>NC_137675.1:44714003-44749003 GCF_963989245.1 Nansenia antarctica
AATGACCCGAAGCATACCTCAAAAACAACCGTGAAGTACCTCCAGGATGAAGGTTTTGGAATGGCGATGACAGTTCCCAGACTTGAATACTATTGAAAATCTGTGGAGAGATCTCAAAAATGCTGTGCATGCAAGAAGGCCGAAGAATATTTCTGAGCTAGAAGAGTGTTCTGCCAGGAAGAATGGATAAATTCCCAAAACAAGAATTAAAAGACTCTTAGCTGGCTACAGGAAGAGTTTGCAAGCTGTTATAGTTGCCCGAGGAGGAGTTACAAAGTACTAGCTGACAGGGTTCCCAAACTTTTGCACAAGGCCTTTTTCCTTGTTTTATTATTTTGAAGCTGTAAAAAGTTAAATAAATAAATAAAAATAAAAATGAATCTTGCTTTAAAATGTGATGAAATTTGTTTAATCATGTTTAACTTTGTACCATTTAGAGGTTAGGTTTGCTTCTTTTCACTTAGATAGATAGACTTTATTTGTCATTGTTACAGTACAGGTACCAAACAACGAAATTTAGGAGGGGAGGCTCCCCTGGTGTTTAGGAAAGGAAAAAGAAACACATTTTGGAAAAAGCATAGATGCATAAAATCACAAGAAGGTAAGGAGCTGGTTTACATCAATAGAGGCTATGTACACAATCCACTGTACTATACTGCACAGATAGTCAACTAGGGTTGTCATATTTCACAAGAAAGTATTTTTTCACATTATTTTAAAGTGTCACAGTTTGCAGGCTTGAAAATGTACATGTTTGTGCCTCAGCACTAGCTGCCATACAATCCGTCCGGACTGTCCTGGGCCCAGAACTTAGGCCTTTTCTGTGTTCAGGGCCTTGACGGCCCTGTGGTAGAAGCTGTCCTTCAGTCTGTTTGTCTTAGCGGCCGGGGTCCTGTACCTCCTGTTCGAGGGCAGCTTGACAAAGTGTTCGTGCCCAGGGTGGGTCGGTCCTTGGAGATCTTGGAGGCCCTCCTGAGACAGCGTGTTTTGTACAGCTCCTCCAGAGAGGGGAGGGTGGCGCCGGTGATCCTCTGTGCTGTTCTCACGACTCTCTGTAGATCGCTTCTCTCCGCTGCCGTGCAGCTGTGGTACCAGTTGGAGATGCCGAAGGTGAGGATACTCTCCACTGCGCCGTGGTAGAAGGCCACCAGCATCTCCTGCTTGCTGTGTTGTTTCTTGAGGCATCTCAGGGTGTATAGCCGCTGTTGTGCCCTCTTGATGGTGCCTTTAGTGTTGTCCTTCCAGGCCAGGTCATCCCGCATGTTGTGTCCCAGGAATCGGAGGTTTGAGACTATCTCCACGCTCTCTCCGTCGATGAGCAGGGGCAGGATCTCGGACTTTTTCCTCCTGAAGTCTACGATGAATTCCTGGGTCTTTGACTTGTTTAGCAGCAGGTTGTTTACCTTGCACAGCTTGCTCAATTGCTCTACCTCATCCCTGTACGCCGCCTCGTCCCCCCCCGAGATACATCCCACCACGGTGGTGTCGTCTGCAAACTTTACGATGTAGTTGCTGGGGTGGATGGGGGTGAAGTCGTGGGTGTAGAGGTTGTAGAGGATGGGGCTTAGCACGCAGCCCTGGGGTGACCCAGTGCTGAGGCTGAGGGCTGTGGAGGTGTGGGGGCCCACCCGCACCCTCTGGGGGCGGTCGGTCAGGAAGTCCTTGATCCACGCACATATAGAGTGTGATAGACCCAGGTCATATAGAGTGTGATAGACCCAGGTCTAGTAGCCTGTCTGGAAGGATGGTGTTAAAGGCAGAGCTGAAGTCCACGAAGAGCAGTCTCGCGTAGCTGTTTCCCCTCTCCAGGTGGGATAGAGTGGCGTGGAGAGTCGTCGCTATGGCGTCCTCTGTGGACCTGTGGGCTCTGTAGGCGAACTGGTATGGATCCAGGTTGGGCGGGAGGCGTGTGAGTATGTGGGCCCGGACTAGTTTCTCGAAGCACTTCATGATGATTGGTGTGAGTGCTACCGGGCGGTAGTCGTTTAGGCAGCTCACCGTGCTTTTCTTCGGGACTGGGATGATAGTTGAGGTTTTCAGGCAGGGTGGGACGGTGGCCTGGGACAGGGACTGGTTAAAGATGTTGGTGAAAACCCCGGCCAGCTGGTCGGCGCAGTCTCTCAGCACCCGTCCCAGGACGCCATCCGGCCCCGAGGCTTTCCTGGGGTCCACCGCCTTCAGTACGCGTCTCACCTCGTGCTCTGTGAGGGTGAGGCTGCTGAGAGCTGGAGAGAGTGGTGTCTGTGTTGTGGTTACCTCCGTTCGCCCCTCGTCGAACCGGGCGTAGAAGGTGTTCAGCTTTCCCGCCAGCAGGGGGTCGTCCTCTGCGGCTGTGAGCCTTTTGGCTCTGAAGTTTGTCATCTGCTGAACCCCCTGCCACATCCGCCTGGAGTCGTTGCTCAGGAGGCATTCCTCAATCTTCTCTCTGTGCTCTGCCTTGGCCGCTTTGATGCCGCGCTTTAGGTTGGCCCTGGTGGAGCTGTACAGCGGTGTGCGCTTCCCTGCGAAGAAGGCGTTGTCCCTCTCATTTAACAGTTTTTGGACCTTCCCAGTCATCCATGGCTTCGTGTTGGGGTAGACCCGGACCCGTTTGTCCACGGTGACTGAGTTGGTGCAGTTCACTATGTGGTTCAGAACCGACGACGTGTACTGTTCCAGGTCCTCATGCTCATATTCCTGCCATAGGGTGTCATTTAGGCAGATCTGCAGTGGAGCGGACCCTTCTGGCCAGGTTCTGACAGTCTTAGTGGTGGTGGGAGCACTTTTCCCCATTGTGGTGTATGCAGGAATCAGGAGGATTGACACATGGTCAGATATGCCTAGATGAGCTAGCGGACTAGCCTTGTAAGCACGTTTGATGTTGGTGTATACCTTATCCAGTGTTTTTTCTCCTCTCGTTGCACATTTTACATGCTGGTAGAACTTGGGTAGTACTGCCTTCAGGTCGACATGATTAAAGTCCCCCGCTATGATGTGGATAGCCTGTGGATCAGTACTTTGTTGGCTACTAATGACGTCGTATAGTCGCGCCAATGCTACTTTGCTGTCTGAGCTAGGTGCAATATACACACATGTAATTAGCACCGCGTTAAACTCCCTAGGCAGGTATGTGGGTCGGCATTTAACAGTCAAGTATTCTAGGTCTGGTGAGCAGTGGCTACTTACAGTTTTCGTGTTTAAGCACCAGCTATCCTTCGTCGATATTATGATCCCACCTCCTCTTGACTTCCCGCTACGCTCCGTACGGTCAGCGCGATGAAGCGTTCGGCCCTCTAAGCTAACGTTAGCGTCCACAATGTTGTCATTTAGATATTAATTGTCATTTAGATATTAATTGTCATTTAGATATTAATTGTAAAAGGAATTTTGACTAGGAGTGCCCACATGTTTGCAGCCCACTGTAGATAGATAGATGGATGAATGGACACTGATTCATACATACATACATACATATATAAATAAATACATACATACATACATACATACATACATATATAAATGTCCCAGCTGAATATCCACCCTCCATCTGTCAGTGGATTACTGACTTACTGACGTCTGCAGCCAATAACCTGGAACTCAACAACACCAAGACAGTGGAGGTGATTATGGACCTCCGGAAAAAGGTTCCAACTCACTCTCCACTGGTCATCAATAACTCCTCTGTCACGATAGTGGATGAATTCACGTTTCTGGGCACTACCATCTCCAACAAACTAAAATGGGATAACAACATCACCCATTTAGTGAAAGACATAACAAAATGTAAATGTAAATGTAAAAACGGCCAGCAGCGTTTGTTCTTCCTCCGTCAGCTGAAGAGACTCCACATCAGTCGTCACATCCTGGTCCAGTTCTACAGGGCCATCATAGAAAGCATCCTAACATCTTCCATCACTGTCTGGTACGACTCTGCGTCTGCCCGATCCAAGGCCAAGCTACAAAGAGTCGTACGGACAGCTGAACGGATCATCGGCTGCCCCCTGCCTCCCATCACAGACCTCCATAGCTTCAGATCATTGAAGAGAGCACGCAAGATTGTGGCTGACCCCTCACATCCAGCTCACAGCTTGTTTGAATTACTCCCTTCTGGACAGCGGTACAGGGCCATCAGGTCAAAAACATCACCTCAATAACTCCTGATCATTGCACCTTGCACATTACATGTTTTTGGTTGTACAGTATATTTATTCACTCGTATTGGTACTGTATATATTGTGAATCGTCTTGCTGTTGTATGTACTGTAGCTTGTTCAGCATGGAGAATACCAAGTCATGTTCCTAGTGCACCGCACATGGCGAATAAAGTTGAGTTGAATTGAATTGAATTGAATACACTACATACACTATTAATATACTTCATGTTTTAATTTACAAAGGAAGGCTCATGGCATAATCATAAACACTAGAAAACTGCTATGAGTGTGGATACACCACAACAGAGAGCTTCAATTGGGAAAATGTAAGAACTAATGGTAATGGCAATCATGTTGTGGATCCCGCTTCGGCTCCACTCGTTTCCACCTCGGCACCGCTCGTTGAGACCAATCAGGCCCAATCTGAGACAGCTGCGCCGGCTCCAGCAGGTGTTTACAATCTAAGGAGGAGAGACCTGCATAAAAGGCCCCACAACCTGCCGTCTGATGCTTGATCAATCTGATCCCCTGTGTCCACTCCTGCCTGCCTGCCTGCCTGCCCTGCCTACCCTCCTGCCTGCCTAACGACTACTCCTCCTGCCGAAGCCCCTGCCTGCCTAACGACTACTCCTCCTGCCTAAAGCCCCTGCCTGCCTGCCGACTACCCCCTCCTGCCTAAGCCCCCTGCCTGCCTGCCGACTACCCCTCCTGCCTAACCCCTGCCTGCCTGCCGACTACTCCCCCTGCCTGACCCCCGCTTGCCCTACGACCATTCTCTGCCTAACCCCTTTTAATAAATATCATTATTATTACCCTAGTCTCTGTGTCCGTCTGTTCTGGGGTACTGCCACATTTGACCGCTTCAGGCCTTAACAAATCAAGGCTGGATCTTAGATTAGATTACATGAAATGACATTAGATTCAACTTTATTGTCATTGCAGAGTACTAGACAACTAGACAACGAAATGCAGTTTAGCATCCAACCAGAAGTGCAAATAGTGATATAAGAACATGATATAAAACATGACAATGATAGTGATAGGTACAGTATGGCAAGTATGGTAGTTTAGAGGTATATACAGTTATGAGCTATGTAGAGTTAAGGTAGCTTATGTACGGTATGTAATGTGCAGATGTATAAAAGAGGGTTAGCCTAACCCTATATCAAAGAGGTATGTGCAAAGGCAGTATTGTAATTATCAGTAGTGTAAAGGTTAAAGAGTGATCACATTAACCATGGATGTGCAACCATCATTGTATTGTCATTGTATCCCAGGGTGGGGGTAGTCATAGACATGCTAATATTACATATGCTTTTTCAACATGCTCACAGTCATCAACCGGGCCAAACTCACACGCATCACCAACACTGCTGCCAGGATAATTGGACTCTGCACACACAACCTCACAGCACTAAACAACAGGGCCATCTCACGCATTGCAACCATAATAGAACAGGACATCACCCACCCACTCAATCTGTACCTCGCCCCACTGCCATCCAGCCCTATAGTTTCCACCATGTTTATACATTGTTCCTATTTAAAGGCAACATAAGTAATGGAACAGATTCATATAATGTCCAAATAAAGTACTCATGTTTAGTGTTTGGTTGACAATGCTTTTCATGCAATAACAGCCTGAAGTCTGTGACCCATTGACCCCACCAGATGCTGGGTAACTTCTCTGGTGATGCTCTGCCAGGCCTGTACTGCAGCCATCTTTGTTGTTTGTTTTGAGGTCTTTTTGCCTAAAATGTTATCATCAGGAAATGAAATACATGTTCAATTGGATTTAAATCAAAATATTGACTTGGCCAGTTAAGACTTTCCCACGTTTTGGCTTTAAAAAAAAAAAAAAGTTGCTATGGCAGTAGATTACTTATTTGAGTCATTGTCTTCCAATGAATTTGGAGGCATTTGCTTGCACTCGAGCAGATAAGATTTGTTTCTGTACACAGAAAACATTTTGCTGCCGTCAGAAGTTACATCATCAATTTCGAGATGTTAGTAAATTCTAGCGGCAGTTATACATGCCCAAACCATAACACCCCCTCCACCATGTTTCACAGAATCAAAATCAGAATTCTTTTTATTGCTAAATATATTTCCACATACAGGAAATTGACTTGGTGAGGTTGGTGCATAGGACATAAAGATAAAACATCAATATAATAAAATAACAATATATAAGCAAAAATTGTTTAAAAAGGCCCTGCTTCCAGTCTGTCAGGAAGTCAGTGATCCACCTACAGGTGGGATCAACAAGCTGCTGTCGCAGCAGCTCTGAGCAGCCCAGACAGTAGAAGAAATGCGAGAGACATTGATACTCTTGATTGCAATGATATACCCGATGCAGAAGACATGGTGAAGCTGCTCAGGCCGCTGAAGACGGCCACAACTGTTGTCTGTGAAAAACAGCCCACAGTGTCACTGATTATGCCACTTAAGTGCATGGTGGAGCAGTGCATGTCACCCGGTGTAAATGACTCCCCGACCGTGACCAGCATGAAAAGCGCAATTCTACGCGACATCTCAGACAGGTAGTCTGGGGACACTAATGATATGCTTCAGGAGAGCACAGCACTAGACCCACGATTCAGAACCCTATCCCATCTAGATGGTGAGCAACGAGAGTCTGTCTATGCCCAAATACGCGAGAGAGCTGTAGGCCTACATTTGCGACGCAGTCAGGTAATTACTTTCATTGGGAAAAAGGCTGTGTGTGTGTGTGCGTGTGTGTGTGTGTGTGTGTGTGTGTGTGTGTGTGTGTGTGTGTGTGTGACAAAGCAGTGTCCCTGTTTGTGTTCAACTGTTTATGTTGATTTTTCTAAGAAAAACATGTCTTCTAGCTAGGCCAGGCTAGAGATGGAAATAGGATGTTTAAAAGTATCCAGCAAAGTTTTAGCTTGCACTGTAACAAGCCACAAAATGTTATTTTATGGAACGAAATAAATTATATTATATTAATTATAAATTAAGTTATTGTTCCGTCACGCTTTTTCATCTTGTTTTATTTATGATATCGTATTGTGACTGTATCATATCGTTCGTGAACCATTGTATCGAGAGGTGCATCGTATCGTGAGTTTAGTGTATCGTCCCATCACTAATCTGTAGTCGTTTAGGCCTGTGATCCTCTGCTTTTTGGGAACAGGGATGATTGTGGGTGTTTTGAAGCAGGCAGGTACCTTGCATTCAGCCAGTGAAGTGTTGAATATACCTGTGTACACTAGAGATAGCTGATCTGCACAGTGCTTCAATGTAGAGAGGGAGACAGCGTCTGGTCCAGCTGCCTTGCTGGGGTTCCGTTTGTTGACGTCCCTCTCCTGGATGGAGAGAGGTGTGATGGGGGTGGTGGGGGGGTGTCTGGGTCCATTGTGTGGGGGAGGGTAGTGTCACTGTCATGGCTGGGAGGAAGAAGAGATGTGAGGTGGTATGCTGTAAATCTTGGCCAGATCTTTTTTTCTCCAAACCTTCAACTTTCAATCACTCTTTTACATGATCATATGAATCTTATCTGTCCTCAAGACCTTTCTTCAAGACATCAGGCAGTTGTGTAGCCTGCCTATCCTTTTTGAGGATAACTAGTGTGCTGCATGTTGCAGTGAAGCCTCTGACGTGGGCTGACTATGCAGATAGTAGTCTCTCTGACACAGTCACACCTACCTTCAGAGAATGTTCTGTGGATGTTCAGTTGTTTTGGGGGTTTTCTTTGGTGAGAACTCTTTATTATTATGGTGAGCACTCTTTATTATTATGGTGAGCATTCTTCGGTCAACCACTTCCTTGGCCTAGCAGCGTGTTTTACCACCCGTGATTTTATTTTATTTTATTTAAGGATCCCCATTAGAAGCACACGGATGTACCTCTAGTCTTCCTGGGGTCCTGAACAAACAAAATACAGACATAATAAATGTACAATCTACAAAAGATAAAAAGACACTCAGTCAAGCTAAGTGTCTATAGTAAAAACATAGAGTACGAGACTATAACTGACAATCGACATACCGATTGTGAGCGATACCGACATGTGGAATAACCAGGTATAATCAATTGTACAGCAAAAGTGCTTTTTCGTTATTAAAGTATGTTGATGTGTTTTGACGCCTCTTTGGTCCTCATGTTGACAGACACCAATACAAAGGTACAGTAAATATAAAACCAATGGAAACAATACCAACAGGTTCTGGGACAACTTCTACCCCAGGCCATAACACTGCCCCACTGACACCACCCCAGGCTCTCTCTTATTCCACACACACACACACACACACACACACACACACACTACCACTCGCAGAATATGTCTACAGCCAAACTACACTGCAAGGTACAAACCACTAGTGATCCTCATCCTTCCACTTAACTGGATCTGGATAAAGGTACTGTGGAAAGATAAGATGAATATATTCATGGACCAGAGTGATTTGCAAGAGGAAAGGTTGAAGGAAAGAAAGGATCTGAAAAAAAGGATCTGCCCAAGATTTACAGCATACCACCTCACCTGTGAAACATGGTGGAGGGGTGTTATGGTCTGGGTATAACTGCCACTAGAAATGGCTCATTTGTCTCATTTGTTGATTGTAACTGCTCATGGCAGCAACAGAACGCACAGAAACATCTTATCTGCTCGAGGTCAAGCAAACGCCTCTGAATTCATTGCATGGCGCTTCATCATACAGCTAGACAAATACCAAACATGAGTGCTTCATTTGGACATTTGATTAATCCAACCCATCACTTTTGGGTACCCAAAAGGGGACTATGCATAAAATGTGTTCATTTCTGAATGGTGAAACCAAAGTATGTACACATACCATCAAATAAAAGCTGAGAATCTCTACTGTAACCTCATAGTACTTTGTTTGATTTCAGCTCCTAACATTTGGAGTGTAGAGACAAAAAAAATAAGAAATGCTTCACTGTCCCATTACTTACGTAGGGCACTGTATATAGCTTATCTGTTCAAACATCAGGTGAGTATTGATGGGCTTAATAATGTCTGGGGCTGTCTGTCTGGGTCCAGTATGAGAAGATGTAAACTATGCTATTCATTCACATTAGCTGCAATAGCTTGGTGCCTCTTCCAATGAGTTACGGGTAGTCGGAACATGACTGAATCTATCTTTCTGGACCTTAGTGTCCAAGGGAAAGGTGGTGGTGGTCCTAGGGATGAATTCTAGAGGTGTCCATTTGCCCATCATGATATGAGTCTCACTTGGACAGTATGTTCTTCATACTAAAAAGTACAAAGCCACAAATCACGTGAGTCCAATACATATTCAGTGTGGCCTTGCCCCCACGTATGAGGGCATTGGTTTTTAGTCATTTATTCATAAATGCAATAATGCAGATGTTATTCATATGTATTGTATACTATGTATGCACACATGAAATATGTATGACGACTGCATGTGGTGGGATACGCTTCTATTTTATATTTTCTTATACAGTATGAATATATGTATAAATGTATGCATGAACATCAGAATGAATATATGTATGTTTGCATGCATGCATGTATGAATGAATATATGAATAATAAATAGTATGGTAATATCCACATGCGCATACATGTGAATATGAATGCAATCCTACTGGATTATTACCTAGCTATTCCCAAAAAGTGCAAGTAATATATCACTTAAAAGTATATTATCTAAATGTAGGCTAGCATGATTTGCTTTCATGTATTCAAAAGTGTGTTGTTGGTTCGCAAAAAGAGATTTAATTAGACGAACATTTCGCAATTCAGGCCGTCGTCACCGGTCACTTCTCATGTGTCATTGAATAAAATCTTCATATTTTATTAGCCTACAGGTTGAGTCCAAAAGGGGAAAGTGAAATAGTGTTGATACAGTACTCAAGGGGAGGAGAGAGCAGAAACAAACATGTAGGTTACCATAGACTAGAAGCTATTCGATGCAGGTGCCTGGTAAAACGTAACATCACTCTCTGCGACATCATTCTCCAAATATTGCGGCCATTACTTTGTATTCTGTGCGCGCACTGGGTTCATCTAAGTTAAACGTCTAGACACACACACGCGTGCCCGCGCGGGGCCTACTTTCCCCATCTCTATCACACACACACGGAGAGACAGAGAGAGGCGGTTTCTGCTCGCTGGTGGCTGCTGTTGCTGTGCCAATGCGCAAACCCTCCACGCCGTGGGATAGGTCTCCCCAAATTGAGGCTGCGCTGGAGACGATCATGCGATTGAATGACGAGCGCGTCATGGCTGTCTCTCTCTCCGCTCCGCGCCATCGGTGGCTCTGCGCTCCGCACTCCCCTGGGACGCCGCTCCGCCCTCGATAGCTCTGCGATCGGCGTCTCGCCACACTTCGCAATGAATGGCTGCTGCCTGTAGCCTGGGAGAGCTGCCTGTAGCCTGGGAGAGCTGCCTGTAGCCTGGGAGAGAGCGCCGCTGCCGACGTCTCCTCTTGGAAACGCTTTGCATCAGTTTCCCAGCTAGGGGGTGAGTGTCTGTACCGGGGTCAGTTTCCCAGCTAGGGGGTGACTGTCTGTACCGGGGTCAGTTTCCCCATGTCTGTACCGGGGTCAGTTTCCCAGCTAGGGTTGTAGAGAGTGTCTGTACCGGGGTCGTGTGAGGACTCGGGGCGGACGGGGATGTCTGGGTAGACCGGTGTGTCTCTGGTTGGCAGAGGGCTTTTGGGCCGAGACCGACTCGGTTCGGAATGGTTCTCTGCGGGAACACACTGTGTTTGGGGGAAGGTGTGCGGTGTGTGTGTGTGTGTGTGTGTGTGTGGGGGGGGGGGGGGGGGGGGGGGTTGATAAGATGGCATCTTCACAAACTTTAACCACCTCACCGGCTTTCTTTGCGGAGACACTGACTATCATAGCGAAACGTACAGAAATACATCATATAAAGACTTAAACTTGTTATGCCCACACGTTTGAATATTTAGCGTGCCGACGAATTTGTTAAGATGAATGCCTGTTGTTAGTTTTTTTTTGTCTTTCAATATAGATATTTATTGTACCGACGTGAAGTAGTTTAAAAGATGCCTTGTCCGATGTGTAACCCCCCCCTGCTCCGTGCCGCACTGGTTCGGTCTGGCTCTGCCCTCAGCTGCTGCGTGTCCTGGGATGACCTGTTGATGTCGGGAAAATGGAGAATCATGGCAGGGGGAGCGATTTCCCCATCCCCAAAAACATTTAAATAAATCATCTTTCGGAATTTATAGCGGACATTGCGGGACAGCTGAAAAGCTTGATCGATATTGAAGATATTGGACGTTTGTATTTTTTCTCGGGGGGGAAGCACGGGAAGATCTTGTGCGAGGTGTGTTGCGGAGTGCAGGAGGGTGGATGGTGCACGGCGGCGAACCCGAAATATTTGAGCAAAGCCCTGTTAGCCTCGCTTAGCTTAGCTCCTAGCTCTGTCGGGGCAGTAGGCACAGGCCCGCGGATGGCAACACACACACACACACACACACACACACACACACACACACACACACTGCCATGTTAAACACCCGCAGCTGGGGCGACGAATGAGGACTCTTTAACTGAGTCAAAGCACGGTTTGGGATCAGAGGATTTCGTGTACTTTGGGGCGGCACGGAAACAGCGCGTCTCTTCCTCCACGGGGGTGCCACCACCACCACCACCGCTGTCTGCATTCGCTGCCATCCTCCGTCTCCCCCCCCTCCCCTCCCCTCGACCCGCGGAGGACTCCACCGGGCAGCGGCGCCACAGAGACGGGCTTATTACCACCGACCGGCTCGGTCCTTCCTGGAGACGCACGTCGTGGTGTGAGCTGTCACGCAAGGAGGTTTTGCTTTGGGCATTAAGTTGACCAACATTTTCATTTCTATCCATGGCTGGGGGGGGGGGGGTGGATTCTGTTAGCAAATCGCACTAAATGAGTTGACATGTTAAGACATTCGAGTGACCCTTTCAAACACGTTTGAGAGTAAAGAGTAAACACAGGATTGAATTGAGAAAGATGTAGTGTTCCAAGTTGACATCCTGATCAGCCAGCTAGAGAGCAGTCTGGCAGGCATCGGCCAAACCAGGAAATACCTATATAGCTGACTCTGTATGCCAGCTTTGCGGTGTGCCAATTTCTAATCATCTACATAGCAATTAAATTGAACGCAGGCAAGCAGTTGGTGTTCCCATTGTCTTAGAGCTGGATAAACTGGAAATGTTATTACTTTATAGAAGTTCTGAAATAATGTTGGCGCTCAGCCCAGTCTCGACATATAACACACTGTGGTGGCTGCATTGCCATGCTGGCAAAACATTCTCCAGCCTCCTATGAAAAGACTTTGGTCTTATGTTGTGACTATGTTTGACCTACTTTCCCTCCTGGCTTCTCTGGGTGGTATTAACTGTGCGCCAGTGGGTGAAATAGGGTGAATCTCTCTCTGCTCTCTAACCTATATACAGTATGTCCATGGCGGTGGCTGATTCCAGTGCCCTATTCCACGGGGACAGGCCTTGCCAGGCCTCACTCCTCCAACTGCCTTCTCTCTTTCTTTCTCTCTCTCTCTCCCTTAGGGCAAACTCTGCAAACACACCCAGCTCTCAGTCTACTTTGTATGTGTGCTGCAATTCTCTGCCAAACTGTAAACAAGCAGTATTGTGTGTGTGTGTGTGTGTGTGTGTGTGTGTGTGTGTGTGTGTGTGTGTGTGAGCGCGTGTGTGCGCATGTGTGTGTGTGCATCTGTGTTTTCGTGAGCAAGAGCTTGAGAGAGAGAGAGCAAGACAAAGGGGGTATTTATTTTAACCAGTGAGGCTGGCTAGATCCCAAATGAAAGGGTTTGGATATGATGGTCTGCTGCTTAGCTACTCCAGTCCTGGTGTGTTTGTCATACTTCTCGGCCTTCTCACTGGCTTCTTGTCAGGTCTCATATATATATAGGCCATTATCATTGGCAGCTTTAGTGTGTGTGTGTGTGTGTGTGTGTGTGTGTGGCCCGTTTGCCTGCCCATAATGTAGGCCTATTGTAGGTTGTGTGTGTGTGTGCGCGTGTGCTGCACTGCGCAGATTTCCGTGCATGTCAGTGGCTGTGCATATGTGCGTGCCGTGCATGTGTGTGCCCACTTGTCAGCGCGTAGGCTATCTTCGCTCGTTAATATGTGTGCACTGCACAGGTGCTGATAGCTGACGTTCTGCTTCTGATACCGGTTCGTAGGTGATAAAGAGGCTTGACATGTGCTTATCAGTTGACTGGTTATTGTTTATTGTCCCTTTGGGGTTAGTTGAGGTAGAGTTGTGTGCAGCAACGATATGTCAACAGTTGAAAAGCAACCCCCTCTCCCCCAAGGCTCTTCACCTATGTTGCCTCTTGTATATCAGTGTAGATGAAGGAAAGGAGAACATGAACCTAGCAGTCAGTCCCCGAAGGAAATGGGACACGTTCACGGACTGCACTTATATAGCTCCTTATTCCAAAGCGCTTCACAATGGCCTCTCATTCACCCGTTCACACTTACACACACACATTCACACACCAATGGCGGCAAGCTACCATGCAAGGGCGCCGGCCCACTCATTGGGAGCAATTTGGGGTTCTGGTGTCTAGGACACCTCGACATGTGGCCAGCCGGGGTCGCGGGGATCGAACCGTCAACCTGCCAACCTTGCGATCGTTAGACGCCGGCTCTACGTCCTGCGCCACAGCCGCCTCCGTTGTTGTTCATTCATTCATTGTTGTTTGACCTTTGATCGTGAATGTTGTCATACAGAGAGACGTGTGTGTGTGTTTAGGCTGGATAAATATGATGGGATCAATTCATTCAAACCAGCATGGTTGTATTCGTAGTTGCACCTACAGTTACCCCCACCACCGTTTTCTCACCATTTTGTCACACAAAGTAGCAGGATGGGGTTGGGTACTGTAGAAATAGACCTTCACTTCATTTGCAATGACACGCTTTAGAGAGAGACAGGGGCGTGTGTAAGTACAGTCTGCATAAGATACAAGACACTCCATTAACGTTTTTGAGTTAGCGATTGAATCTGCCTCCCTGGGAGTGGTTCGTAGTTAGGGGCGGCAGGTAGCCTAGAGGTTAGAGAGGCAGGTAGTCTAGAGGTTAGAGAGGCAGGTAGTCTAGAGGTTAGAGAGGCCAGGTAGTCTAGAGGTTAGAGAGGCAGGTGTCCTAGAGGTTAGAGAGGCCAGGTAGTCTAGAGGCAGGTGTCCTAGAGGTTAGAGAGGCCAGGTAGTCTAGAGCAGTGGTTCTCAAACCTCTCCTCTGGGACCCCCAGCCGCTCCACATATTTGATATGTTCCACCACCAGCACACCTGATTCAACTAATCAAGCTTTGTACTTGATTAGTTGAATCAGGTGTGCTGGTGGTGGAACAGATCAAATATGTGGTGCGGCTGGGGTGCCCCGAGGAGAGGGTTGGGAAACACTGGCCTAGAGGTTAGAGAGGCAGGTAGTCTAGAGGTTAGAGAGGCAGGTAGTCTAGAGGTTAGAGAGGTAGGTAGTTTAGAGGTTAGAGAGGCAGGTAGTCTTGTGGTTAAAGAGGTCAGGTTTGGTGAGGTGAGGCAGGGTAAAAAAAATAATTAAAACAATTTGCATTTTGGCGCCACCTGCAGGAGTAAGCACTCCCTACTCTGCTTGCTTGCATTGCGTTGCATTATAAGCACTTCTCTCTCTGCTTTCCCTCGCGTACATTCGAATGCGTGAAAATGTCTTTTATTTTTTCCGATGCCTCAGCCCGCTGTTTAATGTGGCCATGGTAAGCATGCTTACCAGCCAATCAGTAGTTATTTCATTCCGATAAGAGCTACTGATTGGCTCTTATCACTTTCAAGTTCACCTAACATTTCACCTTACTTTCTCTCTCCCGGCAGAATAGCTTATGTTAGCTAGCTGAAACGATCTAAATAATAATAATCAATAAGGATAACTTGCTTGATTTTGTGAATATGGACATTACTGTCAGCGACATAAAGGGATTTCGTAGACTGGACTGGACTGGAAAAACACAACTACTGGCTAAAGGCCGCCCGAAGCCACCGCTCACCGATCTTCACACCCAGAAAGGGAGAGTCGCTAGGGGGTTCCAGCAAGCCTGGTATGAGCGGTTTATATGATTTATATGATTCGCGAGGCTGGTGGCGATCTGTGCTTGTTTATATGGAGTACTGCTGTGCTGCTGGTTATGGCTTCTTATTTAAGACTTCCTCTGCTTTTACCTTTGAATGTAGGCCTGTGCCGTTGTGTTTGGAGAGAGAGCTGCTTAATCAGTCGCTGAGATAGGCCTAATGTCGCTGTCCGTGCCAGTGGTTCTGGACCAAAAGTGTTTAAGAGAGATAGAGAGGGAGGGTTTGTGATGTGATGTCAAGTGCCTGTGTGACAAAGTGTGAAAAGAAAGTGTGTTGTGAGTTTACTATGGAGGTTGGAAACGGTGTGTGTCTGTGTTGTGCGTGTGTGCGTTTGCGATGTTGAAACTGGACTTGTCGATTTCAGCAGGCTGGCTACTTGAAAAGATCTTGGTTCAAAAAAGATTAAACAATGAGCACCCCTGATATAGTCGAAAGTTCGAAACTGGCAACAGTTTTTTTTGTTTTTGGTAATCTGATCACAAAGTGACACTACAGTTTATTAGCGGGTTCTAGGGCATCAAAATTGCATTTCCTTGAAACTGCGTTCACTGATAGCGTGTATTATGTAATTATGTGTATTGCTATATCTTATGCTTACCCAATCTAAAAGCTCACGGCACGTGCCTGGTGTCGCGCGGTTATAATAGTAGCCTACATCATTATAAAAGGCCTCGCAAATCTGACTTCGCACTGGGCCTCGCATATCTCCCAAGCGGCCCTGACTACTGATAATAACCAGCCAAATACCTCACCTTGGTCTGAATGGCCAATCAGAAAAAGATAATTGCTATTTATGTTTATTCCTTTAGGGAGCGCTGTGAACTGCTGTTTAGTGCAGTAATGACAGCTGACCTGATTGAGTTTCCTCTGTGTCGTCATGGGGGCACCTTTGACCCCGGCCTCTTCCAGTATTAAAGATGCATTACCTCGCTTTTGTTGCAAGTTCTTTACATCAAATTACGACGATCTGTCGTATGAGGGAACATTTTCAAACTAGCGGCTGAAGATCCTGTAGCATCTCTTCAACTGCAAGCAGTTGTCCTCTCATTAACTCTTTGACTGCCAGCCATGTTCAGAGCGGAGAGCTCCACACTGCCAGACTTTTGGGGCATTTTCGCTGAACTTTGAAGACCCACCAAATATTGACTTTTCGGACTACATAAACATTGAACATATCTACCAAAACTTTAGACTCTCTTCTTTCATCAGAAAAAGAAAGTTTGTTTCTAGCCTCTTTGAGTGTTTAGAAATCGGCCGTAGAACATAGGGTGGTTTCAGCAAAAACACCTGATTTTGACCAATAAACAGAGAAAACGAGCTTTTTCTGCAGAACTTTCTTTCTTTTTTTTTTTTTTCTGCACTTTTTCTGTATCATCCGACTCTGAACTGTTTGAAGAGTCGCGCGATGGCCGCGATGCTCCGCGATGCTCCGCGATGCTCCGCAATGCTCCGCGCCGCGTTTGGCACATACCCTGATCCGTTTCGCCATTACTACAACCCACAGCAAGCCACTTCCTTCTCCAGGCTTTTATCGAACTACTGCCCCCATCTGGGACCGAAATACATTACACCCAAGTCTGAAATTCACTCGCTAGGTGTAGAACATGTCAATAACGCGATCCCCGCGGAAAAAAAAAAAAAGAGCCATTTGGCGTCTTTGGCAGTCAACTATTCTATAAGACGCCAATTGGCGTCTTTGGCAGTCAATGAGTTAATAATATGCTGCTGACTTCTTTTTCTCTCTCCTTCCTGTCCCCCCCCCCCCCCCCGGGCAGACCCTGAGGTGGTGTGCGTAGGCGCACCATGGCCCAGACCCTTCAGATGGCGATCCCTAACTTTGGCAACAACGTCCTGGAGTGTCTGAACGAGCAGCGTCTGCAGGGCCTCTACTGTGACGTGTCGGTGGTCGTCAAGGGACACGCCTTCAAGGTTCAGTCACACGCCTTTCATCTCCCGCTACTGTCTGCTCACTCAAACACACACACACACACACACACACACACACACACACACGATGCAGTGTTTCCTCCAGGAATCTTTACATTAGTGGCGGGAGAGCCCTGTCCGCGCGCGCGCATGAAACGCGCACGCGCGCTCAAAACAACGACCTAATTTCAACCAAAACTAGAGGGAGGATGGCAAAAAAAATAAAGAAGAATATACAGAATATAAACTTGTGACTGACAGTAGTAACTGTTTACTGTAGTGCCGAGAGACGGGAGTCGTAGGCGGCGTATCAAATGACAAAGCTAAACGTTTAATGAAGAACATGAACGACTGTCAACAACACACACAAGCAGTAAATAGAACTGAATAAACAACAACTCAGTTACCACGCACTCAACTGTCCGTGCGGAACAATACTCCCAACCCATAGTTCCGTGCGCGAATTATGTCAACCCACCACATTACAGAAGTAAAATCAGTGTGACAGTCAGATGGAACATTCGGTAAACAGCTGAGTATCAGCTGAGTTAAAGAAAACAAACTCTTACCTTTAATGACACCCACATGAGCCCTGTTTTCCCGTACTTCTCCCGTGTGTCTCTTATTGTCCAAATGTTCCCTGAATTTTAGCTGCATGTTTTTCCAGCATGTAATTCCGTTGTCAATAAAAAAATCGACTCCCCTTCTTTTCCCCTTGACAATACTGTGTCGTTGCTAAAGTGACGGCACATAAGAATCGTTTTTTGACTTGCTAATGTCTGCTGATACACCAACACAGCTAGCCGATGCTGATGGCTCTTCTTCTGCCACCCGCACAGTCCATAAACGTTGTTAGCTGATCCACCAACTAGCTCCTTTGCTCCTGCCAGCCATGCAGTTTCGGATCGCTCATAGCCACTGCTAGCTTCAGCAATGTTTGAAGTGTCTGGGACATCTTTTTTCTTGAAAAATCCATCCATCTGTCGCTGTTTTCGTTTAATTTTTCGGAGTTATTTAACGTGATATCTTATTTGTGCACCTAGCTAGCTAGATCAGCTTTTTGTATCTTTTAGATGGTTCACATTTAGACCAATCAGGAGTAGCCCTTGTGTCACGTCGTCAACTGAATGTTTAATGTCATTAATCTGATTTTGGATCAGCGGTTAGAGAGAGATGGGCGTGGATTTAGGTGCACTTTTAGTCAACGTCCATTATAGCGCTGATCTAGGATCAGATATATTTTAATCAGCTAAAATGTTCAGAGGTGGATTTTTTTTTGGGGGGGGGGAGAAATCGTGCACTTAGTGGACTGAATCAATTAGTGGCGGAGGAAATTCATTCGTGGCGGCCCGCCACCAATAAATGCATATAGAGGAAACACTGCGATGATGACTATCAGAAATGCATCACACCAGTCGGCAGTAAAGTGTTCAATATGTAGTTGATGTTAGAAGAACATCACACAAGCTAAATGTTAAATGTGAACCAGAACACGGCACTGCTTTCGTTAGAGCTTCCGTGTGTCCAGTCCACACGGAACCAAAACAGCGGAACCTGTTAAGTTGAGTTTAAATGTGTCCGAAATCTAAAACGTGCATTGCATCCGAGTTTTTGTAGGGTGAGTCGGAATGGGATTATATTCACCCATGTGACTTTTAGGGGTGCGTTTTCTGGGATAGAAAAAGCCAAACTATCCTGACCTTAGTAAAGATCCTGCCCCTAGGTAGAGCAGCCTGTGGGGAGGGGGTCCAGGCTAGGCCTGGGTCTACAGTGTTCTCTGAGAGAGTCCTTCAAGGTCCAGTATGTCAATTTGAGTTTTAAAATAGTGCTAAATGGCCTGATAAATATTATTCCTTGATAATCATTAGCGGTATCACATGATAATGAGCATTAAGTGGATATATGTGGGATATGTCTGCACACATTTTCCGCTGTTAGAAAAGTGTAGCATATTGTACATTTAAAATAAATATCACAGTAAATATCATAAATATCATATCACAGTGTAAATAGTATCATACATATCATATCACAGTATTTTCTTTGTTCACAGTATTTTTCTATTTTATTTATGATGGTATTGGAAGGTTTAAAGTTCTAAATATGTTGAATGAGTATAGTACAGCGGCTAAGCTCTCATATTATGAGGAATTGCGCACTTTTTGAAGAAAGCATGACATTTCTACCATAGTTAGTACATACCATAAGGTTTATTTTCAGATGTGGAGGGAAGTCAGATTTGACCCCAGAGGCCCGGGAGAGGTCAAATTCAAGATGGCCGCCAGGCCCTGTGTCTAATGTTCAAACACACTTAATTTTGGAACCAAACAGAGTAGAAAAACACTTTAGGTGTCCTTTCCAACTAAGTTAGGATGCCTATTCATTTGGTGATACTTTTGAGATTACTAGTATGCCAAAGTTGACAAAATGCATAGCTCATTTCAAAACATTACCACCAAAGATACATGGGGATATACCACTAAGCCTTTAAATAAGCACTTGGTGAATCTTCAGACACTCACACATTTGATAGGCCTATTCACCTGTTTCCTGTGTACACTTTCCTATCTGTCAGTCACACATTTGATAGGCCCATTCACCTGTGCATACACTTTCCTATCTGTCACCTTGAAGTCACACAAAGGAGCTTAATCAAAACTAGGGATGCTCCGATTTATCGGCCACCGATTTAAATCGGCCGATTTCACTCCAAATGACTCGATCGGTGATCGGCAAAAATGGCCGATCGCAAAAACCGATCTTTTATTTATTTATTTATTTATATTATTTTTTTCCCTGGGGAAGACAGATAACTGAACAGAAAACATAGGAGGACGTAACAGTATGTAAACCATGAAGGCCACGTTTATGATGTCTTTTATACAGCCATATCGACTGACTTGGGCTTCAGGCCCTAACTGGGTGATAGGCCAGACCTTTACTATGCCATAAAAATGGGTCTGCGTTTGCTTGGTGCCTAATGGATCAAAACTTTTGTCTAAAAAGCAAAAAATATGTAGGCTATCCAGTCAGTAGGCCTACAGTTATGTATTTAAAAACAAATCGGTATCGGTATCGGTTGATCTTGAGGAAAAAAATCGGTGATCGGTATCGGCCCCAAAAATTCAGATCGGAGCATCCCTAATCAAAACGTGTAGCCTACAGATCATGAATGTCACAATGAACATCAACAACTGTCCAAGACTACAGCAAATGATGCGACTTCTATATGAAAGTACTTCATTTGTAGCCAGTTATGATACATGATATGACGGACAGGGGCAAAAAAGAACAGTCAAATACAGACAAAAAACTGTGAACTTATTTTATTCTCGTCATTGCAAATGGAATGTCATTTTTGTATTGATTAATGAAAGCTCATTTCAGTCAGGTGGAATAGGTTCATGTTCTGTATCATGTGATTTCATTCCTTGATCACTAACTCTGAGTGGAAGGTTTATGACACGGACTGTGCCATTTCTGGTACCCGTGCCGAACAAGAACTAAAATAGTTCTTGTTCGGGATGGGTAACGAAAGGTACTTTTTTGCCAGGCTGCGTGTGACGTGTGACGCTGCACACCGTTGATTGGTCAATGGAAATCGTAACAGGACATCGCCTATTATGGCGATGTCCTGTGCCTATGCTGTTCCTCAGTCCAGCGGCAGTCAAATGCCGGTAGATTCGCGTCTTGCTCCCTTTAACACATGTCGGCGTTTCCCTGGTTGCGAGATCTAAACTATTAGAACTGAAAGTGGCAGGTAACAGGCACATAACATCCATATGCTGTATAAATAAATAAATATATTTGACTACCAGCAAGACACCGGAGCACTCGTATCTATAACAAATGAATGAGCCCCGCGTCAGTCAGCCTTTCCGTAGAAATACATCGCTCCGTTATATATCTAACGTTACATGTTTTAAGGCTGATCTGTAGGGCTGGGTATCGCCACTGATTTCCCAAAACGATTCGATTCCGATTCACAGCTTTCGATTCGATTCACGATTCGATTCGATTCCGATTCGATTTAGTTACAATTAGGGGTGGGCATCGATGATCGATGATCGATTAATTGATCGATAAGGTCTTGGTCGATCACAAAATATTTTGCTCGATAATCGTTTTTTTTTTTATTTTTTATAATAATAATAATAATAATGGAAATTAGTTTGTCCACGTTATGTGTGAGAAATGAACTTTGCATTTGCCTTCGCATTGAATTTCGCAACGCAGTACGGCATGACGGAAGTTCCCGTACGTTAGTGTAACCTGACCTCCGGTCAGCGCCATGGCACAGCTCCTCGGGGAGCAATACGCAGCAGGCGCTGCTGCTGACAAGTTTGCACCTTTCTGAGGGAGCCTTCTGCGGGCCTGAACTGCGACCCAACTAGGGATGGACGGTTTTTCGGTTATACCGAAAACCGGGGTTTATAAAAATAGAAACGTTTTTTTATCAAAACCGTCTGAAACCGGCTTTTTTTTCTTTTTTTTTTTATGAAAAAAAAACCTTATTGATTAATCGATAATTGATCGTTAATTCGTTACGATGATCGAACAAAAAATGTTGATCGTTTGCCCACCCCTAGTTACAATATCAATTTTCCTTGAATATGAAGAGATTTTCAGAACTAATGCTATAAATGGTTCAAGGAACCCTATAACATGTAGCATTGTTAAACATATCAATGTTTACATTAAGAATTGACTCCAGAGCAGTTACATGAATGTACTTCTTATTGGAACATAAATGAACATCATTGACCAACATTTTGCTAAATCAGACACTACAAAAAGTGCTTGTTAACGTGCTTTACTGCAGCCAATGTAAATAAAGGGGCTACAAACATAGCCTATCGGTAAACAAGACATCACATATCCCTCAGGACTGTCTCAAATAGCTTATTTGCATAATATATATGTTATATACAAAATAAAAATGTGCAAAACTCAAACGAAAATAGTGCAATAGATGAGGGTATTTTGGGGAACAAAAAAACACATTGTAAACCATAATGTCCATGAAACTAAAGCCCTTCATTACTGCTTACTCACTTTTTGGAGATTGGAAGATTTTATTCAGGAATAAACATAATTGGAAAATCAATGATTATTAAAATACTGTAGTATACAGTAACAATAAGTTCGTGGAAACATCACAAATCTACGGAACCACTTATTGAGGCATCACCCTGACGTGAAACATGGAAAAGCGGATCCGAAACAAGCCTCGCTGATAAAGTGGCAAGTGATTGTCAGGTACGAGTCCATTGCTCTGGATGTCCAGCTGTCACACGTTATGGCAACTCTCTCTGCTGGCTGGAGTGAAGTTGCGATGTCACGTTTCACCTGCGCGGACATGTCTGGGACTATCACTTCACTCAACTGTTTGCGTGTCGGTAACACGTAGCGTGGTTCTAGTACACTGACGAGGCTTCGAAAGCCAGCATTTTCGACAACGCTGTACGGCGTATATCCTTGCAAATACAATTTGCTACAGCCTCGGTAATTTGTTGGGCACGCGGAGAATTTGATTGTAATTTGCAACCAAACGTCTTTATCAGCGAGGCTTGTTTCAGATCCGCTTTTCCATGTTTCACGTCAGGGTGATGCCTCAATAAGTGGTTCCGTAGATTTGTGGTGTTTCCACAAAATGTAACCTCCACTGCGCACAGCTTGCATATGGCTTTGCTTTTGTCCTGCTCATCTCTATCGTCATAATTTGTACATGCAAAATGCACCCAGACATCTGCCTTTAAGCCTGGTGGTGACTTGAGTGTCCCTGCCATCGCCATGTTTTTAGATTTTACAGTGAGACCTCTCGTTGCGTGAGATATGATAAATTCTTGTAGCGTGAGATCTGGCCACGAGATCTCGTTGCGGGTTGAAGCTGCAAGCAGGAAAATGCATGAAAGATCGATCTCGGGATTTATGAATCGATAATCGCTCATTCAATGAAGATCGATTCAGAATCGGGAAATCGATTTTTTTAACCCAGCCCTACAATTCCTTATTAGGTAGTGTTGTTCCGATACCGATACTAGTATCGGCATGGCCACCGATACGCACAAAAATGCTGGTATCGGTATCGGCGAGTACTAACAAATAATAACACCCGATACGATTGGACAAGAGGCATTCCACGAGTGTGGGTCAGATTTCCAGAGCGAGTTGACGAACGCAGCCGATGAACCCCAGCCGTAACTAGCTAGCTGACTGCTTGTCATTTCCTTATTTTGAGCTGCGTTCGGTGTTGTACCTCTGTGCCGTTGGAGCGCGTTAGCGAACAGGTGAGTCAGCCTCGGTGGGTGAAGGAGCGGTGTCCATACGTAGTGATTGTGTTGTCTGCTGTCAGAAGATATTGAGCTCATTTGGCTACAATTTGTGTTAGCTAACGTGAGTTAGCTTCCGTAGCTAAGCTAGCTAGCGCTGTTTCAAGTTTACCTATGATGAGTCAGTGTCCGGATATGATATTATGATATGCTCTCTGGTTTATATTGCAACTCATTTGCAGCAGAGCTAATAATGCCATGAAACAATAGCTTGTTAGCTAGCTAGGTATGCACATTATTCACTGTTCAGGTTGACGTACTGTAGTAAAGTGTGTGTGTGTGTGTGTGTGTGTGTGTGTGTGTGTGTAGTAAAGTGTGTGTGTGTGTGTGTGTGTGTGTCTCCCTGTGTCTCTGTGTCTCTTTCTCTCTCTCTCTCTCTCTCTCTGCCTCTCTCTCTCTCTCTCTGTCTCTCTCTCTCTGTCTCTCTCCCTCTCTCTCTCTCTCTGCCTCTCTCTCTGCCTCTCTCTCTCTCTCTCCCTCTCTCTCTCTCTCTCTCTCTCTCTCTCTCTCTCTCTCTCTCTCTCTCTCTCTCTCTCTCTGTCTCTCTCTCTCTCTCTCTGTGGTATCGGATCGGTACTCGGTATCGGCAAGTACTGCACGGTCAGGTATCGGTATCGGTATCGGGATCAAAAAATGGTATCGGAACAACACTTATTATATTACCAGTGGAAAGGGGGAAGGCTAAAACACTTTGAATGGAATAGATAGGACTTTCTGTTCAATGGAGGAAGCATGATACTCGCGAGTTCATCTCGCTTTCCCCCCCGTTGATGTATTAAACAATCTAAGCAATCTAATCAAAGCAGTTGTTATTATGTAATATTATTGATGGATGTGCCATTTTTGATGGAGAGCAGTGAGCGGATGACTGGATGTGAGCATGTATTTGACTAATGCCGATAGATTCGCGTCTTGCTCCGAAACCGGAGCTGCCGGCGCAGATTGGATTTTACAGCGTTCCTTCAAACTACCGTAATTCATGAACTATATGCCCAATCTTAACAATTCAAACAGTTTCTGAAAGCAGAGAAGTTGCACTTTTTGAACAGTTGAACTTTTTTAGGCTTATTACGGTAGTTCACCAACAAAAAAAAGCACAGTGCTCAACGTGTCAGGAGAAATAAAAATAGAATTGTGTCGGCATTTCATGTCGGCATTTCCCTGGTTGCGAGATCTAAACTAGTCTACTAGTGACTGACTAACTGAAAGCGGCAAGTAACAGGCACTTAACGTTACATGTTGTAAGGCTGATCTGTGCACGATAGTGCTGCATTTTGACATAATTCTTATCGCATCCCCCCGCTGATCTGTATAGCGGGGGGAATCTTATGACACGTAACTCCTCCTACAGTCCCGGGTCGTTCCTGTATAGTGGAAAACGTCTCGTACCCAGAACTGTTCAAAAGCGTGCCGAGGCGAGCCGTGCCGTGCCGGTCAATGGAAAAGCGCCACATGTAGCCTACTGCTGAAATGCGCGGAATCAACTGAGAAACAAGATATCACTCTGAATTAATGTATATGCAATTTCACAGACACTCTGCCACATACAAAGTATTTTCTTAATACAGGAAGTATTCAGACCCCTTCACTTTTTCCAGATTTTGTTGTGCCATAGTCTAAATTTATAATCGATAAAAAGCACAATACCCCAAATGACAAGACGAAAACACGTTTTTTAAAAATTAGTTTGCAACTTTATTCAAATGTATTAAAATGTAAATCCAGAAAGGTGAGTCAGTGGCGTGGTCTGGGATAGTCCCAGGGTAGTTGCCTCGATGAAAATGTCACAAATCACACATTCTATGAAGATGTGTTATTATAGCATCTCATGTAAATGATCTGTTATTACGCCATGTGCATATTATTTGCTATTTTTCTGATCTCTACTGTCGTGTATGAAAAGCTGTTCATTTTACATATGAAAGCTAAACGTTTAAAAGGTGCCATAATGCATCTTATATTACTTGTTAAACTAGTTAGTTAACTGTTGCAGCACACAATCGGCATTTGTTTTGACGTGAGGAGCAAAACACGGGTTTTGGTGGAAGTCAAATTCCATATCACAGTGTGGATTATACCGCTATAACTAAAAGCAGTATACCCTACGCAAAACTACATGCTACATCTATAAACGACTGTGAGAGAAACTATATTAAATTATTTTAAATGTAATCATCTTTGTTCTAGTCGTACATTACGTTCTTCTTTTCTTTTTCTTTTATCTTCACACTTGCTTTGGCAGTGTAAATTTATGTTTCCTATGCCAATAAAACCCTTTAAAATGTCAAATTGAAATTTAATTGAAACTAAACAAACTCACCTCCTCTCCTCCTCCTGGTCCAGGCCCACAGAGCTGTGCTGGCAGCTAGCAGCTCCTACTTCAGGGACCTGTTCAGCAGCGGGGGAGGAGGAGGAGGAGGGGGAGGGGCCAGCAGTAAGAACCCCACGGTGGTGGAGCTGCCTTCAGCAGTCCAGCCCCAGAGCTTCCAACAGATCCTGGCCTTCTGCTACACGGGCCGCCTCAGCATGACGGTGGGAGACCAGTTCCTGCTCATGTACACCGCAGGCTTCCTGCAGATCCAGCAGATCATGGAGAAGGGCACAGAGTTCTTCCTCAAGGTAAACCACTCTCATCTCCTCCCCAAGGAGGACCAGGCTCAAAAGCTCAGAATCGTACACTTCAAACTTATAGTAATTGTTGAAAATCCAAACTTTTGGAGTGGAGAGCTGAAAGTAAATGCTTCACTGTCCCAATACTGTCAGAGGGCACTGTACTTTCAATGAAAAAATCTTGTAATTTCCAGCTTATTTAGAAGTCGTTGAGAATCGATTTGCAGAGTCATTGCATTGTAATTTGTTTTATTTACTTCCTGAATTTTAATTAAACTAAATTCAAAAAGCTTCCAATTGGATTCTCATCCATTCCAATTCATATCCTCTCCCGTATAAAGCTAGCCCAGGTGGCAAATGAGAGTTGTCAGTGAACTTGCTGTAAACGTTTTACACGATAAGGGCTGATGCATTTGTCACAGCCTCCATAACATATTTACACATTATTTCCATGTGTACACATAGTAATCTAAATATTATTTACTAATAATACTACTACTACTACTACTACTACTACTACTACTACTACTACTACTACTACTACTACTACTACTACTACTACTACTACTACTACTACTACTACTACTACTACTACTACTACTACTACTAATAATAATAATAATAATAATAATAATAGATTTAATTTAAAAGCGCCTTTCTCAAAGTGTACAAAAAAAAAAGAATCAGTCAAAATAAAAATGGTGGAAGAGTTCAGGCAACTATGGGGGATTGTCTTCCTCAGGACCCATGCCATGCTGTACGAAGGCCAGTCTGAACAGATGCGTCCTGAGTCTGGTCTTGAATGTATTGAGAGTATCAGCATCGGATGGCTGGTGGAAGGGCACTCCACAGCTTGGGTGCAGCAACAGAAAAGGCTCGGTCACCAAGTTTGCCTTGCCTAGTTCGGGGTATGACAAGGAGGTCAGTGTCGAAGAATCTGAGACCACTTGCAGGAGTGTAGGGTTGGAGTAGGTCAGTTAGGTAGGCAGGAGCCAGGCCATGGTGCCTTAAAGGTGAGCAGGAGGAGCCAATGAAGTTGTTGCAGGGTGGGGATGATGTGCTGCCAGGGTTAGGTGCTGGTGAGGATCCTGGCAGCTGAGTTTTGGGCATATTGTAGCCAATTCAGGACCTTGTTGGAAACACCAAGAAGGACTCCATTACAATAATCCAGACATGAGGTGACAAAAGCATGTATTAATGTTTCGGGGGAGGTATCAGAGAGTGAAGTGCGGAGTCGGAATACGGTTTTGAGATGGAAGAAGGCAGACTTGGTGACGACCGTATGTGGGGTTCAAAGGAAAGGGTTGGGTTCAGCAAGACCCCCAAGTTCCTAATCTCAGAGGAGAGGCAAATGGAGCAGCCGTCGATGGTGAGGACGAGGTTACTGATCTTTTGAAGGAGGGTCTTGGGTGGAACAACCAGGAGTTCTGTTTTATTGCTGTTGAATTTGAGAAGATTGGTGGTCATCCATTCTTTCATTCCACGGAGGCAGGAGAAGAGGGAGGGGTGAGGAAGGCCGGCAGAGGGTTTAGTGTGAAGGTAGAGCTGGGTGTCGTCAGCATATGTTTGGAAGGCCGTGTTTCCGATTGATCTGGCCAAGTGGGAGGAGTTAGATGGTGAACAGTAACGGGCCAAGAACGGAGCCCTGGGGGATGCCTTGGGCGGATTTGGACCATCCAAGGGGCATGTGATGCCACCTGTTGGACTGGTATGATTTGAACCAAGCCAGGGGTGTTCCGGTGATACCAAGGGTCGTCTCAAGTTGGTCAAGGAGGATGGTGTGTGAGATGGTGTCAAAAGCCATGGAAAGGTCAAGTAGAATGAGTATATTGGTATTGCCATCAGCAGCAGCCAAGAGGAGATCATTGACCACCTTGACCAGGGTTGTTTCAGTGCGTAGCTTTGCCCTGAATACAGATTGTAGTGGTTCAAACTGTTTGGTGGTGTGACATATGGTTCTGCAGCTGAGAGGCAACTGCACGTCCTAGAATCTTGCTGAGAAAGGGGAGGTTGGAGAAGGGTTTGAAATGACTGATGTTGTCTGGGTCCAGGCCCTGCTTCTTTAAGATGGGTGTGACAGCAGACAGGTTCTGTACAGTGGTGACGGAGCCAGTTAAGATAGATGAGTTGATGATATCGACCATGAGGGGGCAGAGGACAGGCAGGCTAGCCTTGACCAGAGAAGTGGGCATGGGTCCAGGGAGCAGGAGGACGGCCTGGAACAAGAGACCAGCTTCATGATGTCCACTGGGGAGAAGGCAGAGAGGGAACAGCTGTATCAGCCGGAGGGTAGGTGAAGCATGAGGGGGGGGGGGGGGGGGGGTCGGCTTGAGCTACTGGTAGATGCCATCAATCTTACTTTGAAAGAAATAGATGAATCTGTTGCAGAGACCAGAGGACGTGGAGTGGAGGGAGTTGTCAGGGTCTGGAGGAGTCTATTATTGGTGGAGAAGAGAACTTTGGGATTTTCTTGACCTGTGGATATCAGATTTGAGTAGTAAGAGGATTTTGCTTGTGTGAGGGCAGATGTGTAGGTTGTAATGTGTTCTAATTAGGCCTGGGTATGAACGGTCAGACCTGTTCTCTTGCAAAATGTCTCCAACTGGCGACGCCTGGCCTTCATGGCGTGAAGCTCAGGTGTATACCAGGGGGCGGTGTGAGAGAAGGTGACAATGCAGGTTTTGAGGGGTGCCAGGGAGACCAGGGTGGCAGATAGGGCTTTGTTTTAGGAGGTCACCATCTCGGTGGGAGAATGCAGCTGTGGGACAGGGGTGAGATGGGAGTTAAGGACGTTAGTGAGGTCCGTGGGGCTGATATTTGAATATGTTCTATAGAAATAAATATGCCTTTTGCCTTTTTTTAAACTTTAATCAAATAAAATAGTACACAGGTTACAGTCAGGATAAAAACAGCAGTAACACAATAATAAATAAACAAACTAACACAATTTAAAACATTGAGTGGGTTATTTAGCAGATTAGCTGGCAAGCGACAGCAGGCTCTCAGGTGGAGTGGACAGATTACTTGCACGCGAGGGTTTCTAGATCGCAGCCCACTGCGATATTGAAGCCTGGATTTCTTCAGATCTCGACCCACTGGACGCTATCAGGGCCGTGGCGAGGGGAGGAAATGCATAACTGCGTGATTGATCACCTCAGCGCGTCACCAAGACACCATTCAAGTCAATAGGAAGGAATCAAAGCTCTCGATAATCCACTACGCACGCCCACATTTTTTTTTACTATACAGTAAAAATCGTAGAATGGTCAAATCTAATAGTGATCATCTAGGTAGCAAGAAAATAACTTTTTCAAGACGAAAAGCGGCGACAAAAAGTTTGTTAGTGAACTCTCGCAACGCGTAATGTTTGTTTAGTACTGTTGATGTACAGATTATACGTGATAAGGTACATTATCTCATTGACGGTCTGTCCACATTCCCTCTAGGTGTCCTCCCCCAGCTGTGACTCCCAGGGCCTGCACCCAGAAGAGGCTCCGCCCTCGGAGCCCCAGAGCCCTGTCACTCAGACCGGAGGGGGGGGCGGGGCGGGGGCTCGGCCCGCCTCCTGTCTGACGCCCCTCCCCCTGGTGTCTCGCGTGAAAACGGAGCAGCAGCAGCAGCAACAACAACAACAACAACAAAGCCAATCGGAGGCCTCGCCTTACTCTGTGGTCTGCACCCCCGTGGCCAAGCGGCTGTGGGAGGGGGGCAGCAGTCGAGACGGGACGGGGGGGGGCTCGGGGGGAGGAGGAGGAGGGATGAGGAAGGCCGCGCGCTTCTCCCAGGAGGCCGTGCGGGGCAGCGCCATCCAGAGCCCGGGGGTGCTGGGACTGGCCATGGGCATGGGGGGCACGGGCGGGACGGGAATGGGGGTCGGGGGGGGTCACGGGAGCGGCACCAACGGCAGCTCGGTCGCCATGGGCAACGCCACGTCGGAGGGCGCCAGCCCCGGGACCATGAGCGCCTACACCAGCGACTCGCCCATCAGTTACCACGACGAGGAGGAGGAAGAGGAGGAGGCCACGGACGAAGGCACGGAGGAGCAGTACAGACAGATCTGCAACATGTACACCATGTACAGCATGCTCAACATGGGCGCCGCCGGTGAGAGAGAGAGAGAGAGAGAGCTACTTAGACTCTGGATGTACAGCATGCCCAAACTGATGGTGTTTCTCTCTCTCTCTCTCTCTCTCCCTCTCTCCTTCCCTCCCTCTCTCCCCCTCTCCCTCTCCCTCCCTCTCTCCCCCTCCCCTTCGCTCCCTCTCTCCCTCCCTCCCTCCCTCCTTCCCTCCCTCCCTCCCTCCTTCCCTCCCTCTCTCCCCCTCCCTCCCTCTCCCCTTCACTCCCTCTCTCCCCTCCCCTCCCTCCTTCCCTCTCCCCTTCTCTCCCTCCCTCCCTCTCTCCTTCCCTCCCTCCCTCCCTCCCTCTCCCTCCCTCCCTCCCTCCCTCCCTCCCTAGCTGGTGAGCGGGTGGAGGCCCCGGACCACTCAGAGACACGGGGGCGGATGCGGGGGCGACAGGACCTCTCGTCTCTCCCCGCCGAGCTCATCACTCAGATAGGCAACCGCTGTCACCCCAAACTGTACGAGGAGGGGGACCCCGCTGAGAAACTAGAGCTCGTCTCAGGTATGCGTGCGCGCGATCTGCAAGGCAAGGAGCAAAAGGAAGGGGCTAGTGCCAGAAATGGAACTAGGCCTTGTTGAACTAGGATACCCTCCCAGACTGATGATGAGATAAAGCGAAATAAGACCAACATTTTGGGTAAAGTCTGTTCAATGATACTTTCCCGGTGAACATTTTGTCTAGCCAGTCAACGGTCCCTGGATAGCTAGCCTGGCCTAGCCTGTCTGTAAACGGTCCCTGGATAGCTAGCCTAGCCTAGCCTGTCTGTAAACGGTCCCTGGATAGCTAGCCTAGCCTAGCCTGTCTGTAAACGGTCCCTGGATAGCTAGCCTAGCCTAGCCTGTCTGTAAACGGTCCCTGGATAGCTAGCCTAGCCTAGCCTGTCTGTAAACGGTCCCTGGATAGCTAGCCTAGCCTAGCCTGTCTGTAAACGGTCCCTGGATAGCTAGCCTAGCTTGTCTGTAAACGGTCCCTGGATAGCTAGCCTAGCTTAGCCTGTCTCTAAACAGTCCCTGGATAGCTAGCCTAGCCTGTCTATAAACGGTCCCTGGATAGCTAACCTAGCCTAGCCTGTCTGTAAACGGTCCCTGGATAGCTAGCCTAGCCTAGCCTGTCTGTCAACGGCCCCTGGATAGCTAGCCTAGCCTAGCCTGTCTGTCAACGGTCCCTTGATAGCTAGCGTAGTCTGTCTGTAAACGGTCCCTGGATAGTTAGCCTAGCCTTGCCTGTCTGTAAACGGGCCCTGGATAGTTAGCCTAGCCTTGCCTGTCTGTAAACGGTCCCTGGATAGCTAGCCTAGCCTGTCTGGGGAGGCTGCCCTGGCTCAGCCTGGGTATACTGTGTAAAAAAAAGAATTAATAATAATAATTCTTCCTTCCTCTAGCATTCTTGACTGCCAATGGCCTCTGGCCCGAGCACAGCTGACTTTTTCTTGCGATGACTGATGGCTAGATAATTCACTTCCTTGGACAAATGTAATTGTTGCACGTCGCTTTGGATAAAGGCCAACAATGTAAATGTACTCTGGTACATGTCCTTAAACAACTGGGCTATAAGGCACTGGTATGGAGATAAGGCAGCAGTAGCACATGTGACACACACGGGGGTTAATATTAGCCCAGTCAAGGCCGTCCTGTGACTAAAGCCTTGTAATCACTACCCCAGCCTCAGCTGTGTGTCATCCTACATGTGTGGAGGGACCACCTAGAGAAAGGACTTCAGTGTGTCACCTGTTGTCTCGACCTTGATGTCAATAGTGTTTCTGCTTATCGTGCGAACCCAGAATGTCTGTGGTTGCATGAACATACACTCACTGAACACTTTATTAGGAACACTTGTACACCTTCTCGTTCATTCAGGTGGTGTAATGGTGTGGGGAATGTTTTCTTGCCACACTTCTGGCCCGTTAATACCCATCAATCATGTCTTGAATGCCACAGCCTATTTGAGTGTTGTTGCTGACCAATGTGCATCCCTTCATGGCCACAATGTACCCATCTTCATGATAAGGCACCATGTCACAAAGCAAAAATAGTCTTAAAATTGTTTCGTGAACATGGCAGTGAGTTCAGTGTTCTTCAGTGGCCTTCCCAGTCAGGATCTGAATCCAGTAGAACACCTTTGGGATGTGGTAGAACTGGAGATTCACAGCTTGAATGTGCACCTGGAAAATCTGCAGGAAATGCGTCATGTCATCATGGACCAGAATCTCAAAGGAATCTTGTGGAATCAATGCCATGAAGAATTGAGGCTGTTTTGAGAGCGAAGGGAGGCCCTACCCAGTATTAGTATAGTGTTCCTAATAAAGTGTTCGGTTTTATTGTTACGTCACATTACAAAGGTTTAAGGTTTAAGAGAGTCTAATTCTTAGGCTTCGGTTCCTGACATGAAGCACAAGCACAAGACAATAAGGTTCAAGATAAAATAGTGACAATAGTACAAGACATAAGTGAGACAATTGGAAGTTTATTTTGAGACGAATGCTTGTCTGTATTTTGCCTAACGTTGTGTGTGTGTCTGCCACTCATCATGAAACTAGAAGCAGTCAGACAAATAGCCCTGGTCAAGGTTCAGCATCTGTTTTCTAATGTACACATTCCACGCAAGTCTCTACGTGAAATGAACGATAAGACCGTACTTTTGTTTAGAAAATGGACTGGACTGAACACTCATACCACACGTGACATCATATTCCACAGCAAACAGGCGGGCGGACTCGGAGTTCCTAACTTTGAGTGGACTTATTTTGCCACCAGACTCAGCCATCTCCTGAACATGCTGAACGACCAGCACGACCAGTGTTTGAGGGAGATGGCTAGAGCCTCACTGTTCTTGGACTTAAGGAGACGCAAGATCCCCTTGGCGCGTCCATCAGAGTCTAGTTTCCTGGGATTTAAGAGGAAAGCCAGTGGAAAGTTGGATACTCACTCCCCAGGATTCGGAGTGTGGTCTGACTGGCCTGACCTCAACGATCTCTGCGGCCCTGGAGTGGGTGGGGTCGAACTCAGTGGCGGTGGCTGTCTCTGAGGAGATCATCACTGACACCCAGCATCTCAGTGAGGGCAACCGTTAACATCTGTGGGACAGATCATCTTCTCTCACCAGTCAATACCCGGGGACACCTCATGATGGCGCTACGACAAAGACAACGACAGCACTGGACTGAACTGAAATTGCAAGGGAAGCTGGCATGTCTCCCTGCTGCTGATCACTCTGTCAAAACTGATTCATGCCTTTGTCTCAAGCCGGCTCGATTACTGTAACACACTTTTTACTGGCCTTCCTACAAAAACGACTGCAAGACTTCAGCTCATTCAAAACTCTGCAGCTCGACTTCTAACTAGAACCAAGAGGAGAGAACACATTACTCCGGTCCTAGCTACTCTGCACTGGCTGCCAGTAACATGTAGGGTTGATTTTAAGGTCCTCCTCCTTATATACAACGCCCTTAATGGGCGAGGCCCAAAGTACATTGCTAATTCCCTTGCCAATTATGCACCCTCAAGAACACTAAGATCATCTATCGCAGGTTTATTAGAGGTTCCCAGCAACAGTCAGAAGAAGATCGGGAGCGCAGCCTTTGCCAACTATGCCCCAAAGCTTTGGAACACATTACCTTTAGAGATCAGGGAAGCCAGCTCACTAAATATTTTTTAAAGAAAGCTAAAAACGCACTTCTTCAATATAGCCTTCAACTAGCTTATCTGCACCTGCCCACTGCTCATTTGCCAGCTATTGCACTCCTTTAACTAGCTCATCTGCACCTGCCTACTGCTCATTTGCCAGCTGCTGCACTTTAAATGATTTATCTATTTATTTATTATATTTCTACACAGTAATGCACATGGTCTTTAACTCCACAGACTGTGGGGGGATAACATTGCTACCACAAAGCCAAGTTGGGCTACAGATCCAGTTGACTGGGATTTTGCGCTGCTGTGTCTAGAGACAGACGACAGTTAGGCTACAAATCCAGTTGGTTAAAATACTGTGATCTGACACTGCCGGATCGATGAGAAAGAGGTGATTGTACGTTGTCAGAAGGTTTGAGTAAGTGCAAAAGAAAGAAACTGCAATGTTGATACTGGATTTTTGGTGCAAGGTCAGCCATGTTTGAACTTGAAAGCCAGTGAGAAGTACAGAAAGACTGTGTAAGGTAGGGAGATGAGAGGGATAGGGAAAGGTATTCTGCTGATGAGAAGATGGATAGCGGTTACTAAGTGTTAAGGCAGAGGTATTTTGTTTCTCCTTTTCTCTTTTTTTATTTATTGTATTTTATCTTTACCTTTTCTTTTACTGTTTTCCCCTGCTTTTATATATTCATTCTATGCTATGTTTTATTATATTCACTTCATGTTCTTAGTCCTGTTGTAAAGCACTTTGAGCTGCATTTCTTGTATGAAAGGTGCTATATAAATAAAGCTTTACTTACTTACTTACTTACTCTCACGCAGTGTTCAAAAGTGTAACTCTTGACGAGTGTATTGTCACCTTCACGTTAAAAGCTAGGCTGCAGGTTTTACCAACGAAGCTTAACCTCTCCATCTGGCTTCCTGACAGTCATAGCCCACACTGCATACATCACAGTCACCAGCAGATAACTGAAACCATGCCCCACATCTTAAATGGTTGTCATGCTTATAAAGGGCTCTATATGTAGGCATGATCGAATTGTGGATCTGATTTCAGAGGGTGTCATTCCCACATTCAGGCCTGCCGCAACGCTGTACAAGCACTCCACTGTAAAACCCAGCATGTTCAGTTTGTGTAGTGACGAAGAGTCATT
>NC_137675.1:44751503-44851503 GCF_963989245.1 Nansenia antarctica
CCACACACACACACACACACACACACACACACAACCTTAACACACCTGGGCCACACACACAACCTTAACACACCTGGGCCACACACACACAACCGTAACACACCTGGACCACACACACAACCTTAACACACCTGGGCCACACACACACAGGGTTCCCACGGGTCCTTGAAATCCTTGAAAATTTGTGAATTTGAGAAAAAGAAAAATTAAGGTCTTCAAAGTTTTTGAAAATAGACATGGGTCATTGAAAGTGCTTGAATTCCCCCCCCCCCCTCTCTCTCTCTCTCTCTCTCTCTCTCTCTCTCTCTCTCTCTCTCTCTCTCTCTCTCTCTCTCTCAAAGAAATATATACAGTATATATTCAAAAATGTTTTACTGTGCTGTACTCTATGCTATGCTATACCTATTTTAACATTTCCTATCTCTGAACCTTATGTACCCGAGGGTTGTCATATTGCACATAGTGTTATTGCACATTCATTTAAAGTGTCGCAGTTTGCAGGTTTGAAATGTTCACAGTTGTGTTTCAGTATTGCACTTGATTTCAATCTAGTAGCTGCCATCAAATGTCTAGATTGTCCAGGGCCTAGAACCTAGGTCTTTGCTGTGTTCAGGGCCTGAATGGCCCTGGGGTAGAAGCTGAGCTTCAGTCTGTTTGTCCTTGCGAACATGGTCCTGAACCGCCTGTCCGAGGGCAGCCGAGCAAAGTGTTCGTTCCCAGGGTGGGATGGGTCTCTGGAGATCTTGGAGGCCTTCCTGAGGCAGCGTGTGTTGTACAGCTCTTCCAGAGAGGGGAGGGGGGCGCCGGTGATCTTCTGGGCCGATCTCACGACTCTCTGTAGCGCATTCCTCTCTGCGGCTGTGCAGCTGGAGAACCACACGCAGATGCAGTAGGTGAGGATGCTCTCCACTGCGCAGCGGTAGAAGGTCACAAGCATGTCCTGGCTGATGTGTTTTTTCCTGAGGACTCTCAGGAAGTAGAGCCGCTGTTGTGCCTTCTTGATGATGGCTGCTGTGTTGGTCTTCCAGGACAGGTCATCCTGTATGTGCACCCCCAGGAAACGGAGGGTTGAGACTCTCTCCACGCTCCCTCCATCGACGAGCAGGGGCTGGACCTCAGATTTTTTCCTCCTGAAGTCCACGATGATTTCCTGGGTCTTTGACTGGTTCAGCAGCAGGTTGTTAACCTTGCACAGCTTGCCCAGCTGCTCCACCTCATCCCTGTACGCCGCCTCGTCCCCCCCCGAGATGCAGCCCACCACGGTGGTGTCGTCTGCAAACTTTACGATGGAGTTGCTGGGGTGGACGGGGGTGAAGTCGTGGGTGTAGAGGTTGTAGAGGATGGGGCTTAGCACGCAGCCCTCGGGGGACCCAGTGCTGAGTCTGAGGGCTGTGGAGGTGTGGGAGCCCACCCGCACCCTCTGGGGGCGGTCAGACAGGAAGTCCTTGATCCATGCACATATAGAGTGTGATAGTCCCAGGTCTAGTAGTTTGGTCACTAGCCTGTCTGGAAGGATGGTGTTGAAGGCAGAGCTGAAGTCCACAAAGAGCAGTCTCGCGTAGCTGTTTCCCCTCTCCAGGTGGGATAGAGTGGAGTGGAGAGTCGTCGCGATGGCGTCCTCTGTGGACCTGTGGGCTCTGTAGGCGAACTGGTATGGATCCAGGTTGGGCGGGAGGCGTGTGACTATGTGGGCCCGGACTAGTTTCTCGAAGCACTTCATGATGATTGGTGTGAGTGCCACCGGGCGGTAGTCGTTTAGGCAGCTCACCGTGCTTTTCTTCGGGACTGGGATGATAGTTGAGGTTTTCAGGCAGGGTGGGATGGTGGCCTGGGACAGGGACTGGTTGAAGATGTTGGTGACCCCGGCCAGCTGGTCGGCGCAGTCCCTCAGCACCCGTCCCAGGACGCCATCCGGCCCTGAGGCTTTCCTGGGGTCCACCGCCTTCAGCACGCGTCTCACTTCATGCTCTGTGAGGGTGAGGCTGCTGAGAGCTGGAGAGAGTGGTGTTTGTGTTGTGGTTACCTCCGTTCGCCCCTCGTCGAACCGGGCGTAGAAAGAGTTCAGCTTTTCCGCCAGCAGGGGGTCGTCCTCCGCGGCTGTGAGCCTGTTGGCTCTGAAGTTTGTCATGTGCTGAACCCCCTGCCACACCCGCCTGGAGTCGTTGCTCAGGAAGCATTCCTCAATCTTCTCTCTGTGGTCTGCCTTGGCCTCTCGGATGCCACGCTTTAGGTTAGCCCTGGTGGTGCTGTACAGCAGTGTGTCCTTCGCTGAGAAGGCGTTGTCCCTCTCCTTGAGCAGTTTTTGGACCTTCACAGTCATCCATGGCTTCGTGTTGGGGTAGACCCGGACACGTTTGTCCACGGTGGCTGAGTTGGTGCAGTTCACTATGTGGTTCAGAACCGACGACGTGAACTGTTCCAGGTCCTCATGCTCATATTCCTGCCATGAGGTGTCATTCAGGCAGATCTGCAGTGGAGCGGACCCTGCTGGTCAGGTTCTGACAGTCTTAGTGGTGATGGGAGCACTTTTCCTCATGGGAGTGTAGGCTGGGATCAGGAGGATTGACACGTGGTCAGACATGCCTAGATGAGCTAGCGGTCTAGCCTTGTAAGCAAGCTTGATGTTGGTGTATACCTTATCCAGTGTTTTTTCTCCTCTTGTTGCACATTTAACATGCTGATAGAACTTGGGTAGTACTCCCTTCAGGTCAGCATGATTGAAGTCCCCGGCGATTATATGAACTGCCTGTGGGTCTGCACTCTGTCCACTACTGATGTCTCTGTCACACAGCTGTCCCCCACGGTGTTATTGGAAGCTACCTGCAGTCTCAGTTCGTCCATCTTGTTAGCCAGAGACCTGACGTTGGAGAGAAAGATACTCGGCAAAGCAGGTTTATCTGGGCTCCTCTTCAGCCTAGCTAGCAGGCCTCCCCTGCGGCCTCGGCGTTGCTTACGGTCTCGACGCCGACGTTTGTGCCTCAGAGACGGGACTGAGTACCATTGTTCTCCCGGCGACCGAGCAATGTCGAGTGGGATCTTTTGTTGCTTCAGGAACTCTGCTGTTACTGTCCTCTCGTTTTGCGCACCAACTTCTAGTAAGTCTAGTCTGCTGTAGGTACTATTTACACAACCGTTCCCTATAAGTACTGACGTAAAAATGTACATCCAAATGTACTTAAAAACACTAAAAAGCACCGATGTTAGGAGCCCCTCTAGCCTCGCGTCTGATCGCGCCGCCATCTTGGAACCTCCTCTCTGTATTGCTTAACTTTACACATATTTCACAATATATTGTTTTGCTGTGCTGTGGTAGAGAAGGCAAGAGACCATCTAGTGTTCACACATTCAAGCCTCTCTTTTTAATTGTTGTCTGTGAGCGGATAGTTCCTATTATATAAATTCTCATCTAGAACTGTCTCAAACTGTGCCGTGTTGGGTCCTTGAATTTGAGAGAATTGAGTCTTGAAAGTCCTTGAAAGGTGCTTGAATGTGATGTTTCAGAAGGTGAGGGAACCCTGCTTAACACACCTGGGCCACACACACATTACCATACCATAAATGAAAGGTGCCACACACTAGGGATTCATATTTTTCCCAAAATCTTAAAAATGTCAATACCAGGAATAATCCTGACTTGTCCCAGGAATACAGCAAATATGGGAAGTGCCCATTTAAAGTCTTTAAAAACCTAGATATGGTCTCTGCAATACTGTTATACAGGGTTGCTTTCAATGTAAGGCTTCGTCGCCACCTAGTGGTACAGTTTACAGCAGGCAGACATGTGTGCCCCATTCCGGCCGTTGCGCTTGTGGCCAGTGTAACGTTGCCTCTGTCGTCTGTCTAAATAATGAAAGAGAGCATGGAAAGTAGGATCCATAAATGTTCCTATTAAAAAAAACTTCCATAGGAAGTGCAATAACAGTGCATTAGCTGGTTATAACAATAGCCAAACAAATACTATATCAAATATTCAAAAAGATCCAATATTGTTTTCAATCGTTCAATATATCCAAAAACATACCAGGTGAATAGCCGTGAAGACGCTCTACCAATCAACACGCCCTACCTGGGATCAGATTAGTCTGAACACGCTAGCAGAGTTTGAACATGCTAGCAGAGTCTGAACACGCTAGCAGAGTTTGCTCTGTGCCTCTGAGTCACTGACCTGGGTGACGTTGTTCCACCCAGCTGAGGCTTGGGAGGTAGGTAGGTAGGTAGGTAGGTAGACCGGCATATTTACTGTCACCATACTCTGTATAAGTACAGTATGACTCGATCGATCGATCCAGTATGACTCGATCGATCGATCGAGTCATACTGTACTTATACAGAGTATGGTGACAGTAAATATGCCGGATTTAGCTGTGAGCTCATTTGCATCCGTAGTCCTCATGACATAAAATCGTACAATAGATAAAATAAAATAAAAAGAATAATGTACAACATCACAACAGAATACAATAGGACATAATTGTAACCAGGGAGTAGCTAAAAGGACTGTAGATTTTAGGAAGGGGCTGGTTATCTAACTAACTCTAAGCTAAATAGGCAGTGTAGGAGGATACAGGCAGGGGGCGCCAGCAAACCGTTAGACTAGCAGTTACTATCGTTAGCATTAGCATGGGAATTAGCATTAGCATTAGCATTGGAATTAGCATTAGCATTAGCCTTGGAATTAGCATTAGCATACAAACAACTAACACACGGTAACGGTATCACATATGAACAACACATTTATTTACATAACTGATGTATACATCCCCAGATATATACACTCCCTCCCCGCCGGCCACACACACACTCAATCACTCACTCATAGTATCTGGCCTGAACAGGCTTATAGTCCCGGACTGTGGTGCGCGTTGAGGCCTGGTTGGATGGCATGTGCGTCGAGGAAGGTAGCAGACAAAAGGGGGGGGGTGACGTAGCAACGCGGAGGGAAAGGGCCTTCCTCGTGGTCCACGACGAGGTGAAGGGCCCAGGTCCGCTGGTCCACGTCGAAGCTCCGATGGAGTCAGCGTTCGGTCGCAGTCCGCTCGTGGAGGCGACGATTCTGTCCAGTTTGGCGTCTCGTTTGGTCCAACGTTAACAGCCGGCTGCTGGCAAGGCTGTCTAACGGGGACACAACTAAACGGGCTATCACAGCTCTGAACTCGATAATCCCTCTTGGTCTTCAGCTTCAGCACGGGGTGCGTGCTACTGAATCCGCCATCTTAGATTGACTTCTCGTTGCTTCTCTCTCGTTACTCTCTCTCGTTCTGATTCTCATCACACACTGACGCACTGAGCACTTCCGTTCCTATATATACACCACCGAACCTAGCATCCGGGTCACGGACACACCCCGGATATACCACGTCATCAAACATATACATAAACATTACAATAACTATACATACACTTCACGAAACGTATATGAATAGTATAGAAAATAACAAAGGAAATAACTGGGGCAAAATAGGGCTGGTTTGGGGAAACTAAACTGGCTCTAAACTGTGGGCCTTCACAACAGCCGCCCCATGAAACCCTCGGTTTCAGTTAACTAAGGAAGGCACACTGGCTAGGCTGCTCTAGCAGCGTGAGGTAGGAGGTGATAGTGTCCTCCGTAATTTGAGGGAGCTCAATCAGGCGTGCCACAGGTCGGGTGTAAGTGCGACCACCAACGTCCACGATGGCCGTCCGCACCCTTCCATCCGGACCCGGCAGGACCTTGGTCACTCTGCCTGTCTGCCAGGCGGCGCGTGGAAGGGACTGATCGATCACCAGTACCACGGCACCTTCGGACAAGTTGTCTCTCTCCCTCAGCAGAGTCTTCTGCTTCTCCTCCTTCTCCAGGGCGCGGATGTGCTCCTCGAAGCAGATCAGAGCGTCTTCCTTGTCCATGTTCTGCAGCTCCTCGTACTCAGCGAAGGTGGGGTTGTCCAGCAGGTACTGCTGGGCCTCGGACCAGGTGGTGCGGTAGGTGACGTTGGCCATGTTGTCCAGAATGCTCTTCAGCGCCTCCCAGTTCCTCTTCCTGAGCTGCTTGGCTTGTTCCTTCTCCTTCTTAGCCTTGTAGGCCTTAAACGCTTGCTTCTTCTCACTCAGCTTGGGCAGGGCGCTGTAGCGTGGGTCGTTGATGATCATTCTCATGGCTTGCTCCCATGACGCGTTGGATGAAACACCATTCTCCTTCAGAAGCTCTTTGAAGGCCTGCTTGGCCTCCTCTTTTGGGTTCCACTTGTACGTTTTCTTCGCCAACTCCGGCCTTTCCTCCTTGGAGGCGTCTACAATACTGGCTGAGACTTCCATGGCTGACGTGTACTCGACGGAGTTGACGGGTGCGTCAATGCTGACCTCGGCCACGTGAGGGTGCATGGCCACCTGCAGGTGTTCCTCGGCAACAGCTGTTGCCGCCATGGCCTCCATGTCCATCATGGTCGCCATGGTAGCAGCAGGATCAACCTGAAGAGTGGGGACGGGGCCGGTGCCAGGAGCTGCAGCTTCTACCGTCCCATTCTCCTCCGCTTTGATCATCGCTTCCAGATCTTCCAGCTCTTTGGGCTTGGTCCACCGGGACTCCTTAGTCTGGGAGTTGTAGTAGTAAGGCTTTCCCGTGTCAGACTTGTACTCCTTCCACGGGCACTTAGACAACATTTGCTCAGCAGGAGATTTCAGATCGTCTGGTTTCTCCCATGAGGACTGTTTAGTCCCTGTGTTGTAGAAGTAGGTCTTCCCATCCAGAGACTTATGCTCTGTCCACAGAGGCTTCTTCTTTGGTTGGTCATCCTGTGGTGAACCATTTGTGGTACTAACTGTTCCAGGTGCACTGGCAGCAATAGATTCCACTCCAGGCGGTCCGGTTGGTTGGTTTGCTTCTTCGGTTCGGACATGGAGGGATGACGTAGCTCTCCCGTCTCTATCTCTCCCCTCGGTAGCGCCTTGGAGGGCCCACCCAAGCGCAGTCTTAACAGCCATCGGGCAGCCTCGTGGTCCTCTCAGCGGAGGACGGAGCGACACGATCAGTTCAGCGTTGTCCGAGCCGATGAGAAGGGTTGGCTCCGCTCCTTCTATCGGATGTAGGTCTACTCGCCGTAGGTGGGAATATCTTGCGCGTAATCTCTCCAGGGGGTAGTCGTAGCGGGAGAGCGCTAGCTGGTCTGCGGTGAAGACATTCCGAAGCCGATATCTGTCCGACGGCCGCCCCGCCGGGGAGATAGAGAAGTTGATTCTCGCCCCGGTGACCTCTTTAAGGTCGCGACGTATCGTGCGCAGAGTCAGCTTCTCCGCAGTCCCTTGGAGCCCCAACTGGCGCACGGCCCCCTGGAGAAGGATGGTCCGTTCCGACCCGTCGTCTAGAACGGCGTACGTGTCGTACACAGCGTTGTTGTGGTGAAGTCGGACCTTCACCACCTTCAGTAGGACCTTGGAGCCGCTGCTCCGGGCTGGGTCTAGGTAGTAGACAGGTGTTGCCTCTTCCGGTGCGCTACCGGACCTAGGGCTTCTGGTGCCCTCCGTGGACCTGGCGAGGGAGACCTCGTGTAAGATGTTGAGGTGGACCTCCTCACAGCGGTTGCACCTTCTCCTCAAGGTGCAGTTCTTAGCCAGATGGTCGCGCCCACAGTTCCAGCACCTCTTGTTCTCCTCGAGCCACCTCTGCTTGGCCTCGGTACTCAGGTTGTTGAAGTCACTGCACTCATTGAACCAGTGCTCGCTGGTGCAGTACGGACATGGCGGTGGACCTCTCCGTCCCTTTTGATGGGGTTGAGAGGAATCCTTTCCCTCAGGTCGGGCTTTCCTCTCTCTCCGAGGCTCCTCCTCCGTGTGCAGCACTCCTACTGGGCGTCCTCGGTTCGAGCTCGGCCCGTCCCAGCGGTCTCCCTTCTCCCTCTCCTTCTTCGGCTCAGCGTAACCCATGGCGTCTACGTTGGTGTCATGCACTTCCTCCAGTAGGAACTCCGCGAAGGCAGCCATGCTCAGACCCAACTTCCCGGGGTTACGAACGCGCTGCTGTCGCCGGAACCTCTCCTGCCGGAAGCGTGGGATCTTGCGGAGCAGCCGCTCTACGTTGGAGGTGCTGTTGATCTCGCTGGCGCCAGCTGGGCCCTGCGTCTTCAGCATTCCAACCAAGGTGTGCACGCGGAGCGCGAAGTCATCCAGCGCCCGTTCATCCTTGATGGGGGCCTGCTGTTCGAGGGCTTGCAGTTCAGCAAGGGCGTGGTTCCAGGGACGACCGTAGCGGGCATCCAAGTCGGCGAGCGCTCTGGTGTAAGGTGTCGGTGCGGAGGCATGGGCCAGAACCATGTTGTGGGCTCTGGGGTTCCTCACATGCTGAAGGAGAATCGCATATTTGTAGGACTCTGAGCAGGAGTCGTCCAAGAGCGTGTCTAGGCAGATGCGTAGCTCCACATACTGGCTCCTGTCCTCGTCCTTGAAGAAGGGGAACTTGGGTCCCTCCACCTGGGGAAACATCCTGTAGTGGATGATCGGGGCTGGAGTGACGGTCTGGGTGTCCTTTTGGTCCACTGGAGGACCTAGGGGTGTGCTACGCTCTTGGGGAATGGCTCCCCTCCCGGGCAGCGACGCTGGCTCCCTCTGGGCCGCGTAGCGGTCGGGTCCCTGGTCCTCTTCCTTCAAGGTGGTCAGCTGGGCCTGTAGTTGGACATTCATGGCGGGGGTCATGGAGCCATCGGCGGGGGGTTCAGGAGATGGCACTCGAGAGGGCCGTGCGGATGATGCTCTGGAGCTACGGGCCGACGGAGCTCTGCTGATGCACACGTCGCGCATGGTCTGCAGCATTTCCTCCATCTTCTCCGCGCGCAGTTGCTCTCTCTCCATCTGGAGGCGGTCGCGCTCCATCTGGAAGCGTTCACGTTCTAGCGCCTCCTGGCGCTGTCTCTCCGCCGCGCGTTCCGCTCCGTTCATCTGGAAGCGCTCGCGCTCGAAATGGATGCGTTCCCTCTCTCGTTCACGCTCGAACTGGAGGCGTTCTCGCTCTAACGCCACCTCGGCCTGTTGGCGCATACATTCGGACAGCGCGGCACTACTCCCTCTGGAATGCAGGCTATCCGCCCCAGAGGCAGAACTGCCCACGGAAACCCTGGACCGGGAGGAAGCCACTGAGCGGCAGGAGCTAGGTCTCGAGCGCGCCGTACTGGGAGGCAGATCGTTAAGGCTGAGGCCCTCCCTCTTCCGCCCGCAGGCGCTGTCGGACCGGGCCTCTCCTTCCTGCTCTTCCGTTTCCACGGCAAAACCCTGCGGTTCTGCCATCTCATCCTCAGGCTGGTGCTCTTTGAGGGCTGTCTCAGTGCTAGCCACCCGCGCGCCGGCGGACACCTCGGCCTCTCCGACCACTGTATCCCGTGGAGTGCGCTCCTCGCTACCACTCAGTGAGCTTTCGAGCTCAAGCTCATACTCCTGTAACCTCGGAGGCAACCGCGGGACTCTCTGTGGTCGTGGCTCTGGCTCAGGGGGCGGAGAAGGGGGGGTAACTGTCTGGTCTGGTTGGCTGCGCTCAGCCATGCTATCACTACACTACCTATCCGGCTCGAAGGACCAATTGTAACCAGGGAGTAGCTAAAAGGACTGTAGATTTTAGGAAGGGGCTGGTTATCTAACTAACTCTAAGCTAAATAGGCAGTGTAGGAGGATACAGGCAGGGGGCGCCAGCAAACCGTTAGACTAGCAGTTACTATCGTTAGCATTAGCATGGGAATTAGCATTAGCATTAGCATTGGAATTAGCATTAGCATTAGCCTTGGAATTAGCATTAGCATACAAACAACTAACACACGGTAACGGTATCACATATGAACAACACATTTATTTACATAACTGATGTATACATCCCCAGATATATACACTCCCTCCCCGCCGGCCACACACACACTCAATCACTCACTCATAGTATCTGGCCTGAACAGGCTTATAGTCCCGGACTGTGGTGCGCGTTGAGGCCTGGTTGGATGGCATGTGCGTCGAGGAAGGTAGCAGACAAAAGGGGGGGGGTGACGTAGCAACGCGGAGGGAAAGGGCCTTCCTCGTGGTCCACGACGAGGTGAAGGGCCCAGGTCCGCTGGTCCACGTCGAAGCTCCGATGGAGTCAGCGTTCGGTCGCAGTCCGCTCGTGGAGGCGACGATTCTGTCCAGTTTGGCGTCTCGTTTGGTCCAACGTTAACAGCCGGCTGCTGGCAAGGCTGTCTAACGGGGACGCAACTAAACGGGCTATCACAGCTCTGAACTCGATAATCCCTCTTGGTCTTCAGCTTCAGCACGGGGTGCGTGCTACTGAATCCGCCATCTTAGATTGACTTCTCGTTGCTTCTCTCTCGTTACTCTCTCTCGTTCTGATTCTCATCACACACTGACGCACTGAGCACTTCCGTTCCTATATATACACCACCGAACCTAGCATCCGGGTCACGGACACACCCCGGATATACCACGTCATCAAACATATACATAAACATTACAATAACTATACATACACTTCACGAAACGTATATGAATAGTATAGAAAATAACAAAGGAAATAACTGGGGCAAAATAGGGCTGGTTTGGGGAAACTAAACTGGCTCTAAACTGTGGGCCTTCACAACAATAATAAAACAATGAGTATGTGAAGTATGTGGACACAATTATGGTCTGGGGCTGTTTTCATGGTCTGGGCTAGGCTCCTTAGTTCCAGTGAAGGGAAATCTTAACGCTACAGCATACAATGAGATTCTAGAGAACTGTATGCTTCCAACTTTGTGGCAACAGTTTGGGGAAGACCCTTTCCAGTTTCAGCATGACAATGCCCCCATACACAATGTGAGGTCCATAATGACATGGTTTGCAGAGTTTGGTCTGGGAGAACTTGACTGGCCTGCACACAGAGCTCTGACCTCAACCCCATCCAACACCTTTGGGATGAATTGGAACGCCGAATGCGAGCCAGTCCTTCTCGCCCAACATCAGTGCCTGACCTCATTAATGCTCTTGTGGCTGAATGGGAGCAAATCCCCGCAACCTAAATTATTATAATTATAAAATCTAGTAGAAAGTCTTCCCAGAAGAGTGGAAGCTGTTATAGCAGCAAAGGTGGGACCAACTCCATATTAATGCCCATGGTTTTGGAAGGAGAAGTTCAACATGTACATATGGGTGTGATGTTGGGTGTCCCAAAACCTTTAAAAGGCTCCCATGAGACAATGTGTTATGTTATGATAATGTGCCTCTGGATACAAGTGTCTGCTAAATGGCATCTATACCATGCAGTGTTTCCTCCAGGATTTTTCAAATGAGTGGCGGAGTGGTCGTCTTTCGCGCGCGCTTTTTTTTCCCGCGTGCACGCGAAAACAAATATAATTTCTTAAATAGCGGTTAAGTCATTAAAGCCGAGCAGGTGATTTTATATAGAAGGTGATCAAATACCAATATTGTTATGTACGACAGTATGTCATTGCAGCACTTTGTTGCACTTTACGACGTCACGTTCTGTACGTCCGTTAGAGCTTTACGACCTGTGTGTGTGTGTTGTCAGAATGAATGGCACTTGACAGTAAACGGAGCTCAGTTTGTATACCTGTGTGGATCTACATTTATTAGCATAACACAAACATAATAAATGAGATAGAACAACCCTGTTCATTAATGTTCATTAATGCTTGAGTTCATGTTCATGTTCGCACTGTTACTGTGTTGTGTGCCAATGCACCCCTGTGATTGGTGGAGGTCACGGGGGGGGGCGGGTGCTGTGTGTGTTGTTGAGACCGTTGGGAGAGAGAGCTCCGGTGAACTAAGAAAGTTGTGTATGAGATAGTTTACAATTAAACGCACAGATTACATGAGAGAAGCTATCTGTCATTATTTCAACCACTGTCCAAGTGGGGACGTTACAATACTTTCGTTTTAGAACGAAACGTTAGCCGCTAGCAGCGTTTTAAGCAGTCACCATTCTTGAGCAAAACATCGATACAAACAAACATTCAAATACTCGTGTCGTCTTGATTTTTTTTCCGATTTCAATGTATGACGCATCATTTGAAAGCTTACCATCTGTAGTTTCAGACTATGTAAACAAACGAAAAATTACGTAAGCAAATGGTTATTATTTATCTGGTATAGATACCACTTCTGCGCCGAATGTACCGCCGCCGGCACAAATCCGCACCCGACATTGTAATTACCGTAATTTCTAAACGGTTTGTGCCATCGAAAAAATTCCAACTGTCCCTGAAAGCTGAGGTGTTGCACTTCAACCAACATATAGGGTATTACGGTAAAATGTGACGTGACGACATTCTCAGAGTCAGTTTACTCACAGTGATTGGCGGAGCGTTCAGGGACACATGCTTTTTTTCTGTTCTCCGGTCATAATAACTCGCTGCCTTTCTGCGCAGCCTGAATCAAAGTGGACTGTCTGAATCAATTAGTGGCGGAGGAAATTCATTCGTGGCGGCCCGCCACCAATAAATGCATATAGAGGAAACACTGCCATGGCTTTATTCAACACGCGATTGTGATTGGTGGAGAAGATGGGGAGGGCGTTCCAGAGGGACGGGGCTGCGACTAAAAAGGCCCCGTCACCCCAGGTCTGGAGCTTGGTCCTGGTGGTCTTGAGGGTGGTTTGGTCATCAGACCTGACGCAACGGGAGGGGGTGTGGAGGGGGACGAGGTCGGCAAGGTAGGAGGGGGGCCTGGTATGCCCTATACGTTGTACACCCACGTCCACCCAGGGGAGGAGACGTACTGTTGTTGGCCAAGGACACGGGTGGGTAGTGGTGCCTAGTGGGTAATGAGCTGGACTAACCAACCTTCCCTCTCTTCCTCTCTTCCTCTCTCCCCCTCTCCCTCCTTCCCTCCCTCCCTCCTTCCCTCCCTCCCTCCCTCCCCCCCTCCTTCCCTCCCTCCCTCCCTCTCTCCTTCCCTCCCTCCCTCTCTCCCTCCCTCCCCCCCTCCTTCCCTCCCTCCCCCCCTCCTTCCCTCCCCCCCTCCCTCCCTCCCTCCAGTCTACTGTCAGAACTTTGCCACCAGCTTCAAGGAGAGCGAGATGAACGCCATCGCGGCGGACATGTGCACCAACGCCCGCCGGGTCGTCCGCAAGAGCTGGATTCCCAAGCTGAAGCTGCTGATGGCCGAGGGCGACGCCTACGCCGCCTTCCTGCCCGACGCCGTCAAGATGGAGGCCGACGCCCTGGTGGGGGCGGAGCCCGGCTTTGACCCGGCCTCCCTGGAGGGAGCGGGCGCCGGCGGGGGAGGCGTGGGGGAGACAGGGGGAGGCGTGGCGGCGGAGGCGGGGGGAGGCCAGCCGGGGGAGTCGCTGCACGGGGTGGTGGGGGTCGGGGGGGACACCCAAACATTGTTTTAGTGCGTGTGTGTGTGTGTGTCGGGGGGGGGGGGGGGGGCTTGGTAAGATAACAATGATGCGTACCCACCTCTGACCCATTGACCCTAACCACCTCCCCTGCCCCCCAACCTCCACCTCCCCCTCCCTCCCTCCTGCAACTCTTTTTCTTATTTTTTCCCCCTGTCCCCTTGCCCCCCCCCCCCCCCCCCGTATCAAACACATTCCCCCTCCTACTGTAGGTGAGGGACGGCGGGGGGGGGGGGTTAGTGAATGTAAGAGGTGGTTGTACCCCAGCCTGGAAGGACAGAAGACACACAGACACTTAACCACAGGACAGACGGAAGGCTGCTCCCCCGCAGGACGAGAGGGGAGGAGGGAGGAGGGAGGAAAGACGTCACTCCCCCCCTCCAGACAGAAGCCCTCACCCCTCCTCAACCCCCGTCCCCCCGCTAGTACCGTACTCTGACTCCCCCCTGTGACCAGAACAAAACAATGAAGCCCTCTGTCTCAATGTACTGTTTTATATATATATATATATATATATATATATATATATATATATATACATATATATATGTATATATAATACTCGTCTGCTACTTTTTAATGATCATTTCAGCTGGTTTCTCTGTTTGTGACCTGCGAGGGATTCAGAGTCCTGGGAAGGGTCGTATGTCTAATCATGATTGTAACGATAACAAAGGGGAACAGAAAAAGGCGGTCATATTTTTGGACGAAGAAAAATATGTATTAATACACCTACACGGACAGTGGTGTGTGTACAAACTGAAAGCGAGGGATTGTTTTAAAATCTCTGTTGTTTTATTGTATTTTGAAAAGCTGTTTTGCAAAGAGAAGTCCTGTTAACCGAGGAAGAGTGCTATTTTTGCAGAAAGAGACGGATGGTATTAGCCAAGGCAGTAAAAGCAGTCTTAACCGAAAAGGGCCCTTTTTATTTTTGAGAAACATGATGGACAGAAGCTGACAGAGTCAGTTTGTTTGGTCACTGTCTACCAGCCAGCAGCACATATTCCTATTCTTTTCAATCGTTGTGTCTGTAAGAATTGTAGAGGAAGCGTAACTAGGCGACTTGACTGTTGAATAAGATGGCCATGCTATGCTAGCTCGCTATGATACTACGCTAGCTATGTTTGCTATGCTAGCTAAATTGCTTACTCTAAATCATAGCTAAATCTAAAATGTAAAGCTTTGATTGGTTTGGCTGGCTGTGACTACCTTGCTGGCCCCCTCCTCTGTGTTAGTTGATGACAAGCTTACGAAGCGAAACTACTGACATAGAATCGGCAGAATATTTGGGGAAATTGGAATGTGCCTTTTCATTGAGACTCGTAAGGGACCCTGCTTATATTGATGGGTGAACCGTGATGTGAAGAGGGAGGTCAGAGAGGTGTTTGTTGGGCTAGACCACTCTGGGGTGGCGGGGGTGTGAAGAGCGAGGTCAGAGAGGTGTCTGGTTGGGATAGACCACTCTGGGCTGGCGGGGGTGTGGGAGCCAACAGGCTTTGATCTAGACAGAGAGCGGTGGGGTGGAGGTGTGTGTGTGTGTGTGTGTGTGTGTGTGTGTGTGCCTGTGTGTGTGTGTGTGTGCGCGTGTGTGTGTGTGTGTGTGTGCGCGCGCCCTCCTCCCCCCACCCTGACTGGTGCTGCTCCCTCTCCTGAGGCGAGCCACACACCTCCCTCTCCTGAGGCGAGCCACACACCTCCCTCGACACAGAGGAGGTCGTCTTTCCCGCACCTTTTCTGAGCTTTAACGTTGCGCCGTAAAGACGGCCTCTTCTCCAAACACCCTCTCTCTACGTCGGATACCCAAAATGGCCGACGGTGTATTTTCGGAGTTCGATTACGATTCTGTAACCTTTCCAGAACAGTTAAAGGGGAGGTTGTTTTATGCACCTTTTATATGAGATGAACCAGTGGTTCCTGCACCTTTTTAAGAAGGGTCTATAGGGTCACGGGAGAAGGAACCCTAAGGTCAAACGTCTGCTGACGAGGGGGACGCACTTTGGTTTTTAAACGAGTGACACTGAACCCCCCTGATGTAAATATTGAGAAGAACCGTTTGGCAGACTCTTTCTAGCGTTGTAGACTTCTTTTGTAGGATGTTTGTGATTGTGTAAAGTATGGGTGGGGAAGGGGGGGGTGGGGAAGGGGGGGGCACGTTTTTCTTTTAGTATTTTTTTTTTCTGTCGTTTTTTTATACCTGGTCTCGTTTTTGTTGACACATCACAGAGATGTCGATATGTTTGTGTGAGGTGCTCCCAGCATGCATTTAGGCCTACAGGTCAGAGGTTATGTGAGGGGAAGGGAGGAGGGTTCCTTCACCAGTAGAATGATGGATGGTTGTCAGGGGGACGGTCCCGAGGTGCGTTGGTTATGTTTCGGGATAAAGATCCCTCATAGCGTCTTTTTTTTTCTTTTTTTTTTCTTCTGCTCATTGACTCTTATCTCAAAAGAAACAACGTACTGTAGAGACTTGGTGATACAACGCTACGGGGTTGAAGGCGACCCTGTCGATTTGCCAACTCTTGACAAACAGGACAAAAAAGGTTAACTGTACGATAGCTTCCATAGTATATATTTTCTATGACGTTTGTTATGATGGTTGTGATGGAGGGGGGGGGGGGTCTGTCTAGGGATGGTGCGACAGATTAGGGTACTGTGTCACTGGGCTGTGTGGGATTCAGGGGGTGGGGGGTGGGGCGAAGGAGACATCTTTGGCACCTGCTCTTAAAAAACGGCACCCTAAGTCTTGTACAGTCAGGGTCAGATAGAAATGTTCCGTCTGCACCCTAGTGAAGAAACACACACAAACGCTCAGCTCCTCCCATGTCCACAAGATAGTACTGCAGCCCAGAGCACTGCTTGATGCCACCACAAGGGGGCAGTGTGACCCACACTGGCCAAAGTGAATGGCATAACCTACAGGAAAACCTTCTCTTTTTGGGGGGACGGGGGGACGACAGATTTCCAGTGAGTTTCACTGCCCCTCCTCAACCAGATCTGGTGTTTTAGAGGTGTGTGTGTGTGTGTGTGTGTGTGTGTGTGTGTGTGTGTGTGTGTGTGTGTGTGTGTGTGTGTGTGTACTCAGTGTTTTCGAGCTACTCGTCTAAATGATGCTCCACAACCTTCCCGCTCCACCAGCACATGCTTGGCTCTGCAGCAGATACACCCACACCACACACACACCCACCACACACGCAGTAGGCAAGGCAAGGCAGTTTCTGGTGTGGTATGGCTTGGAGGGAACCTTTTTTCACTCTATACATATATAAATATGACTATATACATGTATAGATATATACTGTATATTATACATAGAGGCACTCAAGAAGTGTGATTGTTAGTTGTGCACTCACAGCATGAGGTATATATTTACCCGCTTATTGAAACCAGTGCAGTAGCGTCCGCCCATGTCTTTGCCCCTGCTCCTAGCCCTCTGTGACCCTGTAGCGCCACTGTTCATTCTCTTCTCTCTGTGTTCCAAGTGCCAATAACTTTGTGAAACCCCTTAACTGTGACCCGATATTATTCAAGGTAATTGCACATTAACTACTGTAAGAAAAAAAATCATATAGAAAATGTCAACATGGAATTAAAAAAAACTGAATATCTTAATAAAAGGTTTGTAACAAAATGATGTTTTATCTTGCTCAGTTGTTTTCTGTGATTCGAGGCTCCCTCAGATGCCCATGGTGTGTTGCTGAAATGTGTGAGCTCCAGACAAACAGCCTGTATACAGTTTTCAATACAAAAAAATGATGTTTTAACTTAGATATTTTGAGTTGTCAATAGCCGAAAAAGACCTCAATCTGACCGGTGCATTGACAGGGTTTTTCAGCGCACAGTTTTAACGGCTGCTGCAGCAGCTTGGTTGGGCTACCTGTTATTCAAACAACACGGCTTATGGTTGTGTCTCAACAGAATATTATTTTGTTGTTTCTGGTGCGAAAAACAAGCAACCTGCATCTCAAATGACGATGTTCCCAAGACATCCCACGTCTGCACCCACTCTCAGTGTCTTCACTATCAATGAAGGTCAAACCTAATACCAGTACAGGCCTGACATGGTCATGCTCTGGAGCAATGTATGTGTTACGGCAGTGGTCCCCAACCACCGGTCCGTGGGTCATTTGGTACCGGGCCGCAGAGAATGAATGAAAAAAATATTGTATTGATTATCAGAGTCTGAAAGACACAAATACATTTTCTCCGCCACTAATTGATTCAGTCCACTAAGTCGACGATTTCTTTTTCTTTATTATGAAAAACAGCTAGATTTAGGCCGCTTTCAGACCTACATTTCGTTCCGATTTAGGGAGCAGTAAGTTACAATGTTGCAGACCACGCGTGCGAAGCGACGCGCTTGCAAAACTGTTTTGTGATTGGTCCGAGTTTAGCGGGAAATTTGGATTTCAGGATATCCCTCTCCTCCGCCAGTCCCTTGAAAAGAAACATCAACTCACTCACGCAGCCAGTCTGATAGCAGCAACAATCACAACAATGATTTTGTACAGTTCAGTATAATATTTGTAGATATGTTTTCGTTTAAATAATATTCATTCTGTCTTAGTTTCACAATAAAAAATCCCTCAAACGGTTCACTCTGTCTACAGCAGGAGAACAGGTGGCAGAAGAAGAGCCATCAGCATCGGCTAGCTGTGGTGGTATATCAGCAGACATTAGCAAGTAAAAAAAAACGATTCTTATGTCACTTTAGCAACGACAGTATTGGCAGGGAAAAAAAGAAGGGGAGTCGATTTTTTTATTGACAACGGAATTACATGCTGGAAAAACATGCAGCTAAAATGCAGGGAACATTTGGACAATAAGAGACACAAGGGAGAAGTACGGGAAAACAGGGCTCATGTCGGTGTCATCAAAGATAAGAGTTGGTTTTCTTTAACTCAGCTGATATTCAGCTGTTTACCGAATGTTCCATCTGACTGTCACACTGTGATTTTACTTGTGTAATGTGGTGGGTTGACATAATTCACCCACGGAACTATGGGTTGGGAGTATTGTTCCGCACAGACAGATAAGTGCGTGCTACCCGAGTTGTTTATTCAGTTCTATTTACTGCTTGAGTGTGTTGTTGACAATCGTTCATATCCTACATTAAACGTTTAGCTTTGTCATTTGATACGCCGCCGTCTCTCGGCACTACAGTAAACAGTTAATCAGTAATGTTAGCCAGTTTTGTGCTCTCATATAGGCCTACTTCGTATTGATGAGCTGATGATCTTTGTGTGTGTGTGTGTGTGTGTGTGTGTGTGTGTGTGTGTGTGTGTGTGCGTGTGTGTGTGTGTGTGTGACTGTCAGTCACAAGTTTATATTCTATGGATGTTGTTCAGTGCTGTATGCGCGTTCCTGGTTCTGTGTGTACTCTTGTGTACTTCACATTCGATGAGCTGATTATCTTTCACTGTGTGTCTGTGTCAGTGTCTTGACTTGGGCGTATCTGTCAGTCACATGCAGGGCTGGACTGGGACAAAAATTAGGCCCTGGCATTTTTGGCCCAGACAGGCCCATCCCAATCGGTCGGACCACACCCACCAGCACAAAAAGACTTGCCTTATATACTCGTCTTATACTGTGCTGTACAGTCATATGACAAACTGTAGTATTCCCCCAAACCACTACAAAGACGACTACATGCAGTAAGCAATGGTACCAGTGCAAGTAGACCAGTGTACTCACTCACTCTTGACTAGCGGTGGTGGCCATGGGGTACACAATCTCCATACTTGACTCAAGTATAGTAGAAGTAAAATGTTATCAAAGAAAAAGCACCAGAAGTCAAAGAATAATTTCAAATGTTTTATTATATTAAATAATATATAATAAATTCAAATATTTAACTACTAGTAATAAATGCATCATAGACTGTAAACTCACTGCTAAATAAAAAAGAAAGACTGTTAAGTCCAGTTAAATTTTTCAAACAAACGGCAACGGCAACCTTTGAGAGAGAGAGAGAAACAGAGACAGAGACAAGGGTGATCTCATTTAGTAGTAGTAGTAATAACCTACCGGTTAACGTAAACCCAGCTGTACAGCTACTAGGGGTGTAACGGATCACCTAATTCACGGATCGTGTCACGGTTTTTGAGTCACGGATCGGATAATTTTTCTAATCAACACAAAAAATAAAAATAAAAATAAAAAGCTTTTTCCTCGAATTCTGTAAAAACACCACTTTTACTGTGTAAAACCCAACAACATTCAAGATGTCAAAACTGGTATATATATGTGTGTGTGTGTATATATATATATATATATATATATATATATATATATATATATATATATATATATACTGTGTATATATATATATACTGTATATACATACATAACATATTCTACACTCAAACATTAGGCTACATATTAAACAGAAACACACATTCAACTTAAATGATGCAGTAGGAGAGAGGGGGGAGGCACCTGGTTGCAGCAGTGAATCACTGGGCTCTTTAAAGCAGACAAATAAACATGTTTTATGCCACTTTTAACTAAATAATAAAGTGAAACCTTACTTTAAACATGGTATGAAAAAATTGGCTACATTATCAGAAATTGTCAAGCTGCCTTTTTCGTGCCTCCCGTCAACACACCAGGGTGATGTCGCGGCAAATGTGTGACCATGCTCGTACGACTTTCACGTTGCACAACGCTTAAACACCGTAACTTTTTTATCGACCACACTTTGTCCGTCATTGTTATAATTGACAGAGAAGCCAAAGTGCTCCCATACATGGGATTTAAATGACGAGGGAGGCATTTCGAGTTCTTCTCTGTCGCCAACATTAGCAGCACTACTCTACTCGCCATGATACACTTGGGATGCGTTCGTAAATTTGCTCTGAGAGCGCCGGAGAGCACACTGGGTCCGACGTCATAAAGGGACCAAGTAATTTGATTGGACAAGAGGCGTTCCATGAATGCTGATCAGATTCCAGAGCGAATTTACGAACGCAGCCTTGTTGTTCTGGATTTTTTTTTTCATTATCAACCTATCATTGCGCTTTAGAGTAAAACAAAGCACGCACTGTCGTCTATCTTTTCATGGCAACTCTACATTGTGATTTACAAGGGATATTAACTAATATTAAGTAATATGATTACTTGGTTACATTTTGCAATTGATCCGCGGTACACATGCGTGCCGAACCGTGGGGGGCGATCCGTTACACCCCTAACAGCTACCTATATTTTCCTTACCGGGTCAACGGTTACAGGTTGACTCGGCCCCGCTTCTTCTGTATCCTCTCTATCCTCTGTATCTGTACCCTGCTCCCGCTCCTCCCTGCTAGCCTCCTCTTCAACCTGTTGCTGTTGCTGCTGTGGTAAACTTGAGGGTGCAGCAGCCCCTGCAGCAAACATGTCCCTAATGTGTACACATTTGGCAGCATCTGCCTCGAGTTTCTTTTTGTTTTTCTCCCTAAGTTTTTCCCAGCCTCCCTTCCGTTTTTGTGTGCTTTTGCGCTCCATCTCTCTCAGTATCCACTATCCAGGCTAACTAAATTTATTTTGCCGGCCGGATCGGCACAAAACTACCGCGAAACTGAGACGGAGGTCTGGTGCTGCGTGCGTGACCCCTGACCCCCCCCCCCCTCTCTCTCTCTGTTGATTGGGCCAGCCCAGTGTCTGTATAGAAAATTGACCAATGAGCCGCTGTTGATAATGTATATTATCAATATACATTATCTAAATCAATAATATATTGATAATATATTTATCAATATATTGATAAATATCAATATATTTATGCCCCCACACCCGAAGGCCGGTCCGTGAAAATATTGTCTTACATAAAACCGGTCTGTGGCGCAAAAAAGGTTGGGGTCCGCTGTGTTACGGTAGCCTACATGTGGGAAAACTAGGGTTAGGGTTAGACATGCCAGCATGTACCAAGTCGACGTTTTATGCTGCCATTTTATGCTACATGTACCGTAACATAATGCACTAACCAACACGGTGTAGACATCTAGTACTAGTAACACAATGGTTCACTAACCAACACGGTGTAGACATACAGTACTAGTAACACAATGGTTCACTCAGGTTTGACAAGGTCTGAACCTTTTCAGTGTTTAAAATCGATCCATCACAACCTTCAAGGCAAATATGTCTTTCATCTTTTTGTTTTGTTTTACTACTCCTTTGTGGGGTGCACATGTGGAAATGTGGAAATGACACAGACTGCCCATGTTTTGGAAATGAGAAGCCTGCTAACATTTTCTCTGAAAAATAATTTCTTCCTGCCACTTTGGGTCATGGTCAATTATACAGCAGTTTGATATCACCCTTCCTCCAACAACAGGGCCTAAGTGGGCCCAAACAGAGATGCCTACAGTCATCTGCAGTGGTGGTGAATACAAACAAATGAATCACTGAGTTTGCTGTTATGCGGGGACATTCACCCCTGCCCAGGCCCCAGCAACTCCACAAAATCACTCATCTGTCCCATATGCATGAAGACCGTAAGAAAAAATCAGAGAGCGGTTGCATGCGACATTTGTGACTTTTAAATTACATTAGTGATTCTACATACAACAGGGCAGTAAAAGAAGGAGGTTTCATACCATTTGTTTGCAACGGATGCTGCATGAGGGAGGTGGCTAATATGGAGTGCATGGATTACAGCTTGGGGAAAAGTCATGTTGAGGATGTGGAGAGTGGGCCTACAACACCTGGTACACCGGCCCCTGACCAGGAGGGGGTTTCATCTCATCCATGTGAATGCTAGAAGCCTGGTTCCCAAGATGGATCAGTTACACCAAATTGCAGCCCGTTCCAAGACTGCAGTGACAGCTGTGTCTGAAACATGGTTAGATGAATCTGTGTCTGAAACATGGTTAGATGAATCTGTGTCTGAAACATGGTTAGATGAATGTGTCTGAAACATGGTTAGATAAATCTGTGTCTGAAACATGGTTAGATGAATCTGTGTCTGAAACATGGTTAGATGAATCTGTGTCTGAAACATGGTTAGATTAATCTGTGTCTGAAACATGGTTAGATGAATCTGTGTCTGAAACATGGTTAGATGAATCTGTGCTGGACAGTGAGATTGATCTTCTCGGTTACATCATACTAAATGGTAATAGATGTGGGGTCTGTTTGTTCATTAGAAGTGATAGAGGTTTCAAACCACGCCCCGATTTTCATACTATGGGACTGGAAACTATTTGGGCTGAGATTCTGCTCCCTAAAACACGACCGCTCCTTGTTGGTGTTTGCTACAGACCTCCTAAACAAACCAATTTTTATGAATTATTGGAATTGGCTTGTAACGGATGTAACAATTTTATTAATTCTGAATCCATTATTCTGGGTGATTTTGTACACATGTACAGTCTTCAAGGAAAAATGGATTGGTAGCCTCATTGAACAACTTTAATAGATTATTTGGCCTCAAACAGCTTATAAGAGAACCAACAAGGGTGTGTTTTCATAGCGAGTCAATTTTGGACTTGATATTGGTATCAGACATTGAAAAAAATGTGTCAGTCAGGTGTATTAGATATTGGGATCAGTGACCACAAAATTATTTTTCTTAAGGTTACCAAATCAAAGGTCAATCTAGGAAAGCAAACGTCTGTCAGCATCAGATCAATGAGACAATACTCAAAGAAGCTGTTTGTACAACACTTAAATGAGATGGACTGGTCACTTAAATGAGATGGATTGGTCCACTCTTTTGAAACAGGATGATGCTGATAAAGCATGGGATATTTTTAAAGGGAAATTCTTGTGTGACAAAGTGGCTCCAATCAAGGAGGTAAGAGTTAAACATAGGAGTGAGAAATGGATCACTTCTGAGATCCTAGATTTGATTAGACAGAGAGACAGGCATCTGGTAAAATAAAAATAAAATCTAAGCTCCAGACATATGGAGGACCAAGTCTGACAAAATTAACAATAAATATATAGACACATAAATGAATGTATGAACAAATACACATACAAATACACACAGTATACCGCAATAGATTTCTATATGTATTTATTCTTTTCCACATTTATTCTTTCTTTTCCACATTCATTCTTTCTTTTCCACATTGGTTTCCACATTCATTCTTTCTTTTCCACATTGTTTTCCACATTCATTCTTTCTTTTTCACATTCATTCTTTCTTTTCCACATTCATTCTTTCTTTTCCACATTCATTCTTTCATTCTTTCTTTTCCACATTCATTCTTTCTTTTCCACATTCATTCTTTCTTTTCCACATTCATTCTTTCTTTTCCACTTTATCAGTAATGTATGCAAATATATGGGGGCGTATCTTGCATGTTGTCCACGCCCCTACGCATTTTCATTGGTTGATACCACGCATGACGTATGAAAGCAGCGACACTGTTATTACCACAGACGGGTAAGAGAGTCTATAGCCCTGTTCTCTCACAGCGTCTTTCTCCCTATAATTTCCATGGAATCCCAAACTATGTCTATGACATCCCAAGCTATTCCCGTGTTGTCCCCTTTCACACATGTCGGCAATGGTCTATACTAGTCCATCAGCACTGTATGGGAGAACTTGGTGATAACCACAATACCAGTTGACTCAATAACGCTCCGTGCACACCGCGGACCGTGACCCACCGTTCTGGCGCAACCTGGTGGGATGGACTTGACGTACTTCAACGTGCGATGCAGATGCAAAGCTCTACTCGTGTTGCTAGCGAAGTTTCCCACAGAAGTGGGGGAAAAAACGTCAGATCAGATATATAAACGGGTTATTTTGATAAACTGGACACATTTTGTGAATATATATGGTTACTTTCTCGCCTGAAAACATATAAAAACTTCATAAAATGACATATTAACACTTGTAGAGCCAAATTACAGATTGTAGCCAATGGCGGCCAAAATTGAGGATTTAAAATCTGAGGCGAGAGCTGAGGGCTTCATCACGTCTCGCGCAGTATCAACCAATGAAAATGCGCAGGGGCGTGGACAACATGCTGCATACATTACTGATAATGCATACATTACTGATAATGCATACATTACTGATAAAGCGAAAGACAATGTTGTTTTCACCTAGCTATTCACATAGAATAGTTTGTCTTTGTCATTGTCAGATGTGTATGCAAATATAGGGGCGTATCTTGGACGCACTCTACGCATTTTCATTGGTTGATACTGCGCGTGACGTGGTAAAGCACTCAGCCAAGATCCAGGTACTAACACGGCCCAACCCTGCTTAGCTTCCGAGGTCGGACGAGATCGGGCGTATTCAGGCTAGTATGGCCGTGAGCAACAGTACCATGACCCAAAGCATCCATAATACACAGCCTGGAACATTGTTGTTGATGTAACTTTATTAAATATGTGGGATAAAGCACTCTATTTGTGGGTAGAATATGCACAAGGTGTCCTGGATGAAGGGAGAAGTGTGTTTCAATGAATTCTAACTTTATTGGGGGCATATGGCACTCTATATGGGGCTAAAAAGTGAATTGGAACTGCTGCTCTCAGTCGATGTAGGCCTCCATAAATGGCTAGACGCTGCCCTCTTGAGGGTGAAAATGGTAGTGACAGCCCAGCACAGCAAACCATCGATAAGACCCAGCCTGGAACTTTGTCAATGATGTAACTTTATTAAATATGCGGGATAAAGCACTCTATTTGTGGGTAGAAAATGCACAAGGTGTCCTGCTTGAAGGGAGAAGTGTTTTTTCAATGAATTCTAACTTTATTGGGGGCACATGGCACTCTATATTGGGGTAAAACGTGAATTGGAACTGCTGCTCTCAGTCGACGTAGGCCTCCATAAATGGCTAGACGCTGCACTCTTGTGGGTGAAAATGGTAGTGACAGCCCAGCACAGCAAACCATCGATAAGACCCAGCCTGGAACTTTGTCAATGATGTAACTTTATTAAATATGCGGGATAAAGCACTCTATTTGTGGGTAGAAAATGCACAAGGTGTCCTGCTTGAAGGGAGAAGTGTTTTTTCAATTAATTCTAACTTTATTGGGGGCATATGGCACTCTATATTGGGGTAAAAAGTGAATTGGAACTGCTGCTCTCAGTCGATGTAGGCCTCCATAAATGGCTAGACGCTGCACTCTTGGGGGTGAAAATGGTAGTGACAGCCCAGCACAGCAAACCATCGATAAGACCCAGTCTGGAACTTTGTCAATGATGTAACTTTATTAAATATGCGGGATAAAGCACTCTATTTGTGGGTAGAATATGCACAAGGTGTCCTGGATGAAGGGAGAAGTGTGTTTCAAAAGAGTACCTGAACATTTCATTACCATCTGGGTGGGCAAATTCTAGATGTGATTTTTTTATTCCTATACATCCCTAGAAAAGTCTGGGGAAATGCCTATTTTAAGTAGATAATGTATAATTTGTATATTTAAACTTAAAAATTCTGAAAACAATTACTAAGTAGCTAAGTAAGCAATCTAGCTGACTATGACTGGAAACGAAGTACTATCCAGTTAGAATTATAGAAGATCTAGTTGTGTTTTCCTGCTGGTCTCGCTGCCTGGGTTTGAACAGACTTGTGGTGACTAAAAATGGCTTTAAAAAATGCCTTTCCACCCAAGAATATATATATATATATGCCATATATATGCGATATATCATACCTCCACTATGATTCATATGCCCTAACCCTTTTTTTTCTTTTAAAAACATGCTATGTGGAATGGAGTGTCTGCTCTCGGCTGAGGGCTTCATCACGTCTCGCGCAGTATCAACCAATGAAAATGCGCAGGGGCGTGGACAACATGCTGCATACATTACTGATAATGCATACATTTTTTTTTTGTGATCAATTTTTTATTATTATTTCAGGGAGTAAAACAAGGGGAGTGGTAACATACAAATAAACAAAGGAGAAAATAGAATAACACAAATACGGTTTACCAGTACAAATACAAAATGCGCATAAACCTTTCAACACCCCCCCCCTCCCCTTCCCTTCCCAATCTCCCTTTACCCCAATAATTCCCCACCTACCCCTCCTCCCACAAATGTCCCTCCCGCCAGATACCTCCCACCCACCCGCCCAATCACAACCCCCCCGCCACCCACCCCCCCCTATCACAGCCCCCCGCCCACCACCCCCCACCCAATCACAGCCCCCCGCCCCCCCCCCCCTACAGGACCCTATGGAAGGAGCAAATCGATTAGCCTATAATAGTGTCTTGAGGATGGTTATAGTTTGGTCCCAGCATGAAACATTGTCCGAAATTGCATGATGCCTGTTGGCTATCCAGTGTTCCATGCTGGCTATGTCAATGAAGTCTAATATCCATCTCTGCGTAGTCAAGAAATGGGGTGACTTCCACCTGCAAGCTATAAGCCTTTTGGCTGCTGTAAGGCCGGCCAGCCAGATGCGTCTTTGTTTGATGTTTAGATCCAGGTTTGAACTGTCATTTAACAATAGGACTAATGGTGAGTGTGGAATGTGTTTGGACAGGATCAGGGACAATGCATCACAAACTGTCCTCCAGAAATCAGCCACTCCCGGGCATTCCCATACCATATGAAAAAAGGTGCCAACTGTATTTCGGGTGCAAAGAGTACAGTTAGGTGAAGGTATGGTCTTTATTTTATGTAGCAGATATGGAGTGAAGTATGTCCTATGAGTAAAATTGAAATGGATAACCTGGTGGTTGGGATTTCTGGAGGAAAGGGATATGTTTTGCCAAATTAATTGCCAATTTAAGTTATTGTGTGATAAAGTATCTTTCCACACTCTGTCAATGTGTAATGGTTTTAAAGAAGCCTTAACCAGGATGGAGTAAAGAGCTGAGACCTGACCCCTGGGTCTGGTGAATGCTATGTGAAATGGATGTATGTCTAATGAGCTATTCCAGGGTACCCCGTATGTGCGCATAGCTGTACGTAATTGAAGGTAGAAAAAAAAGGACGTACCCGGTAAATTAAAGTTTCTCTGAATGTCTTGGAATGAGCGGAGACCCTCAGCCCCAAATAAATCTGAGAATGTGTGAACTCCCTTGTCACTCCACTGGGGAAATGAGATTGGACGGCCTCCCAACTGGAGAATTGAATTTTTAAATATAGGCGAATGGAGGTACCATTTGGTTGAGATTTTGCAGAGCTTTTCTGCGCATCGCCAAACTGAGATTAATTCAGTGATGATGGAGCCGAATTTCAATTTGGACTGTTTAATAGAAATGTTACAGTATATTACATCTTGTAACCTATGAGGATGGACAATGTTTTCCTCTAAGGGGCGCCAAGAAACACGAGCAGCCGGATCAAACCATGTGGAGAGAGGACGCAGCACAAAGGACCAATAATACCATTCGAAGTTTGGTAGCCCCAATCCCCCTTAGTTTTTTAGCCTCTGGAGGGTTGAGAATTTGAGTCTGGGCTTCTTCCCCCTCCATATAAAATGAGAAGAGATAGAGTGTAGTTTCTTCCAATAACCACTTGGTGGGGCTAGAGAGAGCATGGAACTAAAAAAGTTTATTCGTGGAAGAATATTCATTTTAATAACTGAGATACGGGAATGAAATGTGAGGGGTGAAGTTTTCCACCTTTGTAGATCAGAATCTACCTCCTTCAGCACATTCTTATAATTAATTGATACTGTGTTTGAAATTGAGGGGTAGATAGTGATACCTAGATATTTAATATTCTGGACCACTGGGATGTTCAGTGAGATATCTAACTGTCTAGCTGAGGCATTCAGTGGCAATAGAGCTGATTTTCCCCAGTTAATTTTGTAACCTGAAATTCGGCTAAAATCATTAAAGATGTTTAGAAGGTGAGGGAGTGACTGAGGGATATTCTGAATAAAAAGAAGGATATCATCAGCATACAGAGATATGTGATGTTTGGTGTTCTGGACCGTAATAGGATCATGGGTGACTGACTGGCGAACGGCCTGGGCCACAGGTTCCAGAGATAGGGCAAACAGCAAAGGAGAGAGAGGGCAACCCTGGCGCGAGCTGCGGGATACTGGGAACTGTTTAGAGCATGTGTTCCCTGTTAGAACCATTGCTGTCGGGTTAGAATATAGTAGTTTTATCATATTCACATAATGATCTCCAAAGCCCATATAGCGTAAAACCGCCCATAAAAAGTGCCACTCGAGACGATCAAAGGCTTTCTCAGCATCAAGTGAGAGAATAGCATTTGCTGAATCAGTAATATTCGAAGAGTCAATAATATGGAGAAGGCGGCGAACATTGTCTGAGGCAAGGCGATTTTTAATGAAGCCTGTTTGGTCCTCATGCACTAAGGTAGTCATAAATGGTTCCAGTCGAGAGGCTAGAACTTTGGCGTACAGTTTTGTATCTGTATTTAAAATTGACAAGGGGCGATAGCTTCCGCAGTCAGTAGGGTCCTTCCCCTTTTTCAAGAGCAAAGAGATTATAGCTATATTGTTGTTTTTGGAGAAGGAGCCATTTTTGATTGCAGAATGAATCATTCCCAATAGCAAGGGGCCAACTTGGGGCCAAAAGGCCAGATACAATTCAGGTGGTAGACCGTCTAACCCTGGTGACTTGCCTTTATTCATGCATGAAAGAGCTTTGTATAGTTCAGATAGCGTAATAGGAGAATCTAAATCAAGGGAGTCATTTTGGGAAAGCTGGGGGAGCTGTAAGGGGTTCAAGAAAGAACTAACAGCTTGATCATTATAATCAATCTCAGAAGTATATAGAGCCGAGTAGAATGCCCAGAAGTTATTGTTAACCTCTGTTGGATCAGTGCACAAAGTACCTGTAGAACTTTTAATTGAAGAGATGTTGATAATGCATACATTACTGATAATGCATACATTACTGATAATTAGTGTTGTTCCGATACCGATACTAGTATCGGCATGGCCACCGATACGCACAAAAATGCTGGTATCGGTATCGGCGAGTACTTTACAAAAACGTACGTTTAAAAAAAAAAAAAAAAAAAAATTACTTAAGTTTTACAAAGGTTTTGAGCAGTGCCAGACTAAGTGTTAGCAATAATTTTACATCGAGGTGAGTATGCGGCTCAAAAAACATGTTTTTTGTTTTTGTTTTTTCAAACGCCGTGGTATCGGATCGGTACTCGGTATCGGCAAGTACTGCACGGTCAGGTATCGGTATCGGTATCGGGATCAAAAAATGGTATCGGAACAACACTACTGATAATGCATACATTACTGATAATGCATACATTACTGATTAAGCGAAAGACAATGTTGTTTTCACCTAGCTATTCACATAGAATAGTTTGTCTTTGTCATTGTCAGATGTGTATGCAAATATAGGGGCGTATCTTAGACGCACTCTACGCATTTTCATTGGTTGATACTGCGCGTGACGTGGTAAAGCACTCAGCCAAGATTACCTGAACATTTCATTACCATCTGGGTGGGCAAATTCTAGATGTGATTTTTTTATTCCTATACATCCCTAGAAAAGTCTGGGAAAATGCCTATTTTAAGTAGATAATGTATAATTTGTATATTTAAACTTAAATATTCTGAAAACAATAAATGTACCCATCCATGGGTTTAGGGTTAGGGTTAGGGTTATACATTATATATAATTTGTATTGTAATCTGTAAAATATACAGACTTTTCCAGAATAGAAATCTAATCAGTAAAAACTAATCTAAAACTAATCTAAGCAAGCCTTTAGAATATGGATAATAACACATACAATACATACAAATCTTACTTACTCCTCTTACTGTAGGCTATTGTCTTTATATAATGTGTGCATATAATGCACTTTGAATTGCCCTTGTCGTATGAAATGTGCTATACAAATAAACTTGCCTTGCCTAAACCCTTTTGGAAGGTTTTGTTTATGTCCAGGTTTCACACATCTCTGTAGTTACATGTTCAGTGAGTCTAGTTGCTGGTGACCGCTAGGACCATAGGCAGATGCCTTGTTGGTAAGTAATTTGTTCAAAGCAAAAAAACAAATAAAGTGTGTGTTTACCCCCTCAAATAAATTAACTTAGCCCCAGTCAGATCCATATTTAGAGGTAAGTTACCTCAGGTAACTTTAGCTAGCAAGCTAGTTTAGAGTTAGTGGTAATGTTTATCTAGCTAGTTACTAAGCGTCCTTATTACATTTATTTTGAACTTATATTCTCAATTGACTTTCACATTGATCTAATTACAGTTTTTCCCAATTGCTAATACACAAAAGCCAATTCTCTAAACCAAATGACCAGTTCTCTAAACACATTTAATAAAACTAGCTCCCATTTGCCAAAACCATAAACACATTTCACATGAAGACACAATTCACAAAACACAATCCTCCTTTTCTCATAAGTCTAAACACATTTTGTCTTGCTAAAACACAAGTTGCAAAAAACTCTGCTCAAATTCTCAAATTAAAGCTCATGTGATGCAAAATGCTTGCCACAGTCAGCAAAATTTGAACACAATGAACACACCTGGCTTCATTCATTTGCATTGAGTTGTGATACAGTACAGTAGTGTACATGTTACGGTACATGTGGGAATACAGTACATGTGGGAAAACTAGGGTTAGGTGCTAGGGTGCTAGGGTTAAGGTTAGGGTTAGAATTAGGGGTAGGGTTAGGGTTAAGGTTAGGGTTAGACATGCCAGCATGTACCAAGTCACCCTAGCACCTAACCCTAACCCTAGTTTTCCCACATGTACCATATTCCCACATGTACCGTAACATACATACTGTATTTTCTGTAGATTTACATATTGTTCATATGAAACACACACACATCTATGAATGCCCAATACTCTACAGTGATATATTCTGAGAACAGATACTGTAAGGTTTCTAAAAATGTGCTTTGGCAGTTGTGAAAAAAAGAACATTCTCACACACTGAACATTGTGTTTTCAGTTGTTTTGTTGTAGTCTGTAATGATGCATATAGTGTTTACATTTTTGCAGGCTTTGAGCAGCTGTTTTGGTGTGAAAGTTTGAGTTTTGAAGAGAGAAGGTGTGGTTTTGCTTATGTAGCTTTAGAAAAGTGTGTTGTGTTTAGAGTTTTGGGAAAATGGAGGGAAGTTTTGTGAAATGTGTTTTAGCAATTGAGAAAAACTGTATAATCAAAGCTGTAAAGAAAATACAGGTGATGAACAAGAATAGAAATGAAAGAACCAAACTAAGATTGTTTTCGCCAATAGCTATGAAATACATCTCTTAAAAATGTCTGCAAATGCTGAATCACAAAACACGGACGGAATGTACACTGTTTTCACTGTCACTGTCGAAATACAGTATTATGTCTGAAAAATCTCAAATAATTCTGAAATAACACTGGCTACAATTGTATGTGCATGGGTATGCCTGTCTACACAACACATGAAGCACAGAATGTGACAGTGTGTGTACCTCAAATGTACTTTTTGAAGTTGCTGCATACTTTCTGTACAGAGCAAGAACATTAAGAAATGGTCACATCTAATGTCTTCCCAGGCAATGCATCTAGTCTATTTCATTTCATTGTATATATTCTGCTAATATTTTCTAGACATGTCAATATGATTACTGCAAATAGTGAAAATACCACCGCTCATCCATTATCAGACTTTGCTGAGGTGCTGGAACTGAAGAGTGTCAATAGAGTGCAAAATAACAGTCACTCAAACACTGTGCAAAAAAACAGTTTATTGTGAGCTTTCTGTCATATATGATAGGAATATGATTACTGCAAAAATGCACCAAATCATTTTGTTTTGAACGTGTTCTTCACCGTTTTGAACACAGTATGTTAACAATGAAAACATGTCAACTTTGTCGCTTTTACCACGTCACGCGCGGTATCAACCAATGAAAATGCGTGGGGCATCAACCAATGAAAATGCGTGGGGCGAGGACAACATGCAAGACACGCCCCTATATTTGCATACATTACTGATAATCGGGGAAAGAATGAAAGCTTGAATGTGGAAAAGAAAGAATGAATGTGGAAAACAATGTGGAAAACAATGTGGAAAAGAAAGAATGAATGTGGAAAACAATGTGGAAAAGAAAGAATGAATGTGGAAAACAATGTGGAAAAGAAAGAATGAATGTGGAAAAGAAAGAATAAATGTGGAAAATAATAAATACATATAGAAATGTATTGCGGTATACTGTGTGTATTTGTATGTGTATTTGTTCATACATTCATTTATGTGTCTATATATTTATTGTTAATTTTGTCAGACTTGGTCCTCCATACAGACAGACCATGAGGCATTTTTAAGGTGCAGAAACCAAGCGAGTTACAAGATTCAGAAGGCTAAGTCACAATTCTATATTGATGCTGTGAATGAAACGTGCACCAGCCAGTTAACATGAGCAGTAACTTGTGCATGTGTAACAGGTAAATATGGTCTGCATATGAATCTCACCAAAACACCCCTTGTTTCTTTGTTTTGTTTGAATCTCCTACCTGTGTGCTCTGTAGTTTGTGTGTGTTGAACGCACCTACTTTGGCTACGTTACGTCGTTAGGTGAGCACGAGTCACAGATATATAGATCGCCTTAAAAATTACAGGCGATGCAAATCAATGGATTAGTTAGCAATTACAATGTTAGCATGTTTGACATTTCAAAATCAAAGTGTTGATTGAACGTTTCCATGTACATAGACTCATTTCCAGCCATGGAACCCAATATGTTATATTGTATACAGACTGTGTTGGAGGGAGTGGGTGATATTATGCAGACTCTGTTGTTGGATGTTCCAGAAGGTTTAGAGAGTCTTTTATCATGCTGTCAACAGCCTTTAGTAGTAATTGTTATAATTAACATAATTATAACAAGTTGTAAAATGATTTGGGGGGCCAATATCTTTAGCTAGCTATTGTAACTAGTTTACTTTATTGTTGTCTTAGCAGTTGGTAAAAGAACAGGATTAAAACAAATCAGCAATAACATATTGTGCTCTGCAGCAAGCACAATTACAACCCAACTTGAAGCCACAATACTGGGACCATTCGTGACTGACAGTCAGTCAAATACTAGGCGAATATGTAATACACTTGGATTTCATGCATTTCAAGTGTCATCTTTGTAATCATGACGATGTAGTCATGTCTAAGAGGCAGACAAGGCTTCCCTTTAACTCCCTGAGGCTACGACTATTACCAAGTCTATCGCTGGGTATATTTGCAAGGTGTGTTGTGTTGAACTGGGTATATTTGCAACAGTGTTGCGGAAAATGAAGATTTCTGCCCAGTGCTGCTAACACTGGAACCACGCTATGAAACACCAGTAGCAATCACGAGTTGTTCTACATTCTACAACATGTGCTACATTGTTTTTGTCCATCTTGATGGGTCTGACATCTCGGAGCACCGGTAGCTAGGAAGTAGGTTACTAGGGAAGGTATACGTGTACCTACTCTCCTCGTCCTGATTGGTCAGCTGTCAGAAAGGCACTTGACATCACACAGCACCTTTCTGAAAAGTTAAATAAATTCAACTGAAAAAGGCGGCGGCAGCTGCGCTTTTCTCACGCTTTTTAAAAGGCGGTCGCTTTTTTAAAAAAGCGGCAGTTTTTTTTCCTTTTCCCATAGAGTTGTATAAAAGGCGGTGAAGGCTAAAATTCCGTTTGGATCTGAAATCGCTAACCCACGGTTTTGTATCAGTTGAAGAAAGTGGGCTAATTAGCAAACTAAAAGTTTAACGGTTGCTATCATGATTTTGTTAATCATCGCTTTTGTTTCTTCTATCAGGGGAGCGAGACAACTAACACACATCAGACTGATGCATTTTGTGTATGTTCTGTATGTCACACAGGTATGGAGATGTTTTGTCTGTTTCATTTGAAAACGTTTTTTATTATTTACTGTGTAATGGGAGGTAAGCTTGATAGCCTCATGGTTTAGTCCACACCAGTAGCTATATCCCAGCTAGCAGGGAATGTTCCCACAACATTGGCTAACATTCCCTACAAGTTCTGCTAATGTTTTAGAAAACGTTTTCATCTAATGTTCAAAGAGCATTTTAAGGATGTTTACCATTTCAAATAATGTTCCTATAACGTTAAATGTTAACAAAGTAAGAACATTTTAGGTGCAACATTCTGAGGATGTTTTGGGGACATTGTTTAGGTAACAGATTATAGAATGTTCTTTTATAAAATGTTCCCACAATGTTACACGATAACAAAGGAAGGACATTTTCAAAGCAACATTTGGATAATGTTTTCAGGATGTTATTGATGCCTCAGATCACAAAACGTTTTTTCTAGAATGTTCCTGTAATGTGATTGTGGGGAACATTGCGCATTCTGGCCTGCAGAGGGAGCCAGACTGCCGTTGGAGGGGAATAATGGGCTGATTACGGACAGGTGTCAGTGATCAGACTCGTTGTCCCACTGGTCTATTTAACCTGTGTGTGTTTGTTCCCTCGGGAGATGAGTCGGGCAGGAAGTACCTGCCGCGTGGAGACACACTGAGACAGAGAGAGAGAGAGCCGCGGCGAGGACGCACGAGATCCCGAAAGGGGGTGAGGTGCGGGGAGCCGGGCGGACGGAGCGGTTCCCGAAAGGGAGGAGCAGCGGCGCAAGAGCGAGGGCTCTGCCGGGAGCGGGCGGACGGAGCGGGTCCCGAAAGGGAGGAGCAGCGGGGCGAGAGCGAGGGCTCTGCCGGGAGCGAACGAGTCCCGAGAGGGGGCGGGTCGCGGAGCGGGTCCCGAAAGGGAGAGACAGCGGGAGCGGGTCCCGAAAGGGAGAACAGCGGGAGCGGGTCCCGGAAGGGAGAAGCAGCGGGGGGGGGGAAAAGACTCGCTCAGCACGTCAGTGACGGTGCTGAGCTGTGCGCCACTGAAATAAAACATATTCTGCAACTGTTCCTCTGTGTCGACCTCCCTCTGTGCCTAGAGACTGCTACATCTGGCGCCCAACGTGGGGCACAGAGAGGGGGTCGGCACACACGCCCAGAGGACCATGGACTCATCGGTCCAGGTGGTGACGCACCTGGCCCGGATGCTACAGGCGCAGGAGGTGATGGCGGCGGAGTTGGTGCGGGGACAGGCGGAGCAGCGGGCCATGCTCCGCGAGCTACTGGACCGCACCGAGCCACCCGGGGGAGGTCCCCGGGTTCGGGCCCAGAGGAGGGGGGTGCGGGACGAGCCGGAGGCCGTTCTCGACCCCTTCCCCGACAACCACCTGCCCCGACCGCAGGCTCCAGCCCCGGGCCCAGCCCCGGTCCCGCGCCCTACCCCGACCCCGGCTCCGCGCCTACGGGCCGGCGGGGCGCGGCCTGGGGTACGGCCTGGGGTGGAGCCGCGGCGGGAGCCACCAACGCCTGCCCGGAGGACGGGGCGGGCCACCGGGGGGAGGAACGCACACGGGGGGCCAACCTCCACCCCACAGACGGCCCCACGAGCGGTAGAGGAGGGATGCTGGCGATGCGGACAGCCGGGCCACCTCCGCCGGGACTGCCCCGAGATGGAGGTGGGTCAGGTAATCCGCGTCGTCGGCAGTCCGACCCCTCCCCCGCGTCCAGGACAGGCGTTTTACATCCCAGTAAGGGTACAGCGCGAGACGCACCAGGCACTGTTGGATTCTGGCGCCGGACAGACCATGATCCACCAGCGCCTGGTTCGACCCGGGGCATTGTTAGAGGCATCGCGGGTTGGGATACTGTGTATACATGGGGATTGTCACCAGTATCCGGTGGTCCCCATCGAAATTCGTTATGGGGGAAAAATATATAGTGTCAAGGCGGCGGTTAGTCCGAGCCTCATGCACCCCCTAATTTTGGGTTTAGATTGGGCTGGGTTTCCGCAGGTATTAGGGGAAACCACGGGGGTGTGTGCACGACCGACAGGGAAATGTGAGGCGTGCGCAGTGCTCTGCGCTGATGCGAGGGCGTCCGACGCTGCCGAGGAGCCGGAGAAGGCGGTGGGTCCGGCATCCGCAGATCCGCCGCCTGCGTTCCCTCCAGTAGCCGACTTCCCCCTCGAGCAGTCTCGCGACGCCACTCTACGCTCCGCCTATGACAAGGTGATCAGTGTTGATGGTGTGCTGGTACGGCCCGACGCTGTGCGCGCCCACCCGTATTTTGTATTGATTAGGGACAGACTGTATAGAGTGAGTCGTGACACTCGCAGGGACGAGGAAACGACCCAGTTGTTGGTACCTAGGAGCCGCCGGGAAGCTATATTTCAGGCGGCGCATTATAACCCTATGGCGGGCCACTTAGGATACGACAAAACACTCAATCGGATAATGGCTCGATTTTATTGGCCGGGGATTCGGGCAGAGGTGCATCTGTGGTGCGCATCCTGCCGCGAATGCCAATTAGTCAATCCCCCGGCCGTGCCCAGGGCACCGTTGTGCCCCCTCCCCCTGGTAGAGGCACCATTCGATCGGATTGGGATGGATATAATCGGGCCATTTGAACGTTGCTCACAGGGCTATCGGTTCGTGTTAGTCCTCATAGACTACGCGACTCGATACCCCGAGGCAATACCGCTTCGTACTATCTCTGCAAAGAGTGTAGCACAGGCGTTATTCCAGGTCATCTCCCGGGTGGGGATCCCGAAAGAGATCCTCACCGACCAAGGCACTAACTTTATGTCACGAACACTTAGGGAACTCTACGGGTTGTTAGACATTAAGGCGGTCCGAACGAGCGTATATCACCCGGCCACCGACGGGCTGTGTGAGCGGTTCAATCGGACGCTTAAGTCAATGATCCGTAAGTTCATTCACGAAGATAGTCGTAATTGGCATAAGTGGTTAGACCCTCTGTTGTTCGCAGTGCGGGAAGTACCCCAGGCTTCCACGGGGTTTTCCCCCTTTGAGCTCCTATACGGGCGCAAGCCACGGGGCGTCCTAGACCTGATTAAAGAAAGCTGGGAGGAATTGATTGATTGATTGAAAACTTTATTAGAAGATTTGCAGAAGTAGGTACATGAAAGTACATATTACATACAAGGTCAACTAACAGGATAACAACCCAAGAAAGCCACTGGCTTATTTCAATTGGGGTCCTTGATAGGAAGGGTCTAGTGACAGTAAGAATGAAATACAATACGTCCTGGACCTACGAGCAAAGCTCCACGCACTGGGGGTTATGTCACGGGAGCATTTGCTCGAGGCCCAGGAGCGTCAAAAACGGCTGTACGACAGAGGAACTAGACTACGCAATTTCGCACCGGGAGACAAAGTCCTCGTATTACTGCCCACGTCTAGCTCTAAATTACTCGCCAAGTGGCAAGGGCCGTTCGTGGTCACACGGCGAATTGGGGATGTAGACTACGAGGTAGTGCGGTCGGATAGAGGGGATTGCACGCAAATATACCACATTAATCTCTTGAAAAAATGGAACGACGTGGTCCCTGTTTCCCTGGTGACGCTACTTCCCGAGAAGGATGAGTTCGGGCCGGAGGTCCCAAAAACGAGTACTAGCGCCCCGGCCTGCTTAGGCGACCATCTCTCGCGAACCAGCGGGCGGACGTTGATCGATTGCAACATAGGTTCGCAGATGTGTTCTCCCCTATACCCGGTCGTACTCGCCTCATAGAGCATCAGATAGTTACGCAACCGGGTGTTACGGTACGTACGCGGCCATACAGGCTGCCGGCTCACAAACGAGACGTGGTGAGCCGGGAATTAGACTCTATGCTAAAACTGGGCGTGGTCGAGGAGTCGCACAGCGACTGGTGCAGCCCCATCGTGCTGGTGACAAAGCGCGATGGGTCTGTACGTTTCTGTGTTGACTATAGACGGGTGAACGCGGTGTCTAAATTCGATGCCTACCCTATGCCCCGGGTCGACGAGCTCCTGGACCGGCTTGGCACGGCTAAATATTACACGACATTGGATTGCACGAAGGGGTACTGGCAGATACCATTATCGTCGGTATCCCGGGAAAAAACGTCATTCTCTACCCCGCGGGGGTTATTCCAGTTCACCGCGCTTCCGTTCGGGTTGTTTGGGGCCCCGGCCACGTTTCAGCGGCTGATGGACCGTATTCTGCGGCCGCACTCTGCGTATGCTGCGGCGTACGTAGATGACATTGTCATCTATGCGGACACCTGGCCGCAGCATATGCAGAGGGTGGCTGTGGTACTACAGTCGCTGAGGCAGGCGGGGCTGACGGCGAACCCAGCGAAGTGCGTGATCGGGCGGGGGGAGATCCGGTATCTGGGGTACATCCTGGGCGGTGGGGAGGTGCGACCGCAGGTGGACAAAACCACTGCGATCGCCGCCGCCCCGCGGCCCAGGACCCGGAAGGACGTGAGGCGGTTCCTGGGACTGGCCAGCTACTACCGGCAATTTGTGCCGGGGTTCTCGGAGCTGGCCAGCCCCCTTACCGACCTCACCCGGAAGGGGGCCCCGGATCCGGTCCAATGGAGTGAGCGGTGCCAAGTAGCGTTCGATGGGATTAAGAACGCCCTCTGTGGGGAGACAGTCTTGTATGCTCCTAACTTTAACATTCCTTTTTCTCTGCAGACAGACGCGTCGGATAGAGGGCTGGGGGCGGTGCTGACCCAGCAGGTGGAGGGATTCGACCGTCCGGTGCTGTACCTGAGCCGAAAGCTGTCGGAGCGGGAGGGCAGGTACAGCACGGTGGAGAAGGAGTGTCTGGCCATTCGGTGGGCGGTCGGCGCCCTCCGGTACTACCTGCTGGGGCGCTCGTTCACCCTCTTCTCCGACCATGCTCCCCTACAGTGGCTCCACCGCATGAAGGACACCAACGCGAGGATCACCCGGTGGTACCTCGCGTTGCAGCCCTTCAACTTCACGGTGGTTCATAGGCCGGGGGCGCAGATGGTCGTGGCCGACTTCCTCTCCCGTGATGGGGGGGGGGAGTAGGCTATCGGCCGGTTGTGTCCCCGGCCTCGAAACTGGCGGTGGGGATGTGTGGGGAACATGGCGCGTTCTGGCCTGCAGAGGGAGCCAGACTGCCGTTGGAGGGGAATAATGGGCTGATTACGGACAGGTGTCAGTGATCAGACTCGTTGTCCCACTGGTCTATTTAACCTGTGTGTGTTTGTTCCCTCGGGAGATGAGTCGGGCAGGAAGTACCTGCCGCGTGGAGACACACTGAGACAGAGAGAGAGAGAGCCGCGGCGAGGACGCACGAGATCCCGAAAGGGGGTGAGGTGCGGGGAGCCGGGCGGACGGAGCGGGTCCCGAAAGGGAGGAGCAGCAGCGCAAGAGCAAGGGCTCTGCCGGGAGCGGGCGGACGGAGCGGGTCCCGAAAGGGAGGAGCAGCGGGGCGAGAGCGAGGGCTCTGCCGGGAGCGAACGAGTCCCGAGAGGGGGCGGGTCGCGGAGCGGGTCCCGAAAGGGAGAGACAGCGGGAGCGGGTCCCGAAAGGGAGAACAGCGGGAGCGGGTCCGGGAAGGGAGAAGCAGCGGGGGTGGGGAAAAGACTCGCTCAGCACGTCAGTGACGGTGCTGAGCTGTGCGCCACTGAAATAAAACATATTCTGCAACTGTACCTCTGTGTCGACCTCCCTCTGTGCCTAGAGACCGCTACAGTGATATGTAAACAAAGGAAGAACGTTTTACCTGCAACATTCCAAGGATGTTTTGGGGACATTGTTTAGGTAACAGATTATAGAATGTTCTTTTATAAAATGTTCCCACAATGTTACATGATAACAAAGGAAGGACATTTTCAAAGCAACATTTGGATAATGTTTTCAGGATGTTATTGATGCCTCAGATCACAAAACGTTTTTTCTAGAATGTTCCTGTAATGTGATATGTAAACAAAGGAAGAACGTTTTACCTGCAACATTCCATGGATATTTTGGGGACATTGTTTAGGTATCAGATTATAGAATGTTCTTTTACAAAATGTTCTCACAATGTTACATGATAATGTTACACGATAACGCAAAATTTACTTCCGGATCCACACTGTTGCGCTCTATACAAATGAGCATGTCATTTATTATGTAATAAGAAACGCATAGATAGCATATTGAAATAGGTTTTCTTAACCCTTGTGTGATGTTCACTTTTTGGACCTTTTCGTACTGTTCGGGTCCAGTTGACCCGGGACATCATTTGGGTTTTAAAAGCACTTGCCCTGACACGGTGCTCCTAGTCCCAAGGGTGACCCGTACAAGGAAGGGGGTATACTCAGGGTGCAAGACACCCTTTGCAAGCCCCAAAATAGCCCATAATATTAAAGGGTGCCTCCTGTGGGCACAAACAGGTACTGTACCCAATAATGCACAATTGGTACTGTGTACACATTCAAAAGTGCATATCTTTTGTTCTGGTGGATTTAGGGGGGCTGCCCTTTGGAGAGGCTGGAGCAGAGGATGCTTAGTAACAAAGTGTCAGACCCCTGGGAATAGGTGGGGGCGAACAACAGCATGATGAGTAGTAGCGTTTTTATGCACATGATGCCCCTAACTTAGAAAATGCAAAATCCACTATAATAAAGACCTGGGTGTCATAAATCATACTTATCTAGGAAAAATGTTAATGAAACAATGTTTTCATTGCTGTTTATTATTTTGAATTAATATTCTCAATTGACTTTCACATGCATCTAATTATAATCAACCCAGCTAGCAATTTTTGGTTCTAAAAATGTTCAAAGAATGTTACCTAGAACGTTCTCGTAATGTTTTCAGCGGGAAGTTTTCTTTAAGTTCCCAGAATGTTCTAGGATAACGTTCTCTAAAAACATTTTTAAAATGTTGTGTGATAACCTTCTTAAAATGTTAAGTGACAACATTGCTAGAACATTATGCCCTTATGTTCTTGAAAACGTTTTCAGCGGGAAGTTTTCTTCAAGTTCCCAGAATGTTCTAGGATAACGTTCTCTAAAAACATTTTTTAAATGTTGTGTGATAACCTTCTTAAAATGTTAAGTGACAGCATTGCTAGAACATTATGCCCTAATGTTCTTGAAAACGTTTTCAGTGGGAAGTTCCCAGAATGTTTTAGGATAATGTTCGGTAATAACCTTCTTAAAATGTGAGTTGACAATATTGCTAGAACATTACACCTTATGTTCTCAAAACATTTTCAGCTTAAGTTTTTTGTTTGTTACCAGAATGTTTTAGGATAACATGCTCTAAAAACCATTCTAAAAACGTTTGCTTATAACCTTCTTAAAATGTTTACTGAAAACCCTGTTAAAACATTATGCCCAAACATTCAGAAAATGTTTTTGGGATGTTGTTAAAAATTCAAGTTTCAGACTTGCACCAATAACCGAGGAGGCTGAGGATGTGGCAGACCAATCAAACGACTCTGATTAGATTTCACGCCTGACTGAGATGTTCAGTTCACCTCCGTGATCGGGCACAGGTAGACGGTTTTAGTTGAAGACAGCACAAGGGAACGGGACACTGTGGATTAAACGGTAAGGTTACATTAATTGATTAACATTACTTTGTATGGATACATTTACTTTCTTGACCACAAACTAACCGTTAATGCGAATAACGTCGAGCATGTGTGTTGTCAGACAAATTGGTGAACGTTCAGATTTTACCAGCCACTCAATAGATTAACGTCATTGTTGTTGGTTTTTTGGCTGGTGAGTGAAGCAAATCTACCAGCCCAAAAGTTTGGGACAGGTTTGGGAGCTAGCTAGCTAGCTAGCAAGCTATAGCAATCTAGCTAGCACAATTACTAGCATTCTACATGTCTATTTTACATGGATATTACTTGGTTATTTCCAGTAATTACTGCCTAAGTAACGGCCTGTAATTTAAAGGGCTACCAAAAAGACTTCTGATGAATCAGAAACTATTCTGATTTTAAATACTATTTTTGTTATAATGCAGGTGGATAATACAGGTGGACCATCCATGACTGAGGACAGTGATACAGGTGGACCATCTGTGACTGAGGACAGAGTTCAGAGTAAGGATGTGACCAGGGATGATGTTTAAGAATGTGTCCAGGTGCAGCAGCAGCACTTGAGGGGAGCAGAAGCCCCACACTGTTCGAGGACTAAATCAAAAACTACAACACTTTGGGAATGCCTGTCTGTCATGAGGATATGTACTGTCAGAGATATGTACTGTTGCAGTGATGATAGGTTCTGACTTCCATGTTTTCAGTATGTAGAGTATATGCCGTTTTGCTTTAAAAAAAAAAAAAAGTTCTCAAATAAAGCTGTCTCACCTCTGTTGTTAATGTTAATAAATAATTATACATTATGTTGAAAGACTTGAATATTGATGTTATCAAACTTTTACATGTGTTAATACGTTTAGCTAAAAACATTTTAAGAATGTTTGGGCATAATGTTTTAACAGGGTTTTCAGTAAACATTTTAAGAAGGTTATAAGCAAACGTTTTTAGAATGAAAACATTCTGGGAACAAACATAAACTTAAGCTGAAAATGTTTTGAGAACACAAGGTGTAATGTTCTAGCAATATTGTCAACTCACATTTTAAGAAGGTTATTACCAAACATTTGTAGAATGTTTTTTGAGAACATTATCCTAAAACATTCTGGGAACTTAAAGAAAACTTCCCGCTGAAAACGTTTTCAAGAACATTAGTGTCACAGCTCCGCCCCTGGCTCATCAGCCGTCTATCAGTGGTGCCAGGTGTGGCCGATTAAGACCGCGACTGGCTCCTACTTAAGCTCTGCTCCTGCTTCCAGTCAACGCCAGATCGTAGCCATTTATGGATTCCCTGCCTGCCGACCTCCTGCCTGCCTGACTACCCTGCTCCCTGCCTGATCCCTGCCTGCCTAATACTATTCCTCCTGCCTGACCCCCTGCCTGTCTGCCGACCACTCCGCCTGTCTGACCCCCTGCCTGTCTGCCGACCACTCCGCCTGCCTGACCCCCAGCCTGTCTACCGACCACTCCGCCTGCCTGACCCCCTGCCTGTCTGCCGACCACTCCGCCTGCCTGACCCCATGCCTGTCTGACTACCTGCCTACCTACCTGACCCCCTGCCTGTTCTACCTACCTCCAGCCTGATCCCCCTGACACCCCAACCCTACAATAAATCACTATTATTGTTGTACTACCTGTTCTCCGTTGTCTGCTTCTGGGTTCCGCCCTCTGGTCGTGACAATTAGGGCATAATGTTCTAGCAAGTTGTCACTTAACATTTTAAGAAGGTTATCACACAACATTTAAAAAATGTTTTTAGAGAACATTATCCTAGAACATTCTGGGAACTTAATGAAAACTTCCCGCTGAAAACGTTTTCAAGAACATTAGGACATAATGTTCAAGCAATGTTGTCACTTAACCTTTAAGGTTATCACACAACATTTTAAAAATGTTTTTAGAGAACATTATCCTAGAACATTCTGGGAACTTAAAGAAAACTTCCCGCTGAAAACGTTTTCAAGAACATTAGGACAATGTTCTAGCAATGTTGTCACTTAACATTTTAAGAAGGTTATCACACAACATTTTAAAAATGTTTTTAGAGAACATTATCCTAGAACATTCTGGGAACTTAAAGAAAACTTCCCGCTGAAAACATTACGAGAACATTCTAGGTAACATTCTTTGAACATTTTTAGAACAAAAAATTGCTAGCTGGGATACAGCTGGTGTGGCTGTTATTGCAACATAATGGAGTTATCTGTTTAATGTGTAGTTTATTGTATGTCAATAATTGATGCTGTTATTTTTATATTTGTTTAAGAAACGAAATATGGGTTCTCTGATGTATAATATAATATTGCCAAATTGTTTATTTTTTCATATCTATGCATCTATGAGCTATGCTGATATCTATTATCTATACATATTCATATATGGACTGCACATATACTGTATATAATTGTATAATATGCGTGACGGATCTATAGATCGCCTTAAGAGGGGAGCGAGTCAACTAACACACATCAGACTGATGCATTTTGTGTATGTTCTGTATGTCACACAGCTCCACTAAAGTGAACCAGAGACCCAGTTCTGCCTCCGGCCTCGTTATTGCCCCACACACCACCAGAACACAACGCAGGCGATCAAGTGTTACTTATCTCGGATTAACACTGGACAAACCCCTTTCAGGTGACTTAATTACAGAAAGAGTTCTTGCAAAGAGTGCAAACAAGCTAAAGTTTATGTACTGGAAAACTAGCAAGTTTGACACAAGAATTAAAAGGTTGCTTGTGTCTGCACTCATTAAGTGTCATTTCGACTACGCATTTTGTATATATTTGAGGTTGAAAAGATGGAAAGCAGAATAGAAGACTCTGCTCCTCTAATGGTTATTCATGACAAGATCTACAGAGATGTAGGCTATTTTGATGGCAAAGTACCATACCTTTTACCAAGTCACAAGATCACATCCGCTTTAATCAAATTGACTGTTAGACGTGACTATTCTGTTTAACTAAATAGATGACTTTGTAAAAAGCATGTGTACCTCATTAAATTGATCATACATGTTTTTACACTCGTTTGGACATTAACTAATTTTACGACCCGCAGTAAAAATTATTGTGTAACGTATATGGTGTAATTTCTGCTTATTTTTCTGTCTTTTCCATAGGAATTCAAGAGTTCATTTTCCAACCTCAATAGACGTTCGTGCATTCTGGTCTAAACATAACCTAACGTTAGAGTCCATGAGAGTCTAACGACAACCAAGTCCTGGTTGAAGTTACAGAAGCCAAATTCATTTTTATAGAGTGGGCTTTATTATGGATGCTGCCATTATTATTTGTAATGTGTTGTGTTTTACTGTGTAGTATATTTTTACTTTAACACACACACATACATGAATTGTATAGTATGGGCATGTATTATTTGCCTTTTGACTTGCATAAGTTCTGTAAGACACTCCTGGCTGTTCTGCGACCAAATGGATGACCTGAATTGACTGTATCCTAAGATGGCTTCTGACCTGAAGTACTGACCCCTTTTTCACACCTCAAGCATCTATGTAGTGACTGTGATAGGATCATTGTTGTAGATATTTGCATACGAAAGGACATAAAGGGGAGAGCTCAGGGAAAAGCTCGCCCTCTTATTCACCCCAGCTGACCATCAGACCCAAGCCCGGATTATCCATATATTGCATCGGGTGAACGCCCTGGGGCACCAGCCAATGGGGGGGCACCAAATTATTCGGACAATGAATAGACCTTTAAAATATTTTGGGCACATTTTTAAAATATAGGCTATATTTACTGGAAGACATCCACACAGGTACAAAACTAACGGTTATATTTCGGCTATCGTGTATAAAAAGATAAATAATTGCGAGTTCGGTGTAAGTGCCCCCCCCCCCAGTCACAGACAAGTGCGCGATGACGCAGTGCCGCCAAACTATCAACGAAGAAATCAAAATGTACAGGCGACAACTGAGTGGCTCTGCCAAGCGAAAAATTAAGCAAGGCAAAGACTCCAGACATACGGCCACTCTTAAAAATGTCCCAACAATTGGGATTTTTTTTATTTCACCTAGGCCTAAAATTAGCACCGAAGTTAACAGTGTGGGGGGGGGGGGGCAGCAGAGCGAGCGAGGGAGCGAGCCCATTCACAGCCACACTGGAGCAAGTCTTGCTGAATGTGGAGTAAGAATGGTTCATGTCATGACCTGGGGTTAGACTTGTCGAATTGCCGGGGACAAAGTTACGACAACGCCAGTAACATGTCGGGTAAATATAACGGCCTCCAGGCGCATCTTAAAAAAGCAAACCCCCTGATTCATTACGTGCCCTGTGCTGGACATTCCCTTAATGTTGTCGGTGTAAACACCACATTAATAGCTGTAAGGATGTGAGTGATTTCTTTGACCTACTTCAGTCATTGTATGCGTTTTGTGCAGCATCCCCTCACCGATGGAGCCAGATATTTAAAAATAAGGATGTGAACATCAGCAGGACTCTAAAACCACTGTCCAGTACTGGATGGAGTTGTAGGACTGACTCTACCAAAGCGTTGAGAGAGAACTATAGTGCAATAAGAGAGGCCTGATAAGAATAAGATTCCCTGCTGGCAATTGAATCCGAGTTGGTCAAAGAAATGGACTTTGAGGATTTAGTAAACGACTTTGCCTGCGTAAAATCAAGAAAAAAGAAGTTCTGCTAAAGGTAAGGCTTACTTATGATTATTTCGGGTTAATATGACGCTGTGGCTGATTTGGGCCTGTGTGATGCACAGGGCTATAGCCTACATCTGATACAGCATCACGAAGGTGAGCAGAGCGGCAAAGAGAGAGGCGCTGTTTATTTCCATAATAGGCCTACCTGTAGTACGCTTCATTAATGCGGACAGAAAATATGTTCTTATTCTTATATGCCTGCAACAGTCGTTATTGGACTTGGTTGGTATTGAGCTTGTTTTATTGTAGTATACAGTATGTGCATTTTCCCCCTTTGTTATGGTTTAGCATGTAGTCTCAGGCCATTTATGATGGAAATAATTAGCCTATATTTAGAAAGTCGTGTTGCATTGTGATGTGAGTTGCATTCAGATTTGAGCATCAGCCTGTACTGTAGTTATATGCTCTTGTAAATCTTTTACTTAGGGTTTTGTAACCATAAATATCACACTTTCACTTGCAAAGTAGGAGGGTGTGTGTGTTGGGGGGGGGGGGGGGCACACATCAAGTCTGGTCACCCTAGGGCACCCTAGGGGGTTAATCCGGGCCTGATCAGACCAGACCAGACCATCTGTATACTTTTGTACTTTAAATAAATCGTCTTAAAAAAAGAATTGATTCTTTGATTCATAACCAACAAAGGAAATTAACTTCATAAGTGGCGAGCCAAAAATCCAGGAGCCAATACCAGGACATCTGCGTTTGAAAACTGAAGCTAAACTCCACGTCTGCGATAGGGCCTACAGGTAAGAAATAGCGCTCTTTCTGTTTAAACCAATAGGACGCGCGTGCGCAATAGCTGTGGTTTTCAAACATTGTCCTAGTGGCAAAAAGAATCTTGTGTAAAGTTAACTTGTTGGTAAAAGAAACAAATCTTTCATGATCTTTAATAGCTGGAGGTGAGAGCCGGATTACGAAATCCGTTTTTGTAAATATAGTGATTTGATGGTAAAAGGTAATGTGATTTGAGTGTAGGCCTATAGTATTATGGAATATTGTGTGTGTGTGTAAAATTCGGTATTAGAGGAAGACGGACTCTAATAGTGTCTATATGAAATAGTGTAGACTGCCAGAAACAAACTGATAAAGGCATTTTGAAGTGGACTGGTATATTATTGATTGTAAGTGTGTTGGATCAGAAAAGAGTCTGATTATTGTGTTAATGGAATATGAATTCCTGATTTGATAAAGTGTAAACGGACTGTGAAGTCCGTTTTGTAAGAAAGAGCATTATTGAAGAGATTGCTGTGTGGTGGAAAAAAAAAAGTTTTTTTTTTTTACATTTGTTTTTCCGATTTTATCCCCTTTTTCACCCAATTTGGTATCCAATTGAACCCAACCTAGCATCCAATTATCCCCTGCCTATTGCGTAGGATCCGCCGCACGACCCCGTGGCCGGCAGCCCCAGAGGAGATCGCCAGGCAGACTAGCTTACTGGCTCCTCGAGCCCGACACCGTTATTCCGGCACCCCGGGGTGGTGTTGCGCGACGGATCCTTGTCCGGAAATCCTATACCCCCCTTTGGGAGCGGCCGCTCAATATGCCGCTCCCTGTGTGCCCTGGCCATATCCGGGTCTGGCGAGACCGGGATTCGATCCCAGTCCCCGGTGGGCAGCTTGCACTAGTGGCTAGTGCTTAGACCGCTGCGCCACCGCGGGGCGGAGAAAATAACATTATTAAAGAAAGCAAAATCGTGTTGAAAGTGATTGATCAAAGCGAGCCCAGAGGCCTTCTTCAGAGGCGGTAAGTAAGACAAAGGCTTGTAAATAATACCTCTGCCCTCTGGCCTATTTTCTCCCCTCTCTGTTCGTTTTCAAATATACGCGCGTTCACACACACGAGCGTCAGGGCTCGTACACACATATACGCATTGAGTCAAACATAGGCAGACACGCAGGGAAGCTGAATTTGATTGATTTCATTACTCATCTCTTACAGATAAAGATAAATCCATTCACATAGATTGTAGTATGTATAAAGATAGAGATAAAGTGAATTGATCATCGGGGTATTTTAAATAGTTTAAAGATATTTGTTAAACATTCATTCACGGGCCCGATGAGAAGTGTGCGCATGCGCATTGAAGGCGCGAGGCGCGAAGCGCAAAGGCACATTACACACACGGATGGAGCGCACTGATTCTAAGTGAATACCCATACTTTTAATTTCAACCCCTCCCTGTGCTAAAGTTGTGATCGCTGAATCACGAAAGTTTAAGCATTGTTTGTTAAAAGTAAAAGATAGAGATTGTGAGCTTTTGATACATTCAAAGGAAAATAGTCGTTCTGTGAGACAGAGCTGTTGGCTGCCTCCGGGAACAGATCACAGCAGGATATTTATTACCCCCATAAAACGGCTCTGTGACTGTGTGCTTGCTCAGAATGTTGATGAAAAAATAACTTTACATTCATAGATTGATGTTTGTAAATGACTGTTGAATATTACATTACTTGTTTAATTACTAATTGGTTCCTTGTTTCACAAAACAATTGAATGATTCCACAGGTTTGATCTAATGAAAACCATTCTGAATAATCATTCTTTTGTTTGATATTTTGATAACAGCTAATTGACTTCACAGGTTTTAAATCAATGTATATGATTGTATAATGAATAATTCTAACTAATCATTCATTCCTTTCACTTAACAGTTGATTTATTCTACAGGTTGTAATTAATATTTGTAATTTACATCTTTTATTTTAGTTAGGTCATTTCCACAGCTGTTGATTAGGAATAGCAGAATAGTTTGTATTGATAATTAAGCAGTAGAAGGTTTTTTTGTAAATCAGTGAATACGTAAGGGTTGACCAGCCTTTGTAATTTAATAATTAAGTTGACCAGAACTGTAATTAGTATTGAATGAGTAATTAAGTGACATATATTCATAAACAATTAGGAAAAACATTTAAGTATAAAGTACTTACACAGAGATTAGATTTAAGTTAATACTACACTGACATACACAAGAGGCAAATCTGTTATTCTGAGTTGTAGGGTTCTGTGTGGACAGTTAATACAGTTAAATTGGACTAGCATTTGTTTAGCAAACAAGGCAATAAGGAAGGTGGGTTGTAAGAAAAGTACACCTGATCCCATATAATATATTTTCAGCATATTGAGCATTAGAAATCAATCAACTTAAAATGGGGACAGATTCAAGTAAGATGTTAAAGATTATCAGTGAAAATAGTAGCATGCTGTCTCCCATGGCTGTAGTAGAAAAAATGAATCCTCTTGTTACGGTAATTAGCAGAATATCAAGCAAATGGAATATTCGTTGGGCAGACATTGAACAACCGTGGCCGAAAGAGGGCACCTTCGACTTACAAGTTATTGCAACTTTAGAGGTACTTATTAAAACGTATAAAGCAAACCAGAAAAAGGCAAAGAATAGATCAGAAAAACGCAGGTTAGAGTTAGCTATTTTAAAGCTATTTAAGGTAGAGGGGCAGAAAATAGCATCAGCTTGGAATGAGAAAACAGCACAAATGGGAACGGAAAAGAAAGATGAATTGGCCAAAACACTTGAGGAGAAATTTTACATTCCATTCACAAACATGTGTCCAGTCTCCAGTCCCCCTCCATATGCTAAGGCACTGGAGGACAATTCCCAGAAGAAGAAGAAGAAGAAGAAGAAGGAGCCAAGGGGAAAAGGGGAGGACAAGAGTGACAAGGAAGATGACAGCGAAGATGGCAGTGAAGACTCAAGTGATGACGACAATGCAGATGGAGGCTACAACGCTCAGGTCAGGAAGATGATAGCCACAGCCGAAAAGAAAGGTGGGAGAAGACGCCAAGAGAAAAATGAAAGAGAGGAAGAAAGACACCGCAGACGACTGAAGGAGCAACGAGAAGGGCAGGAAGAGGAAGATTGTCATCGAATGTCATCAAATACATTAAAGAACTGTCCAGTGCTGATTCGGGATAACAAGATAGAATATCGTCCTTGGAATCATACAGATCTATCTGAAGAGATAGAGAAACTCCCCGTTCTGGAGGATGGGGGGCACCCGTGGACAACAGAGGTAGACGTGAGACTGACAGGAACGCAAGCAGCAATGGGAGACCTGAAAAGACTCTTAGCTTCAATTGCAGGGTTAGGTACAATGCAGGAGATATTGATGAAGGCTGGACTTCATAAATATATCAATACATCAGTTTATGACCCAGAGCTCTTCGCAGCAAACAGAGGCAGGCTGTGGAAGGCAATCAGGGAAACTTACCCTACTCACGTTCACCCAGACAATATCATTGTGAAGCCACTAGGGGGAGATGAAAATCACAGGGGATTTGTTGCCCGTGTGCACACTCAATGGAGAAGTGTGACAGGGAAGGACGCTGAAGATAACCCATTAGAAAAAGCCATAATCAGGGAAAAAATACAAGAAGGTCTTCCTACCCCAGTTAAGAATAAGCTAGCAGAAGTGGTGGGGCTACGACACATGAACAAGGCTGTTTATATTGACAACGTGGCACATCAAGTCGAATTACATCGGAAGAAAGTTCAGGTACAGAAGACACAAGACGAAGAGTCACTCAGAAGATTGACTCAAGGGGAGTCACGTGACCGGCAGAAGAGATGGCTGCGTAGCGCGCTCGCTCCTGCCCTATTTCCCTTATTTCTTTTGAAACTACTCATAGTAAACTTTTATTTAATAATTCTGATACAGTAAATGTTATTTAACAACTCATAGCTCAAAATGCCGCACACAAGAAAGTCCAAGCCATCCTCTCCTGACCCAGAATCTTCTCAAGACGAAGTGGAGACAAACGAGCTAGCGAACATGCTGAGTAAGGCTATGGCGGACCAACGTCTTTTCATTGAAAACCAATTCTCTGGTATGAACGGCAAACTTGATGCAATCAAGACCGACCTAGCTAACTGTACAAAAGACGTGCAGAAACTCCGCGGTGAATGCACTGAACTTCGCAAAAAGATGGAGAAAGCTGAGGAAACTACATTTGATAACAAGGCTAACCTCGAAACTAAGCTAGCTGATTTAGAGGACCGTAGCCGACGTGACAACATACGCATTATGGGAATACCTGAGGGAAACGAGGGTTCCAACGCGGTCCAATACATCTCCTCCAATCTTCCCAAATGGTTCCCCAACTTGAGCGGAGAGGCGTTAGAAGTCATGAGGGCACATCGTCTCTCTCTTCCCCGTAATGCCAATGCCAATGGCTCACGGACCCTCATTTGCAAGATGTTACGATTCACAGACCGCGACAGAATCCTCAAAGCTGCCCGGCTGACACCGCTCAACCTCGGCGAGAGGAGCATCCGCTTCTCCGCTGACTACAGCCAACACACCATCGCTCGGCGCCGACTCTTCTCTACTGCCATGGACATCGCGAAGAGGCGAGGGTTCCAATCTTTCCTCCTTTATCCGGCCAGGCTTAAAGTGATCCACGGTTCCCATCAGCGTGTCTTCGACTCGCATGCCGAAGCAGAGGACTTCCTCAACGCACAGAAGCCATTGGAGGCTGGGGACTGAACGCAATTTGGTGATCGTTCTCGCACACGCAGGAGTACAGGTTGGATGGTTGGTGTTAAACCACTGAGCGGACCGAAAATACAGCAATTATTAAGTCTATCATAGAAAATTATGCATCAGAATAATATCGTTTTTTCTTTTTATGGGATAGTTACCCAATACTGCCTATGTAGGCAACTGTTTTGGTTAAGGGAACGGGCTAGGTGACTGTGTTTATAGCCCCCGTTCTCAGCGTCAGGTGTCTAATGTTTTTTGGGGATATGGGGAATATGTTTGTTTATTTTTATTATTATTTTTCTTGTCACACGTTATTTGGTGGCATTTCTGGGTATTTTGGCGATATGGGTGGGGGGTGTTATAGTTCTTCTTGTTCTCACTATATTGATGTTCATTACAATGTACTGTCTTTGTTTACCAGACCCACAGGTCTACTCCTGTTGTTCATTTCTAGGGAGTGGGTAATTCCTACTGTTGCCCCTCTTTCTACACAGCCCAACTCTCATCTAGTATGACAACTCTTCAAATAGCCAGCTGGAATGTGAATGGTTTAAATGGCCCGATCAAACGTGCGGCATGTCTAGATTACCTCTATAGGAAGAAGGTTGATATAGCATTTGTACAGGAGTCACATCTTAAAGCAGCTGATGTACATCGTTTTGCTAACAGACACTACTGTATAGCAGCGTCGGCTTCATATAATTCCAAATCCCGTGGTTCTCTTATTGTAACAAAACGCTCCCTATCTATAAATGTTCTGGAGAAGTCTGGCAGTGCTGATGGGCGGGTCTCACTGATCAAAACCATTATTGCTGGGCGAAAGCTGGCGTTCTTGTCTGTTTATGCCCCCAACCCTTTTGACGAAGAGTTTTTCCAACAACTGGCAGTGATAATGTCAGAGTTACAGGACTATGCTTTGATCATGGGTGGGGACATGAATGCGACCCTGGACCCTGCCTTAGATCGCTCACATCCTCAGGACCAACATTCTCACTCCCAAAATTCAGCATCGGCCTTTCTGTCACGTTTTATATCAGACTTTAACCTCCTGGACACATTCAGAGTTATTAACCCCTCGGTTAAACAATACAGCTTCTTTTCCAACAGACATAAAACATACTCGCGTATAGATTACATTTTCATTTCTCCATCCATTTCTGAATTACATGATGCATTAATGTTTCCTTGTCCACTTTCTGATCACTGTGTCATTATGGTCAAATTGACTTTAGCTAATACACCAACTAAAGCATCACGCTGGCGCTTCAATACAACCCTTCTGAAAAATATTGATTATTGTACTTATTTTAGGAGCGAGCTTGATAAATTTGTATCTGAGAATGTTGGTAGTGTTGATGACCCTCGTATCTTTTGGTATGCGTTGAAAGGGTGTATCAGGAACGTTTCAATATCTTTTTCATCCCACCTTAACAAGACTCGGTTGGGCAGAATTGATGAGATGGAATCCGATCTTGCAACACTGGAAAAACAGCAGCAGATATCTTTCTCTGAAACTAGGGACCGGAATATCCGTATTACCAAATTAGGACTTAACTCTCTTCTTAGACGACGAGCTGAATTCTTAATCCATAAGACTAGACGAAATTATTATTTTAACGGCCCCAGACCTAGCCACCTCCTAGCCCTTAGACTGAAACACGACGAAAAGTTCTCAACCATATCAACTATCAAGCCTAGTGATTCTCATGATACCATCTCCGACCCCAAAGCAAATAACTCTGAATTCCGTAACTTCTATTGTAAGCTATATTCTTCCGAGGTCATTCTAGACAGGGACAATTGTAAAACTTTTTTGCAGAGCCTAGATCTTCCCTCCCTGAATAAGGACGAATCTGACCAGCTGCAGACTCCAATATCCCTGGAGGAACTGATAAACGCTATTCAAAAGATGAAGAAGGGTAAATCGCCGGGTTGGGATGGCATCCCTCCTGAATTCTACCTTACCTTCTGGGATGTGTTAGGCCAATTCATGTTAGACATGATTACTACTTCTGTTGAGAAAGGGTGTTTCAATAGGGACACCAACTCTGCCATTCTATCTCTCCTTCTAAAACCTAACAAGGACCCCACCCTCTGTAGCAGCTACAGAGCATTATCAATATTGAATGCCGATGTAAAGATTTATGCCAAGGTGCTGGCCTCTAGAATTGACGTGCATATGACCAAACTCGTTCATCATGACCAAACAGGCTTCATAAAAACTCGCCAAGCTGCGGACAATATTCGTAGATTGCTCCATGTACTCCACTTCTCTCAGGATATTAAGTCTCCATGTGCAGTCCTATCATTAGACGCTGAAAAAGCTTTTGACAGGCTGGAATGGGACTATCTGTGGCTGGTACTAGACAAATTTGGCTTAGGTTCAGACTTCACTAAATTGATCAAAGTTTTGTATTCAAACCCCTCAGCTATGGTCTCTACAGGAAATATAATTTCACCTTCTTTTAAAATTTCAAGGGGCTCTAGGCAGGGATGTCCGCTCTCGCCAATCCTATTCTGTCTCTCACTCGAGCCATTAGCTCAAAAGATTCGGCAACACCCTCTTATCTCCTCTATCAAGTTTTGTAATACATCACACCACATTTCATTATTCGCCGACGATATTCTGTTATATATGGATAAGGCTCCAGCATCCATTCCCAGAGTGTTGGACACTTTTGAAGAGTTTGGCACTCTGTCAGGCTACAAGATCAATTGGTCCAAGTCTTCATTAATGCCTCTCAGTACTTCTCTTGATCCATCTACCCTACCATCTCACATTCCAGTCGTTAAGTCTTTTAAATACCTCGGGGTAGATATCTTTCCCTCTCTGTATTCAGTTGTAACCAAAAACTTCCAAGGCATCTTAAGCAGAGTGGAGGCAGACATGAATAGATGGTCACTTCATCCACACTCCCTACAAGCACGTGTCTCCATTGTCAAAATGGATGTGCTTCCCAGGGTACATTTTTATTCCAATATGTTGCCAATCTCACCTCCCAAGGGTTACTGGGACAAGATCCATAGTCTTATATCAAAATTTATTTGGAAAGGCAAGCGCCCTCGCTTAAAACTATCCACTCTACAGCGCAGCAGACAGGATGGAGGTCTAGCTGTCCCCAATTTTAAAATGTATTTTTGGGCGTATGTGCTGCGCCCTTTATCAACCTGGTTAGATTGTAATGCATCGGTTTCATGGCGAGCGATAGAGGAAAATTTGGCTTCCCCTCACCGCTTACAGGACTTAGTGTACTCAAGTCTATCTACTAAACAATCCAAATCTAAGCTGGGCCCTATAATGTCCTCTCTTTTATCAGTATGGCTGGCTGTCGAGAAGGCAACTCACTCTCAGTTAAAGTGGCACACCCATACTCCTATCTTCCACAATTTCGCTCTTCTAACCGGAAAAGTTCCCTTTTCATATCCCCAATGGAGTGATAAAGGTATACATGTTCTTTCTGACATTTCTAATGATGAGGGTCTTAGAATGTTTAATGATCTGCGTATGACCTACAATTTACCAGGGTTCTCATTTTTTCTTTACCTGCAACTTAGATCTTCCATGCGTGCATATGGTGTTCCCTGGGGACAATCTCTATATACCCATGAGCTTCACACGATGTTAGATGTGGGAGTACAGACAAGGGGTTTAGTCTCTAAATTATACACTAATTTACTAGAAGCTTCCTGTAAACCTCTTGCTGTTCACCAGGTATGGGAGAGAGACCTTGATTTTTCTGATGGGGATATTGATTGGATGACTGTTTGGGACAATCTGGATATCACATCTAAAAATCCTAATCATAAGCTTATTCACTTTAACTTCTTACACAGGTTATACCTCACTCCGAGAAGACGCCACCTCATGAAAATCATACCCTCCTCAATTTGTGATCTGTGTTCACTCGGTCATGTGGGCTCCTTTTTACACATGTACTGGGAATGTCCTGGGGTGGCGGCATTTTGGAAACTAATATCTTCCACTTTATCTAATCTATTGGGGATCCATATACCTTGTTGTCCGAGATTATTGATCTTGAATGATACTTCATCGTTAGATCTGTCAGCTTCCATGTTTCGTGTTTTATTTGCTGGTCTTACCGCAGCCAAAAAGATGTTAGCATTACGATGGAATCCTCCACATACTCTTACGCGTAAACAATGGCTGCTGTCTTTCCTGGACATACTATACATGGAACAATCTATAGCCAGAATACATGGAGCTAAAGAAAGGACAATTCCAACATGGACCTCTGCAATACATAGGATAAAAGAGTTGATGGAGTGACTGTGTTGTAGGCTGTGTTGTATGTGAAGTTAACCTGTAATTGTTGTATTATTATGATTGTATGATATACCAAATATAGTGTAATGAAGAACTATGGGGGGGGGGGGGTGGAAGGGATGTTATCGCCATGGGGGGGGGGTTACTCATGTGTTTATAGTGTGGGAGGGGGGGGGTTAAGATAAGGGGGGAAAAAATCAGGGCAGACACTTATTTTGTTTGGTGTATTAATGTGAGTTTTTCATGTGTACTGTTTTGCAATAAATAATTGATTACAAAAAAAAGAAGATTGACTCAAGTGCAATTGACTGAAGGCAAGAGAAACAGAGAGAAAGTGCAGGCTTTAGCTCTACAGGTCCCATCTCAGCCACAGCAACAGCCACCTGGAGTGCAGACTGCTACTTACCAGTCATACCCACAGGGGCCACAAGGGGGGTATCCTGCTACTTACCAGCCATACCCACAGGGGCCACCAGGGGTGCAAGCGGTTCCATACCAGCCATACACACAGCCTGGCCAAGGACCACCACCAGTGGGATGGACAGGAGCAGTGAGGAAGACTCTAGGGCCATGCTTCCAATGCGGCCAGTATGGACATCTAGCCCGTACCTGCTACAACAGGCCCCAAGGGGGCGCAGGGGGGAGCCAAGGAGGAGGATATTGGCCTCCTGCTACACTTACTCCAGGAGTGATGAACCTCTACGGAGGCCCAGCAGCTGGGCTATAGGGGTGCCCAGAAGATCCGAGTGGGAGGTGCCAGCTGGTGGTGACAAAGAAGCCTGAAGACGCCACGCACCTTCCTATGTCTGGAAAATATGTGAAGACAATCGGATTTGAGGGAATTAAACAGCTGATTGTTATACTTAGGTTAGGGTGGGAGGTGTGAATGTTGTGGTTAAGTATGTCAAATTGCAGATAACTAACACACATAATTGGGTGGGAGAGAGGGGCCGCAGTTTTGGGTCACAAAATCTCACTCCAAACTTTTGGTGAAACTTGGCAGCCCTGGTGTCAAAGAACTAGCAAGCTAACTAGCTAGCTCAGAGGTGATGAGATGAGCTAGTCTGCTGCACACATGCCAGCTAAAGAGCTAACTGGATGCACTTTATTATTTTACTTAAAGTAGATATACAATCTTTCTTATTCTGCTAGAATTGGGCTTTATGGTAATACCATAATGGCATATTTACAGTACATGGACAGTGGATTGAAGCATTGGAAATGTCCGTTTTTTATAGTTGGACATACAATTTTTTTTCAGGTGAGAGAGTAAAGTCAAAATGACATTATCTGACTGCATTGCCCACAGCAATCCAATATTCAATTATAATTATGTTATAAATTGATATGGATCAATTTATACCTCATATTAGATTATAAATACTCGGTTGTTATGTTTGCCTTTTGGTTGACAGCAAAAGAGGGAGAGAGGAGGATAGAGAGGGAGAGAAGGAGAGAGAGCAGGATGGTGCGAAAGTGGACAGGTAGTCAAGACCACATAAGTAAGTAGCCTTGAGAACCGATGGTTCTCGAGCCTAATGGCCCATAGGGCAGGAGCCTATCTCCTGTTTCCGTAGCGTGAGGTGGCTTAATGTACAAGTTAGTACACCCAGAGGCGCCCCGCCCCGTCCATAGAGGCAACCAAGGCAATTGCTTGGGGCCACCAAACAAAAAGGGCCTTTTTGTCAAACTAAAACTGTCCTTGGATGAATGTATTTTCAATGGAAATCATGGCATTCAGCGTTCAGTCGCTCTGAGTCTGCTCGCGCTGCGCTGCGCTCGCGCTGCGCTGCGCTCGCGCTGCGCATACATTCATCCAAGGACAGTTTTAGTTTGACAAGCTAAACAATATGAGGGTAGTTAAGAGTTTAACTACTTTTCATTGTGAAATAGCTAGTTTGGTAAAGTATTCCCTGCAATTACGGCGTTATTATATGATCTATAACACCACGGACATCCATATCCGTAACCACTATTCATAGCTTTCAGTCACGTGGTTTCTTCCCTAGCAACCACCAACCTGACGGGCAAAAAGGATCATAGCAACATCGCGCAACATGGCGAGTGGACGCAATTTACCGGCTGCCGACTATTTAGACCACCTCACCCATGAAGAACTAGCAAGATACACGGAAAAGCTACACATATTGGGCACTTGCGACCCATATTTAGCCCCCGCGGCTGTGTTTGAACCACTAAATGCAGCTAAGTCCCTGCCTGATCTCGTGTTCGGTGACATCTGGATATATCTGGTGGAGAATCCATCCCCATATACCGCAGCTAGGATGAAGGCTTTTAAAAGCACCGAAAGCTACAAATATTTCCAATCTGGTTGGGTAACTAATGCTGGCGTGTGGAAAGTGAAGAATTTCTTCATCGTCAAAGCCAAGGTGAGTGACGTTAAATTAGCCAATGCTATCGGTATGCTAGCTAACGTTACGTTACGGTCAGTGGTAAGCTAGCTCTAGCCTCTTGTCAAAGCGAAGGTACCTAACGTTTGCCTTTGGTTATGCTACGTTGTCTAATCTAACGTTACACAGCTAAATTACTCTCTTGTGCTAGATAGCTCTAATTTTGGTAGATAGTTACGTTGATCACAGATGTTTACAGCTGGTGACAGGGCTGACATTGATGAAATGAAATCTAAACAAAACCTCTGTCCGTGTCAGGTGAACCATTCCTACTGCCTCAATGCTCCACCACTGACTGCATGGGTTGCTGTGGAAAAGGACGGATTAATCCGATTTGGTCACTGTGTCTGCATGGCAGGATTAGGAGAAGTTTGCTCCCACATAGGTGCCATAACATATGCCCTGCTTGCAGCTGTGAACAGGTATGATTTGATTTGATTCAACAAATGCATTATACATCACAGTAAAGTCATTTGTTAGGGACGTCACGACAAAGTTCGGGACTTATTTCCAGTGTGGTTCGCTTTACTACATCCAATGCAGGCTAGATGGCACTGCATGCACTGAAAAGGCCTGCAGCTGGATTGAGCCCAGTATGGCATCCTTGAAACCAGCTGACTTGTATGCTGAAGCGAGCCAGATAAGGTTTACAAAGGTCCAGCGAAAGAGAGAAGCTGCTGGCTGGGGTGACCTCCCCCCAGCAAAGATACCACCTCCAACCCCTGATGAATGTACAGCATTCTACAGCATGCTGCATGCAACTGAAGACAGGGAGAAAAAACCAGTGAAAAGCTGCATCCTGTCTGTTGTCCCTGGCCATGCAAAGAGGTTAACACTAAATAATAATGATTGTTTGGTTTCCCAAAAAATAACTAACATGCCATGCCATCTTTATGATAGTAATTCATTGCATTAATATGGCAACTTTTCTCAGCACCAATAACAATTTACAATGGTCTTTTCATTCACACTCAGGTTCATACCAAGGGCAGTGCAGCTGAACATCCCTGCACCTTTAAGCCAACTGTACATGCCCCAGTATCGAGCTTTATCAGACAAAGAACTACAGGCAAAGAGTGAAGAGATCTTTACAGGGTTGAGTTTGACAGAAGAACAGGTAGGCTACATTTAGGCCACATCAGTCAGTTAATTTGGTCATATCCACATGTCACAAACTTGTTACTAAACCTTATTTATTTCAAATAGTGCCACGTGATAGAGAAGGAGACACAACTTCAAGCAAAATGTGCCATGTGGTTTGAGCAGAAGGCAGGAAGGGTGACTGCTTCCAACATACGAGCAGTCTGCCACACTGACCCAGTCAAACCATCAGTCTCCCTGCTGAAGAAAGTGTGCTATCCTGTCGCCTACAAGGATACAAAGAAAACACCACATTCCCTCAGGTATTCACAGCCACTTAGGTACTCACATCGACAGCGATCTAGGGGATGTAAGAGAAAATTATCATATGCAATACTTGACTTGGGCTAGAACAATAGACACATTTAAATGACTACAAAGACTTGATTGCACAGTTTCTGCCTTTCTGTGTTCCATAAGATACATTTGAATATATGCAATTACCCTTTTGTATTCCATGCCTGTCGTTGACCCTAGAAACTCAAAACAATGCTGAGTCACTCTAGAGTGATGGCCCTGCATTGTTCATTCCAGGCCACCACTCCACCATTACCCCTAAATCTTCATCCCCCATCACCTTTCTCGATGTACAATGAGTATATGATGATCCCTCAGTAATGTTACTGTGATAAGAGCTGTGTTCATTGCTGTCACATTAGCTGTGCACTTTGTTGTGGTAAACATGTAAGCTATTATCATAAATTGCTAAGACACACTGTTTGTGTTGTTTTTAGATGGGGTGTTGAACATGAAGAAGAGGTTGTTAAGAAATACACCAAGCTCACGGAGAGCCAACACACCAACCTCACTGTTAACAAAGCAGGGCTGTTCATCACCCCCAAATATCCTTGGTTAGGGGCATCACCTGATGGTGTCCTAACATGTGACTGCCATGACATGGGTGTGTTGGAGGTTAAGGCACCCAGCAGCCTTCAGGGTACCACAATGGTGGAGAAAAGCAGAGACAGCACGTTTTGTCTACAACTGACTGAGGGCAAACTATCACTAAAGAGGGACCATCAGTACTATTATCAGGTGATTTTTTAAAAATCAATCTGTTTTTATATTTGCTGGTGTAAAGCATCGCAATTGTTACTTTCATTTCAAGTTGACTAAATATAATGCATTATTTATTATTAGGTCCAGACCCAAATTCACCTGACAGAAGCAAGCTACTGTGACTTCGCTGTTTGGGGACCAGGGACAGCAGACACAGAAGAAATGTACATTGAGAGAGTTCTGCCTGATTCAGACTTCTTTGACATTATCTGCGAGAAGGTCCACACATTTGTCAGGACCTGTGTAATTCCAGAGCTAGTAGCAGTGGCGGCTGGCCGATAGAGGGCGCTGGGGCGCCGCCCCCACCTTCACTTCCTGGTTGCGATTTGTAAAAGTTTTTTTTTTAAATAAACATTGTTTATTCACAAAATGCGGCTGATATTCTGTCGGCGCCTATCAGCATTCATTAAAAATCCTCCAATACAATAAACATTTTTATCTGTGTGTGTGTGTGTGTGTGTGTGTGTAAAACTCACTGTTAAAATACATAGGGAGAGAACGCGGGGCGCCGTGTCAATGCAAGTCTATGCCAGGACGAATACTTTTGGCTTACACGTGAGCTGTAGCAGCGCTCCAATTGGCTGTCTCTATTTCTTGGCCAGGGCGCACAAATGTGCGCCCTGGCCAAGAAATCTCCGGTTGTATTGCAGACAATGCATTATGCTGAGGACTCCCGACTTCCGGTTTTCCGGACTTCGGGCTTCCGGAGTATTTTAAATGAAGATTCGTAATGTCTGTCTCTGATGTTCATGGTCAATTAAATCAGCCTATTTTGTGCAACTAATAATGTTCCCGCTAATGGGTTAACCAAGCAGCCTTGCACCTAACGTGCAAGCACCTATCTTCGAATTATTCATAGCAATATGCGCGGGGCAAGGCGGAGGTACGGGTAAACACGGCTCATGTTCTGTCATCAAAGGTAAGAGTTGGTTTTCTTTAACTCAGCTGATGCATTGTTGTGTTTCTGACATGGTCTGGTTGTGTTTCTGACATGGTCTGGTTGTGTTTCTGACATGGTCTGGTTGTGTTTCTGACATGGTCTGGTTGTGATACATCATTGAATGTGTTGACCTGCTGTGATGTGTTGACCACCATCACTCTCCATCATCATCCATCATGTGTCTATGAAATAGATAGTTACTGTACTACTGACTGCAGCATTCATCTCTGCTCATTGATGTAGCCATGTCACACAGACACATAGTACACATATTCATCTGCTACCTTTATTAACCTGAGTGTAGCTGTGAGGCCTGTACTAGCCTTGTTGACTAGACTTCCTCCTTGTCTGACACTGGGTATTGGACCGTACCGACGTCCATAGACCGGTCACTCTTCCACCTCAGTGTCTGTAGTTGACAGGGTAACTTCTCCATGGCCCACACGGTCATTTTAAGGGTGAAAGTTGAAATTATACAGTGGTTGTAATGCCAGTGCGTGTTTTATGCGCGTGCACGCGAAAAAAATTCGTGCACGCGAAAGAGGACCCCCCCGCCACACTGCTGTGCCCCACCCAAAATTTTTGGCACCAGCCGCCACTGGCTAGTAGGTAAAGTCTTCACAGCTCCTGTTCTAGCATCACATGCCACCAAACCAGCTGAAGGCAAGAGTTGTTACTGTGGAATGCCTGTCCTGCCTACTGATGACATACTTGAGTGTACATCAGGGATCTGTAAAACACAATACATTCACAGCGCTTGCTTAAAGATAGACACCACTAACATAAAACGATCATGTTGGAAATGCAGTGACTGTAAAAGAGAACTAGCTAAACAGAAGAGGGAGCAGAAAAAACTGAACAAACCTTGACATGTCTTCATTCATTCTATGGTATACACAGCACAAAGGACAAACATGTTCAGATGTTAATATTTAATAAAACAATACAAATTAAAATAAAACAAACTTTCAGTACATGTTCAGTTTTTTTATTTCATTAAATGTACATAAGAATATGAAGTTTTTCCAAATGAAATGTACACATTTGTGATGAGGCATACAAAGAAATCTTCTACGGTGTGCGGGACATCCTATTCACGCTTTTTCATAATTGTGTTGTGCTGCTCGTACCTGTCCATTGCTTTCTCCCTTTTCCTCTTCTTGTTGGGTGATGTGTGCGAGAACACTGATGGAACCCAGTCAGGAGACAAAGGGTCAGGGGCGGATTTAGGATCGTAGGAGATCCGGGGCTTAGCCCAGAGGGAGAATATAATGTGCGTGCGGAGCGCGCCGATTTTTTTTGCCTTCAACCTTCAACTTACCACCACCTTAAAGCGGACAAAAGGCACTGGAGAACACATATACATTCACACCCTTTAATGAAGCAAACTAATTGTGGTGGTTCTGGGCACAGAGGGAGGTCAGCACACGTAGCTCCCCCTGTCAGTCACCATCATTTATATTTGTATAGAATTACATAATTGATGGGCTGAGGCTAGTTATGTTACAGTATGTATATCAGGGCAGACTCTGTGCTCACCACTTATATTGTATTTAGAGTCTTGTCCTGTGTTATATGACGATATATTACATGTATTGTTGGCCTGTGTATAGTACTGTGAAATCAAATCCCCCCTGGGACATTAAACAAACTTAGTTAGTTAGAGTTACATCTTAGGATAGATTTGAGTCATGTTCTGTATACATACATACTACCATAAGGGCATACTTAATGTGGTTACTCCATGTTTACTAGCTGTAACATTAACGTTACATCATTCTTTTTCACTTGTTACTCAGTCAACCAGAGTGCAGATATCAAAGACTATCAGCCTGTTATTCACTTTATTTGAAGTATTATAAGTATAATATTACTTTATTTGAATAAGTATTATCCTTTGTTTGATTTCTTACCATGTACCGTAACAGTACCTTGCTATGTTTCATTTTCATTATAACATAACGTTATGTTATGATAGCCAGCTAGCATTAGCAAACCGGAAAAGTAGTGTCAGTGAGTCAGTCACCTTTCTAATAAGATTCACAAACCTGAAACATCATCTATGTCATCACTGCTGGTGAAGTCATTGTTGTCAGCTGCTGATACGGCTGCTGCAACAGTTCTTGGCGCTTGTTTTGTTGAAAACAACTTTGGGATATCCATCCTTACAATTGTGCAAGTCAGGCACTGATTGAGATCCCTTCTTCTTCAGGGCAGGGCAGGCTACGCAGTATGCAGGCTAATGTCGCGCAGCTGCTGCCTCTCTGTTGGACTCCGGTACTGCACGTTACTCACGAGAGTTTTTTTTAATTTTATTTTTTAAGTAAAACATTCGGGGCTTTTCAGAAAACATCCGGGGCTTGAGCCCCAGTAGCCACCCCCTAGCGCCGCCCCTGCAAAGGGTCGTCAGATTTGAAACCTATGAATCAAGGCGATAATAACGTTACGGCATTAGTAGCTAATGCTAACGTTAGCAACCTTTTGGCAAGCCACCTAAACAAACCATGCAGAAATGATGAACGTTAGCTATGTACAGATAATGGCTAAATGCTTTGCAATTGTAGCTAATTATATTAACATTACTTTAGCTAACTTACCTTTGATGAAATGTTCGCTGCACAGACGTGTGTGCTTTGATGGCACCCATTCTTTCTGTCCCGCTCCCGGTACACTTCGTTTGATGGCATTAATCCACACATTTCTCCTCTCTTTATTTTCTTTTTCACTCGGTATCCTATAAAGACACAACCCAGGCCTATCTCCTCGCCGGTTTGTACACCCGATTGCACAGCAACTATCTGGCATGATTGTTTTCTAACCAATGCTACTGTGTTTCCTGGTGCTCTGCAACTTCACAGGCAGTGCCTTTTGCCCGTCAGGTGGGCGTTTCCACTATGCTGTGACGTCACATGAAAGCTATGAATTGGCAGTATCCACGCCGCTGCCCCAAAACCCCCCTAGTGGGGCCCTGCCCCCTTCTAGCTTGAAATGGACTTCTAGCCCCGCCCCCTTCTAGCTTGAAATTTACTTCTAGCCCCGCCCCCTTCTCCTCTCAACTGTCAGCAGCAATCATGAAGCGATCACACATTTCTGGTCACCAAAAAAGAAAAAAGAAACGAGAAGACAATGAAAAACGACACCAGGATAGTGGTAAGTGGATAGAAGATGCAGAGTGCAAAAATGTAAATAAGATGCAGAGTGCAAAATAAGTAAGATGGCAGGCAGACAGACAGACAAGCAGGCAGGCAGGCAGACAGACAGACCCAGTGGAGTCATGTAAAATGTAAATAAGAACACCAGCGGTTTCAGAATATACTTGTTTATTTATTTATTTATTTATTTGTTGTTCTTGCTCTGTTTGATATTACATATTAATGTTGCTGTTTCAGAATGTGAAAACACCAGCAGTTTCAGAATGTAAGTGTGTTAAGAGTTCTAATAAGCACCATTGTGAGTTGATATTTCATTATTTATATTACTCCAATTTGATGTTACTACACATGGCTCCTTTGTTGATCAAATACTCGGACGTGTGTGTGACTGTTAATTAATACATTATGACATTTATAATGAATTCCTTTGTTTCAGACTGTTTTTTTACCCCCCCAAGGCAGCAAACCTAGGGGAAACACTGGCCCCCCATGCCTTATGGCTCTGGCCATTCGTTTTAGCCTTTCTTTTGTAAACAAGTCTCTTACTGCAATCTAGTGGAATTTACTGGTAAAATAAAACCATAAATTGCAGCTTTAAAAGGTCTTTGTTGGGTCTCAAAGGGTTGCAGTGAGGGGAGTAGAATACAAAAAATTAATAATAATAATAATAATAATAATAAATAAATACGGACTATGATATACTGTATAGCCAGGTCCTGGAATTGTGTTATCTACACATGTGCAAATCACTAATCCGCGGCTGTAAAATGCATGTTATAAACAGCTTTCGTCTAATAAGCGTCTAAATAATCATTCAGTTGAAGGCTTCTCGATGTGATGGCATAGCATGTGCATACTAGTTGATCCAAGTACACAAGTACGATATATCCCGCTGCGTCCCAAGTACAGCCAGTTGCGGCCAGCAGAGAGCAGCCGGACGCGAATTTGCGAAACCTAGGATGGTATGGGGAAGCCAGGGCAATACCGCTACCTGATTGGTTGGCAAAAAACATGTTTATTGACTGGGCAACACAGTGTAAATACAGAGTTCAAGTTTAAACAACTCCTAAAAGGTTAGGGCTAGCCCTTCTCAGTGTTAGGGCTAACCCTTCTCAGTGTCGGGCAAAGATGACGTTGTGTCGCGCAAAGATTACAATTAATCATACATAGACGCTTATCCAATCACGTGTCTTTATTTTCGAAATAATTTCTGGCCGCGACATTCTTTTGTGTTTTTTCGGTTGGGACAGATTTGAGACTTTAGTCGTTTTCAGTTTCACCTTTATCTTTCTTTCATTAAAAAGTCAGCCAGAAATGGAAGCCGGTGAAGTAATGTATGAAGAGTTGAGCGCAGGTTTTGATGCAAACTTGGAGATATACAAAACTACTTTGGAGCGAATCATCGATAAGGTTTGTCACTTGTTTAGTGAAGACGAGCAGAAGGCTGTGGAGCTAGCAGTTTAACACCGTGGTGATACAACGCTGCTTATATCTGACGGATTACACTGTTGTGTTTGACTGTTTTTTTAAAAACTTATTTGTATACTTTCAGTTTTATCTGCACAAATTACATATTTTAAAGATGCCATGTCAATAAAGTGCATTATTATGGCTTGATAGTTAAAACATAACCACATTGAACCTCGATCTCCTTGAACAGTATTCGAAGGTGCAGGGGGGTAAGGAGCTGTGCCTGGACACCGCGACGGAGAGAGGTAAACGCCCCTGAGAGGTCCCTACCCGTTCACAAGGGTGACACGGTTAGATAGTCATCAACGTTATCAATGGATATGTTACGGTACATGTGGGAAAACTAGGGTTAGGTGCTACGTCGACTTGGTACATGCTGGCATGTCTATGTCTAACCCTACCCCTAACCGTAGCACCCTAGCACCTAACCCTAGTTTTGTACCGTATTCCTACATGTACCGTAACAGATACACCCCTATTCTGACTTGTGTGCTGTGCTGCTGTCCTGCAAACAGTGACAGTTTAGGTCATTAGGATGCACATCAGCTGGTGCTCACGTAGCTGGTGCACACGACTCTCCATATCGTTGAATCGATGAAATCGAGTGTCGCGTCGGGGTTGTTGCTCATGTTGCAGTTAGTTAAGGACCCGCACATAACATAAAGCATATGACACGGAACAGTTCTAGACAAGAATAATACAAAGCACTTTGAGCTACAACGCTTGCAGGAAAAGTGCTATACAAATAAAAGTTATTATTATTATTATTATTAAAGACAATACTGTATTGGAGAGGTAGATCTGATCTCGTGGGTTGTTTCTTGTCTTCCATGTGTCCTACCGTTAAATGGAGCAGAGGTGGAGCATGTAATGTCAGACTTGAAGCAGGAAGAATCAACAATGGTTTGGATACACATTTGTTGTCTTAAGTTATAACCCACAAAATAGAATAACCATGGAAATGCTATGTGTTCCTCTGTGGCTCAGTTGGTAGAGCTTGGTGCCGACAACACTTATCAACAACACTTCACGCTGGGACCATATACTGAAAAAATATGCATTCACAATGTAAATCGCTTTGGATAAAAGCGTCAGCTAAATGGCATATATTATTATTATTATAGATTCATGTCCTTGTCCTTTTATATTTCCTGTAATATCAATTCTGGATGGCTTTCATACCACTGTTCATTTTACACTCCTTCAGAGTTTTTCAGACTTGGGAGAGTCTGATTCTATGGTTCCAGTCCAGGACATAACTGGAGGCTTTCAGGTAGTAACTTGGCACTGGTGAGATTCAAAATGATTTCCATGACATGATTTTTCCCAACAGATGACCACAGCTTTGTGTTTTTTGTGTTTACCTCGTGTTTTTAAACAGATGGACAGCTCACGCCAGGATGATCGCACTGATAATTGTGTTGATGAGAGCGGCCACTGTGGGTTTGTTTTTCATTCATTTCGATCACGTGCAATACAAGAAAATATATTTATATTTGATATATATTTACTTTCTTGTGTTAGGTTTCATATACTGTATATAAGTTACTAGTTCATATGTTTATAAAAGTACACAGTTACATGCTAACTCCCCCCTGTCTATATACCCCCCTGTGAATAGGCCATTTAGGGCCGGTTTCACAGACATGGCTTAAGCCTAATCCTAGACTACAAAGCATCTTCCAATGGAGATTTTACATTGAAAGTGTTATTTAGTCCAGGACTAGGCTTAAGGCCTGTCTGTGAAACCTGCCCATAGTGTATATAAGTACCGGTATACATAACATTCTCAGATTCCTACCGATCACTTATCCCCCTATTTATATCCCCCTATTCATGTCTATTTATGTCTCATTCTTGTTTTTTATTATCTTAGGACTGTGTTTGATTGTTAGCACCTAGGGCTTGCATTTACATTTCGTTGTACTTGTTACAATGACAATAATGATCATTCATTCATTCATTCATTCATTCATTCATCTATCAGGGGAGTCTGGAGTGGATCATTCCCAGCTAGCAGTGAGTTCCATGAATGAGACTCAGAACAGCCAGTGGGGGCCTCTGCCTGAGGACCAGGATGAGAATCTGGACCAGACCCTGAGCAGTCACTGCAGCTCTCTCCTGGACCTGTATCCCAGCATGCTCAGCCAGATGGGGAAGGTGTGGGACGTGTCTCAGACCGTGGCAGCTGGCTCAGTGTTGAGGAAGTACCACAGGCAGAGGTGGAACGCCAACAGGAGTGCCCTCGGGAACCGCACCTTCGACATCACCCTGACGTCCGCTCGCAGAAGCCCAAGCCCGATTACCGTCGACAACCACAACTCTATCCTCCAAAACTCTCCGAACTCCCCTGGAAGTCCAGACCACAAAAGGGCCAAAACAACCGGCTGCAACCCTTCTAGTCTAAAATCCATCACCAACCTCCAGGATTGGCAAGCAGAGAGACAGTCCCCGAGGAAGGAGACGGTGACAAGGAATGTCGGACAGCATCGCCCTATCCTGGTGATGGACTTCACCACGACTCCCTCCGAACTACTTCTCTCTCTGGAGGAGTGTTCTGAGCCAGAGGAGACTTCCCTCAACCAAACCTTCACGGTGACAGACAGATCCTGCCGTTCTGTGGCAGGGGGATCTATGAGCCCTTCTTTCTGCACCGGAGTCTGTCCGGTCACAGAGAGTCCTGTCCACCACTCTCCAGCAAGGCTGGGTCCATACAGAGCCCCCCTGATCACAGAGAATCCTGTCCACCACTCTCCAGCCAGGCATAGTCTGTACAGAGCCCCCCTGATCACAGAGAGTCCTGTCCACCACTCCCCAGCCAGACTGGGTCCATACAGAGCCCCCCTGATCACAGAGAGTCCTGTCCACCACTCCCCAGCCAGGCTGGGTCCATACAGAGCCCCCCTGATCACAGAGAGTCCTGTCCACCACTCCCCAGCCAGGTTGGGTCCATACAGAGCCCCCCTGATCACAGAGAATCCTGTCCACCACTCTCCAGCCAGGCATAGTCCGTACAGAGCCCCCCTGATCACAGAGAGTCCTGTCCACCACTCCCCAGCCAGGCTGGGTCCATACAGAGCCCCCCTGATCACAGAGAGTCCTGTCCACCACTCCCCAGCCAGGCTGGGTCCATACAGAGCCCCCCTGATCACAGAGAGTCCTGTCCACCACTCCCCAGCCAGGCTGGGTCCATACAGAGCCCCCCTGATCACAGAGAGTCCTGTCCACCACTCCCCAGCCAGGTTGGGTCCATACAGAGCCCCCCTGATCACAGAGAATCCTGTCCACCACTCTCCAGCCAGGCATAGTCCGTACAGAGCCCCCCTGATCACAGAGAGTCCTGTCCACAACTCTCCAGCAAGGCTGGGTCCATACAGAGCCAAACCAGTCACAGACAGTCCTGTCTACCGCTCCCTAGCAGAGAAACGATGTGTTGACAGAACCTGGCACCTGATCATGGAAAAAAAAAAAAAGCGTGCCTCTTTGAATACCCACCTCAGAAGCCCCAAGACAGGCTCTGCTGGATCTCTGTGGAAAGGCCCCGCGGAACCCAGGTCTGCTCCTACGTCCCCCTACTCCTCTCCACAGAGGCCGGTCGTCCTGTCCCCCAGGAGGCCCCCCTACTGGGACTCCCTCCATCTCAGGGCCGAGGATGAGTTCCAGAAGGTTTACCACTACTTCTGCCAAGGCCAGTCCTCCTCCCACTGCACGTGCCAGCGGAGTGCCGAGACCACCAGAGGCCAATCGTCCTCCGTTCTGGCCGCCCTCGCTCTGTCTCCCCACCACTCCCTCAGGAGGAAGCGCCGGGTCGAGCTGGACCAGGACGGGCTCCACAGGTCCAAACGCTTCAGGGATGGACACTGCTCCAACTACGCCAGCTCCCCGGGGTCCCTCCGCCAGAGGGAAGAAACATCGAGGCGTCAACATCGCCCGGCCAGCTCTCTGTCCTCCGCGGTGGCGGAGCCTTCCAGTAACCTCTTCACCTGGAGCCCCCGGAGGAGGGTCGTCCTGGCTCAAGCCTCCGGCTTTCGGCAACCCTCATCGGACCCAGGAGCCGGGAAAGCCAGAGGCTCCGTGTCTGGCCTGCGTGCTCGTCAACTCTCTACTGCTTGGGTAAGGCTCTCTCAGAGAAACGATGTGGAAGGCTGCATTTACACCGCAGGTCGTAACGCGTAGTTGCTTACTCTATAAACACCTGCATGCGCACATGAGGGTTTGGTTTAGTGCTGTCCCAAACGACTATTTTTCTAACGATTAATCTAGCGATTATTTTATCGATTAGTCTAACGACTAATGTATCGATAAGTCTAACGATAATTTTTGTACTGTTCGGGGAAAAAATAAAAAAATAAAACAAAAATATTTCTCTCCACCTCACTGCTATAGCTAACGTTACTCTCGCTGCTATGTTATGATTAGCTAAATTGATGCTAACGTAGCATGCGAGCTACGAGCTAGATAACGTACAGTAGGTGCTCGCACCACAATGACAATAGGCTACCGTAGCTAGCCAGCTACATAGCTAACGTTACTAACACCAGAAGACAAGACATACGAACTGTGGTGAGCTACATTGCTTGTGTAACATTAGCTAGTAGCTATCCATTTTTCACTCATACACTTAATTGTCTCGCCTGGTAAAATAAAGGTTTAAAAAAAAAATATATATATATCGCCATTTTGTTTGTTTACGACTAACCGACGCATATTACGCAAACCGACGTATTGACGTAGTCGATGACGTCGACTAATCGTAACAGCCCTAGTTTGGTTACCGAAAACGAAAGTAAACAGATTAGAGGTCTGCAAAATATTGCGCACATTTTAAGACGGAGAAGAAAGAGGACTTCACTGTTGAGTGAAACTAATGTCAAACTTCATCAAAATGCATAGACTCGCATTTTCAATGACGTGATAATCAGAATTGAGAGTTAGGCCTCTATGCGACCTGCCTGGTTAGATCACAGTCGGAACGCCACATATCAGATTCGTATCTGATTTGTGTCCACATATGATTGAGGCCTGAATCGGATCAGAGAATATCAGATTCAATGTGCTTTTTTTACTGGGTACACCTACATGTTACTTATCCGATCTGTGCCACATGTGAGCAAAAATTCGGAATTGTGTCACTTCTACCTGGCAGTGTAAACGCGGCCTAAGTCAACAACACAAAGAAGATAGGATAGCCCCTCCTACAAAGTTAGAAGTGGCCTGGAGGAAACTGGCTATCCTATTTTGTACTGCATTTGTATTGGTGAGGTATTGTTTCTAACATGGCTATTCTGTCTTTTTTAGATAGAGGAATACAACAGATTTGTTGGAATTCAAGGTTTGTTTATTTTGTTTCTTGGGGGGGGGGGGGGGATTACTGACTACTGTACCTAGCAGTTGATTCATGTGCAATGCATTGTATTAATGAGATGCCATGATTCTCCCCCCAGATAAGTCACCAGCCAGGGAGCGGTGGCAAAGTGAAAGTTCTTCACCAAGGTAACTACAGTGTTTCCCCTACCATTGCCTGGGGGGGGCGGGCCGCCCTCCCAACGGAACCCCCCGCCCCCCCAAGAAAGAGGAATTATTACGGACGTAGACACCAAACATCTGACAAGCAGGCTAAAATATCCAAGTTTTTTTAAACGCACCCAACCCGAATCTGGCGAGTGGCAAGCCCATAGGCTCGTTGTTAACGTTAGTCCGCTGTAGTCTCGCATAGCCAGACCTATCTCAACACTTCGCACTGTGCCGCGCTGGAGAATAATACAAGATTTTGCGCAAGTGTGCACGCGAGACGCGAGAGTTTTTGCCGGCTGTGATGTCTGCAGATTGAAAGTAAGCAAGTTCAAACGTTAGCAAATATAATTGCTGAGTGTTCTGACAGAGAAAGTTGGTTAAAATTGGTCGTTATTATCGTGACTAGAAAGTGTCTGACTTTAGTTCCATAGTGTAAATAGTGTCAAAGAACTAGCAAGCTAGCTAGCTCAGAGGTGATGAGATGAGCTAGTCTCCTTGCACACTTGTCAGCTAAAGAGCTAACTGGAGGCACTTTATTATTTTACTTAAAGTAGATATACTATCTTTCTTATTCTGCTAGAGTTGGGCTTCATGGTAATACCATAATGGCATATTTACAGTACATGGACAGTTGATTGAAGCATTGGAAATTTCTGTTTTTTATAGTTGGACATACGATTTTTTTTCAGGTGAGAGAGTAAAGTCAAAATGACATGATTATCTGACTGGATTGCCCACAGCAATCCAATATTCAATTATAATTATGTTATGAATTGATATGGATCAATTTATGCCTCTTATTAGATTATAAATACTCTGGCTGTTTTGTTTACCTTTTGGTTGACAGCAAAAGGGAGAGAGGAGGGTAGGGAGGGAGAGAAGGAGAGAGAGCAGGATGGTGTCGGCACACCAGAGAGAGAGAGAGCAAGAACCAGGTGAGAAAGTGGACAGGTAGTCAAGACCACATAAGTAAGTAGCCTTGAGAACCGATGGTTCTGGAGCCTAATGGCCCATAGGGCAGGAGCCTATCTCCTGTTTCCGTAGCGTGAGGCGGCTTAATGTACAAGTACACTCATGGACATGACGCTGGTATGAGGCAGGGTCTTACCCCCTGGCCATGGTCCATGCCACCCCCCCAAGGCAGCAAACCTAGGGGAAACACTGATCTACATATCCATTTCAAAGTAGTGTATTCCCTAGACAAAAAAAAAAGAGAATATACTGGTCACTTTTTAAATTCACATTTGGTAACCATCTTTGTCTATTCTTCTTCAGTTTGTCTAGGAGACGGCTGCAGTACCAATGATGGCAGCCCACAAAGAAGGCTGTCCCAAAGTTCAAGTTTCATGTTTGAGTTTGGGGTTGGGTGGGGGGGTGGGCAGAAATGTGTAAAAATTTTAAAATCAACATGTTTAATCATAATGACTTGTTTTACTGTGGATGTAGATACTTTTGTACCTTTTGTACCTTTGCTGCTGTTCTGGGATTGAATTGCACTTTTCACACCAAAGTACGTCCATCTCTCTGAGACAGAATGCGTGTTGAAAATTCTAGATTTTTGAAATACATATTCTTTCTCCCTTCCTTGAATAAAAGCACTCAATGATATGACATGTTGTTTAAGTGAGGATGATGATGATGATGAGGATGAGGATGAGGAGGATGATGTAATAGTTAATAGGGGTGCACAGTCGTGCACATGCCTGCATCTCTCTGACGCTCAAGAATGTTTTGTAGGTTGTTCAGATACAGAGGCCTGGGGTCTCTCTGTAAGGGTTGTTCAGATACACAGGCCTGGGGTCTCTCTGTAAGGGTTGTTCAGATACACAGGCCTCTCTCTGTAAGGGTTGTTCAGATACACAGGCCTCTCTCTGTAAGGGTTGTTCAGATACACAGGCCTGGGGTCTCTGTAAGGGTTGTTCAGATACACAGGCCTGGTCTCTCTGTAAGGGTTGTTCAGATACACAGGCCTGGGGTCTCTCTGTAAGGGTTGTTCAGATACACAGGCCTGGGGTCTCTCTGTAAGGGTTGTTCAGATACAGAGGCCTCTCTCTGTAAGGGTTGTTCAGATACACAGGCCTCTCTCTGTAAGGGTTGTTCAGATACACAGGCCTGGGGTCTCTCTGTAAGGGTTGTTCAGATACACAGGCCTCTCTCTGTAAGGGTTGTTCAGATACACAGGCCTGGTGTCTCTGTAAGGGTTGTTCAGATACACAGGCCTGGTGTCTCTGTAAGGGTTGTTCAGATACACAGGCCTCTCTCTGTAAGGGTTGTTCAGATACACAGGCCTCTCTCTGTAAGGGTTGTTCAGATACACAGGCCTCTCTCTGTAAGGGTTGTTCAGATACACAGGCCTGGTGTGTCTCTGTAAGGGTTGTTCAGATAGACAGGCCTGGTGTGTCTCTGTAAGGGTTGTTCAGATACACAGGCCTGGAGTCTCTCTGGCTGTCCAGGTGCCATTAGACTGCAAAGGTCTTCTCTCCCTCTTGGAGCTTTTAGTAATTCATCGTCCTTTAAAAAAAAGAAAAAAAATGTTGAACTGTTACTACTGACTATGCATTAGCCTCCACTGTCCTCACTGGTTCTCTGTTTTACAGTTCGAACACTTTGATCATCTTGTGTTTTTGTCTTTTTATTTTCTCTCCTTTTATAAAAAATGTTCCCCCTGTTAAACTATTAAAGTTACTACTGGCAAGAAAAACGTTGTGTTTTGTTGTATGATTTATAATCAACTCATCTGATGCCTGTAAACAATGAAACACTGAGAGCAAGGAATGTAAACACGAACAGAATGGCGATAGGACAGGAATAGGTCTAAATGTAAACATTAGACAAATGTTTTACTCGTTATTCTGACCTTTGATCACGTCCTTTAATGTATTACTGGTGCAAAAGAAAGGTTTTCTAGTAACAAGGTATGAAATATATGATATGATATTAGGCTTTAAACCTGGCCTGGAGGCAGCAGCTGCACAGATGTTTGTCTCGGGACTGCTCTTCTACCCATACTTGGACCCAGGGAAGCAGAGCGTCTAGTCATGACAACACCAAATAAGGACATATGTACTCTGACGCCATTCCTCAAAGCCCCCATCTTATATGGGCAAAGGAAGCGAGGGCTCCCACTCGCGTCACGGGTTTTCCGCTGCACCCGCCGTGGGAACCCATCGGATGTGCTTTATATGGGCATCTGTCACGGCGAGAATAGCCCCGGGGAATAACGTTACAGGAAAAACAACGGAAGTAAAACAAGAGAGCTCGGAGTGAGTTATCAATGCAAAAGAAAAGGTGAATTAATGCACGATAGGCTTACAGAATGGTGAATTCCAAACTGCGTCTGGATATTTGTGCAGTAGATATAAAGTGGTTGATACATAACAACATCTTATCCTGGTCAATGGATACGTGAAAAAAGGCAAAATAATCTCTCTCTCACGCACGCACGCACGCACACACACACACACACACATGGCCATCGGATGACAGAGCATAACATGGTGTTTTATTAGAATATGTATCCAAGTTAAAACTGTTTGCAACCATAGTAGTTCTAGCCTACCAAAACAAGTTATGTTCTATGGATGAACATAGCACATAGTAGTTGTCTAGTCATGCACATCCTCTGCATAACAGTTGTAGGCACTAGTAGTAATAGTAGTACTTATATACACCCTCTGTATAACATTTGTAGGCACTAGTAGTAATAGTAGTACTTATACACATCCTCTGGCGGGAGGGGCTTCTCATATGACGACAGGTCACTGACGTCAGCGAAGTGATATAAGGCCACAACGCGCCGGAGCGCGTCAGTCTGTGTGTGAAGTTTTGAAGAAGCCACAACAACACAAAAGAACAACTCAACTTTTGGTTTAATCCAAAACAGGCTTCAACGTTTTCAATCCCCGGAACAATAACATATTATTAGCGATATGGAGGTCAGCGCCGAGGCCAAAAGGATCATGGTCCAGGCTTTGGGCAAACTCTACAGCTACCGCTCCCAGCGCGGGGGACTCCGTCTCCACCGCAGCCTCCTGCTCACCCTGGTCATGAGGTCCGCCCGGGACATCTACCACGCGGCGCAGGCCACGGTGGGGAGGGTGGAGGAGGACCCTGTCCAGCAGCCAGAGGCCCCGGCAGAGGAGACGATGGACACGACCGGTGGCCGTTCGGAGACCGAGGCGTCCCCGTCCCCACCCACGACCCAACCCCAGGGGAGTGGTGGAGCCTGCACGGAGCCGACAGACACACACCCGCTGCGGTGTCGCAGGCCCACCGGTCGAGAAGACAAGGAGAACCGGGACATGTCGACACCCGACCGCCTCGCCAGGAAGAGAAGGGGCAAGGAGGCCGTGGAGGAGCCAGACTTTCTGCCCTGTAAGAAAGCCAAGATGGAGCCCGGGAAAGAGAGGCGCCTCTCGGCCCTGAACACGGGGGTCTTACGGAGCAGCCAAGGGAACCGCTGCCGTATTGGGGGAGACACCCTGGCCTCCATACCAGTTTCAAGAGCCGTCGTAGCGTTTTGAAGCGACAGAGAGGGGACATTATTTTATTCGGGGTTTCTTAACCAACTTTGTAAGGCCTACCGGGAGCCCTGGGCTCAGCTGTGTGCGGATCCGCCCCAGACATGTGGAGGGTGTCGCGTATGGACCTGGGGACGAACGGGGACATTCCCTGGTCTCTTGTGACGGGGACGTACCCTACAGACTCTGAACACATGGCAGGAAAGCACGGAGCTCGCATGGGGAACAGTGGTGACTGAGTTACTGTAAAGGAGCGAGTTCTCTTCTGCTGTGTGACTCAAAGCAGGAACTGTGACTTCCCTCGCCGCGGGCTGGCCGCCGTGGGGGGATGGGAGAACATGGTCTATAGTCCTATTCGAAAAGGACCAACTATAGCCTCAGCCTGCCAACGTCTATGGAATTCGTTGGTGAATTGTTTAAGTTTAGTACAAACTTTTCTGTAGGCTACAACATACCGAACTGTATTTCTGCCACTTGATCGCACAGAACTGCTGTGAAAGTATATCATTCCAATGATACCCACTACCTCAGCCTTATTTATTAAACACTTTTTTTATTGAACTTGAACTTTTGTGTACTGTTTTGTATTTACAACACCGTGTGCCTTGTTCTTAGACTCTGACTCCATTGTGGAAACTATGGGTGCGTCCGTAAATTCGCTCTGAGAGCGCCGGAGCGCACACTGCGTTCAACGTCATAAAGGGACCAAGTAATTTGATTGGACAAGAGGCATTCCATGAGTGCTGATAAGATTTCCAGAGTGAATTTACGAACGCAGCCTATGACGTGGACGGGCGGATGTGGCATTTTGTCGAGTGCAGAGCGCGTGACTAAAGAGATAGTGGTGGTGACTGTTTCACCCGGGGGCGTGTGTGCGCGCGCGTTCGTGTGTGTCCGAGAAAGACAGGAAGCATAGATGGGTGTGACAAGTGGGAGGCCCATTGTGTCATCTCTATTCACACCATCATCATGTGAGCTCACACACACCCTCAAAGTGGCTTTACTAAACAAATGGTAATTTCCAGAAAATATCTGCAGAAACAAGGGGAAATAAACACAGCTTCCCAGCCATGAAACCATTACACACGAACATAACGTGTTTCTTCTGTTGTTGCCTACTGAATAACTGTTACAATCGTAAAGGTTATTGCACTAATTAATCGCAAGGTTAGTCACAAAATGTTTAACCCTAACACAACCGCAAGGCCACCTCCTTTAAACCGTCAGGCACAAGATGCCCGGAACTTTTGAGATTTGATATGGTAATAAATACGGCTAGTGGAATTTATGAGGTTTTGTTACCTTAAATAAGGCAAATCCTGAATGAATCGTTAGTGCCCAGGCCTACCTTTTTAATAGAGACACTCACACACTATTGAACCTACCAAACGACCAGCTGCAGAGCAGGGTCAGTCATGACGGGGCAGCTCTCCCTCAGGGTGGATCTGGGGGCATCGGGCTGGTCTCCCCAGTCAAGGAGGTTCTGGGCATGGTTCTGTGAAAATAACCCTCTCATGAAGGAAACCCTTAGTCACACTTCATTATGAGATATTATAAAATAGTTTGTAGGTGTTCAACTAACTGGTCACCCTAACCCCTAGCCCCCTAACCTTAACCCTTATCCTAACCCAGAGTCCCAGTTGACTGATAATAGTTATAATTAATAATAATTTGAGCAACTGTACCTTATCTATAGGGGACTATCCAAATAAAGAGTGATCAAAACAGGTTGGTTAGTCATACTTATCAGTCATTCACCACTATCACCACAGTCCTAACATATGAGGATATCTTGAGGAGGTATTTATGTCACAGAGCAGGAATGACTCGGCCTGCTAACCACCTACATCTTTACAGGCTAGCATGTATTAATGGGTTAGAGTTAACCAGTCCAGTTAACATTCTTTCTAACATCCCCAAAATGATCATCTGGATATTTGAGTGTGTCATAGTTGATGACACTGATGCTTTGGGAAATATGACCCACAAATTATTTTTTGTTTTGTGATGGAAGAGATAGTAGTGTGTGGCTGGAACTAGCCTACTTGAGTCTGCTCAGTGTGTGTGTGTGTGTGTGTGTGTGTGTGTGTGTATGTGTGTGTGTGCGCGCACGTGTGTGTGTGATAACAACTCTGTATGAGCTCTGGACTGCAGGGGGTGGGGGAGGTCAGGATGCAGGAAGTAGAGGTGGGACAGCGTGGAATGTGTTGCGGGGGAGTGTGTGTGTGTGTGTGTGTGTGTGTGGGGGGGGGCTATAGTGGGGTCTATTTATAGACCAGACAACAGGACAGGACACCTAATACATCCACACATCTGGTCAGCAGGCAGACAGCGTCAGGGTGAGATAGACCCTCAGGGTGAGATAGACCCTCTCTGGGACACAGCCACACCCAGGGAGGCAGGAGTCATGGTAACTGCATTATGGGAAATATTACATTTTTTGAATCCAAATTAGTTTCAGGTTCTCTGCCAGGACCAGCATGTTCTGTTCTTCTCTTTTGACTACGTCATGATGTCGGTGGGCTATCGGACGGACAGGAGGGTGGGGATGGAGGGAGGACAGGGGGAGAGGTGGGATATAGAGAGGACAGGATGGGGGGAGGACAGGGGGAGAGGTGGGATATAGAGAGGACAGGATGGGGGGAGGACAGGGGAGAGGTGGGATATAGAGAGGACAGGATGGGGGGAGGACAGGGGAGAGGTGGGAAGTGAAATGGGAATGTTGAATTGGGCGGGCAGAGTGAGCGAGGAGTAGAGGGAGGGAGGAATGTTGTGGGCGAAGGGAAGGTTGGGGGGGAGCGGGGTGTGAGTGTGTGTGTGGGGGGGGAGCGGGGTGTGTGTGTGTGTGTGTGTGTGTGGGAGGGAGGGGGGGCTGAGGAATGTAGTCAAGGCCCATTGATTGTGCAGCTAAAGGTTCCGGCTGAAACCCGATGCGGAAGAGCAGTACCCTCCAGAACACACACAGCAGGAGGAGTGACCGGAACAGACTCTCTCTCTCTCTTTCACTCACACACTCCCACCAAACACACAAACCAAAACTCAGTCTCCCCCGACTCCCTTTTCAAACACACTCTTAAGCCCTCACCAAAAATACACACACACACACACACAAGAAATGAGAAGATACAGAAGTCAAGTATGCATTCTCTCTGTTTTTTTTTATTCATTAGGAAGAATTCTGTTTGGAATTACAAAATGCACTGGTAGAAATAGCGGTGAGATAGGTGTGAGAGAAAGTGAGAGAGAGAGAGTAAGAGAGAGAGAGAGAGAGAGAGAGAGAGAGAGGATGGAGGGAGTGAGTGAGAGATTAAAGGTTCCACAGCCAGAGTTCACAGTTACATCATCAGATTTGACTAGCTCCCGGTCCAACCCAAAAAGTAGGAGGGATCATGTCTTTTGACTGTATTTTCTTTCTTTTTTTAAAACAGGAGTTTTTTCCTCTCTTTGTTTGTAGTGTCCTGAACATTGTGGTGTGGTGTCTGACCTCCATATTCACAGTAAACAGCTGGCAACAGAAATAAACCAACCGACTTCGATTCTCGCCGAAGTCGTTTTGCGCTCTTTAGACGGGGTTTTTTTGGTCATTTTTTTCACTCTTTTTTGTTCTCAAAAATAGAAGGGAAAAAAAGGAAACATGTTGCTTTTTAAAAACATCTATCTATATTTATATATTTTTCTCTGAATTCGTATTCTTCTTCTTTTTATTTTTTTATTTCCTGAAGATGACGGGTCACCCACGGTGTGGCATGCACATAGCACATGCAATTCTGGAAGTAGATATTTTTCCTTTTTTTGGTCTTTTTTTGTACTTAAAAGGTTTTTATTTCTCTTTTTTTTCCTTAGCGGCTCCTACATTGCTTTTTGAAGTATCAGTGAGGTTATTTAGCATGATGTGTTGTTAGTGGGTGTTGGGGGATAAGGCCTGTACAGTAGGACAGGGTGGCTGACAGTGGATGTGAGGGGCGCTCCTCACTTTGTTTCTGAGGGGAGATTGACGTCTCGTCTTGTCATGCACACACACACGCACACGCACGCACACAGCCATATACGTAAAAACACTGACTGAAATCAAAGAAAAAAACACAACCGATACAAAATGGTAAAAAACGACTAGCTGTTGATCAACAGACAACCACACACACACGCACGTGCACACACGCACACACACTTGCTATATCCAAGAGCTACATACAGAGAGTGTCTTATGTGCCTTTCTGCTGCGTCAATACTGCGCTGTCACAAATATATACGTGTATGACATTCCTATATACGAAGAACACTGCTAGCTAGGCTGTGTGCCTGTACTCTCTCTGGTGTGTGTGTACTACATAGGACATGATATGTGTACTCTGGTGTGTGTGTACTACATAGGACAGGATATGTGTACTCTGGTGTGTGTGTACTATATAGGACAGGATATGTGTACTCTGGTGTGTGTGTACTACATTGGACAGGATATGTGTACTCTGGTGTGTGTGTACTACATAGGACAGGATATGTGTACTCTGGTGTGTGTGTACTACATAGGACAGGATGTGTGTACTCTGGTGTGCGTGTATTACATAGGACAGGATGTGTGTACTCTGGTGTGTGTGTACTACATAGGACAGGATATGTGTACTCTGGTGTGTGTGTACTACATAGGACATGATATGTGTACTCTGGTGTGTGTGTACTACATAGGACAGGATATGTGTACTCTGGTGTGTGTGTACTACATAGGACAGGATGTGTGTACTCTGGTGTGTGTGTACTACATAGGACAGGATGTGTGTACTCTGGTGTGTGTGTACTACATAGGACAGGATATGTGTGGTTACAGTACATTACTACCACTGTAGTACCTGCAGCTCTTGCTTAGAGTTATACCTCTAACAATGTGGTATAGAACACTGTTACTAATATAAATATAAATAATAATAATAATAATAATAATAAATGAATGACTTCATATGGAAATCCTCACCCACCCCCTCACACACACACACACACACACACACACACACACACACACACACACACACACACACACACACACACACACACACACACACACACACACACACACACACACACACACACACACACACACACACACACACAGAAGAGATAAGGGCAACACAGGACACAGGAGGTTTGGCAGAAAAAGACCATTGTTTTCTCCCATGAATGTTTGATTGGCTGGGTGGGTCGGCTGCCATGTATTGCATACAGTGCCACCTCGGAGCCTGACGTAGTGGTGGAGCTCTGTCTCTCCTCTCTCACACTGCTCTCTCTGCCTGTGCATCATTCCTGTACACAGAGATGCCCTTACGTCCTATACATGTAACCACGTGTGTTCACGTGGAAGTATACCCCAGAAATTCCTGTATACGTTTTTCTTTTTTTAATGCTAGGGATCTGACGGCCTAAACAAAGTTGTTACAGAGCTGGTGTCTGTCTAAAACATTTGGAATGGAGGTTTGGGAAGAATATTCAAATGGGAATGTGCTGATATTTAGCCCTCAGTATTCTATTTACCGTCTCAATCTCAGTTTTGTTGGTGTATTTGGACCAAGTGCTGTGTAAAAAGCACTACATAACTTCAGTCAACATGTGATTGAACTCATGCAGTGCTTTTTAACAGCACTTGGTCCAAATACACCAACAAAAGTCAGACTGAGACGGCAAAATCATTATTACTCCTACTCTTTATGCTTAAGTGTCTCCCTTCCCACGATGCACCTGTGAAACAGAGCTCCGCCCCCAGCAGGCGGTCCAGTGGACAGAACCGTCTCACCAAACAAAGATGGCGGCACACTGAGCATAACCAGGTAAACAAACAAACAAACAAACAAACAAAAATCAGTCAACAAAAACTACGGAGATTCTCTCTCACAAGCATGAACATCATCATCATCATCATCATCTTCATAGTCATCATTATCATTTGTATTGTTATCTATAGAACCATTATCACTATTAATAACAAAGAAATGAATGATGGAGAGGTTCCCTCCTTTCTGCCCCTTTAGCTCTGTCTCTCTCTCTCTCTCTCTCTCTTTCTCTCATCTCTTTTTCAAACACAAACCCTGGAAGACTAGAGACATAACTCTGGTTTGAGTGTAGATTCGTCAGCTCATAAGCCGACAAGGACTATAGTGTAGTGAGTGAGTGTGACATTCTTTTTCCTCCCCCAATAACTACGTCCTGCTAGTCTACACCTCCGCAGCACCTTCCCTCCATCAAATAAGACAAAAAAGGGGACAAAATATTATCTTCCTTGAAAATGATTGCACAACCTCTGCTGTGTTGGTGGCAACCATTTTGGCACAGAACATTCAAACAAAGAACACAGTGGGGGGGAAAATAACGCAAATCATTCTGGAACTCCACATCAAGAAGGCTTGGCTTTGTGTTTATACGTATCACTTCTCTCTCTCTCTCACTCTCTCTCTCTCTCTCCCTACCCACACCTGATTATACCTCCTAACACAGGAAGAGCGAGAGAGTGATGCCACATGGAGAAGAGAGAGAAAGAAAGGGAATAGAGGAAAAAGAGAGAACCCCCCACAGACCAGAACATAAAGGACCAAGGAATCACCCCCCACCCCCCCCCCTCTTCCCGCCCCACCCCCACATAACAGTAGTTTCTCTTTGTTATAATGTTTTTTTGTATCAGTCATGCAGGATTCCACAGATTTTTTTTTCTCATAAACTCTGCGAGTTTAAATGAAGCTGAGCAGGTGCAACAGAAGATTCAAGCTTCAATGTTTCGAAGTAGAAGTAGAAGAAGAAGAAGAAGAAGAGGAGGAGGAAGAAGAAGAAGCAGCCGCAGGAGTAGAAGAAGAAATGCTGAAGACATTTCTTTTGTCTGTTTTGTTGTTTAGTTTTTTTACCCCCCTCCACTTTTTTGTGTGTTTCTTCTCTCCTGGGTTGGGGGGGCGGAATATTTTGGAGGGAGGGGGAGGCAGGGGGAGGGGGGGGTTAGAATCCTTTTCCGACACCCCCCACCGCCCCCCTTCCTTCCCTCCCTCCTTCAGAGTTAGGGTGTGTCCCCATGCCCCCCCTCCCTCCCGTATTACCCCCTTACCACACACAGGCAGAAGGCTCATTGTCAGTGATGTCATTATTAATCATTATTAACAGTAAACACAGATGATAAAACTCATCAATATCGGCCCCTGCATCGGGGTGGTGGTGGTGGTGGTGGTGGGGGGGGTGGTGGTGGTGGAGGGGGGGTGGTTGGTTTTTGCAACTAACGCAACTCCGGCTAGTTTTCAGAGAAGCAAAAAAAGTGGTCGTCCCCATTCGTTTTTTTTCCTTTCGAAGTTTCTTCTGCGTTTGTCGAACTATTTGCGTCTCGGTCGCCGTGCCAGGTCATTGTTCAGTTCCCGCTTCGTTACCGGAAGGCATGGCAAGGACACATGGAGAAAAGTGTCCCCCTCCACCCTCCATTTTGAAAAACTAGGTTTGAGTTTTTTTTTTTGGTCTCCTTGCATCAGGTGAGCTGGGTTTCACTGCAGGGCGGCCATCTTGTCCTGTCCCCCCCCCGGCACCGGTCCTCCTTCAGCTCTCCTGTCCCCCCCCCCCCGGCACCGGTCCTCCTTCAGCTCTCCTGCGCCTCCCCTCCGCCCCGCCGGCCCTGGGAAACACTGAGCGGCAGAGGAAACGGAAAGAAAAGAAACAGAACGGAAAGGAAGGAAGGAAAAAGAGTCATGCCTTGGTTTCCCCTGTCGGCGGTCACTGCTCTGGGCTTTGTGTTTCCCTGGGCAAGAGAGTGGACAGGCCCCCTCCCATCATGCCTCCCTCCCTCTGTCTGTCCCTTCCTCCCTCCTTCCCTCCCGCCCTCCCTCCCTCCCCCCCTCCCCGGTCCCCATAGGCTAGCACCAGTCGTCCTCGTCCGTCTCGCTGTAGGGTTCGTGCAGGCCCTTGCGGGGCCCCCGGGGGTGTGGTGGTGGGGGGGCCTTGTGGGGCCCGGGGTGGGGGGGGCCGTGCTGGTGGGAGGAGGGGGAGGAGGCACGGTAGCCGTTGGGGAGGCGGCGGGCCGGGGGCGGCTGGCCCCCCTGGGGGGCGGCGGTGGTCTGGGGGGGGGGGGGAGCGTGGTGGGAAGTCCTGGGCGAGGTGCGGGGGGGGTGGGGGTTGTTGTTGTTGTTGGGGTGCGGCGGCTGCTCGGGGGGAGGCAGGGGGTGGTTGTGGGCGGGGGGGGGAGGGGGGAGCGGGTGGTTGATGGGGTGCAGGGGGTGCGGGTTGCCCTGCGGCGGGGGGGGGGGGGTTCTGCTCGTAGGCAGGCGGTTCGTGGCGGTCGCGGTCGTGGTCATACTCGTAGTCCTGGTTGTAGAAGCAGCCCGGGCCCTCCGGGGAGCCCCCCCCTCCGTCCCAGCGCGGCGGTGTGGGGGGGTGGCGGGCCTGGCAGGGGGAGCCGTGGTGGTGGTGGGGCGCGGGCGGGGGCGGCCCCTGGGGGGGCTCCGGGGAAAAGCGGCGGGGAGCCGGGGCGGGGAGGCGCCCCTGGGGCGGGGGGGGGGCGCTGGGGCCGGGAGGCGTGGCCATGGCCTTACGGACCACGGGGGAGTAGGTGACGTGGGGGCGGGGCGTCGCCGGGGTCTGGGGTAGCTGGCGGCGGCCGCGGCGCGGGGTGCTGGTCCCCGAGGTGGAGGGGGCGGGGCTTCCACTCACCGAACTACTGCCCTACACCAAACAGTGAAACAAGGCAAATAAAAAAAAGAAACCACAAAATTAACGACAAACGAAGAGAGAGAGAGAGAGAGAGAGAGAGAGAGAGAGAGAGAGAGAGAGAGAGAGAGAGAGGGGTGGTAGAGAGAGATGGAGAACAAGAGGACAAAAAGAGGTAGAGAAGAGGTGGGTTTAAGAGGGAGGGCCAGACAGCAAGAGAGAGAGAGAGAGAGAGAGAGAGAGGGAGAGGGAAAAAAGAGGGAAAGAACAACAGACAAGAACAACAACAGCAACGATAAGAAGAAGAATATAGAGCAATTAGAAGAATGTGAAAGGAAGGAAGGAGGAATTTTGCCGGAAAGGAAAGACATTGAAAAGCAACAGAGCAGAGAGAATGCAAATGATGACATTCAGAAAAACACCATACAGAGAGAAGCAACATGTCACGCAAAGGAGGAAGAGGGGACACACAAACACACAACGGGAGAAAAGAAAGGAAGAGAGATTGATTTCTGGAAAATTGCAGGTGTGACACAGTCAGCCTAAACATGGCGACTGGGATGAAAAGATACCCATAATGCACTGCTCTGACGTGCAGTCTTGCTACCCCTTATGTGCCAGCTTGTCATCTGAATCTAAGGATTGTCTACCAATTACATGATACGGAGTAAAAAGTGTAGTGTTTGTGTGTGTGTGTGTGTGTTTGTGTGAGTGAGTGCGTGCGTGCATGCGTGCGTGCGTGCATGCGTGCGTGCGAGTGCGTGCATGCCTGCGTGTGTGTGTGTGTGAGTGTGTGTGTGTATGTGAGTGAGTGTGTGTGTGTGTGTGTGTGTGTGTGTGTGTGTGTGTGTGTGTGTGTGTGTGTGTGCATGCCTGCTTACTCGGAAGTGCGCCTCAATTTGCATGTGCACATTTTTTTTATGTAGACAAGGTCGGACATCTTTACCGTAATATCTCTAACAGACGTAATGAGAAATAATCCATTGAATGAATGAATAATGTGTCTAGTGTTTCCATTATATGCAATGACCTTTCACACTGTTCCCTTATTGCAGTTTTCTTAAAACCATTGTTAAAATCAAGCTACAATAAATACAATAATAGTGCTCAGCACTATTTGCTGAATCCAATTGGAGCTGTGTGTGTGTGTGTGTGTGTGTGTGTGTGTGTGTGTGTGTGTGTGTGTGTGTGTGTGTGTTACTCTCTAGTCATTGTGAAACCGTTGAATGCTATAATCAGACTGACAACAGCAGAGGCCACCCTAGTCCTCCCTAGTCCTCCCTAGTCCTCCCTAGTCCTCTCTAGTCCTCTAGTCCTCTCTAGTCCTCTCTAGTCCTCTCTAGTCCTCTAGTCCTCTAGTCCTCCCATGTCCTCCCTAGTCCTCTCTAGTCCTCTAGTCCTCTCTAGTCCTCTAGTCCTCTCTAGTCCTCTCTAGTCCTCTCTAGTCCTCTAGTCCTCTAGTCCTCTCTAGTCCTCTCTAGTCCTCTAGTCCTCTAGTCCTCTCTAGTCCTCTAGTCCTCTCTAGTCCTCTCTAGTCCTCTAGTCCTCTCTAGTCCTCTCTAGTCCTCTCTAGTCCTCTAGTCCTCTCTAGTCCTCTCTAGTCCTCTCTAGTCCTCTAGTCCTCTCTAGTCCTCTAGTCCTCTCTAGTCCTCTCTAGTCCTCTAGTCCTCTAGTCCTCTCTAGTCCTCTCTAGTCCTCTCTAGTCCTCTAGTCCTCTCTAGTCCTCTCTAGTCCTCTCTAGTCCTCTAGTCCTCTCTAGTCCTCTAGTCCTCTCTAGTCCTCTCTAGTCCTCTCTAGTCCTCTCTAGTCCTCTAGTCCTCTCTAGTCCTCTCTAGTCCTCTAGTCCTCTCTAGTCCTCTCTAGTCCTCTCTAGTCCTCTAGTCCTCTAGTCCTCTCTAGTCCTCTAGTCCTCTAGTCCTCTAGTCCTCTCTAGTCCTCTCTAGTCCTCTCTAGTCCTCTCTAGTCCTCTCTAGTCCTCTCTAGTCCTCTCTAGTCCTCTAGTCCTCTCTAGTCCTCTCTAGTCCTCTCTAGTCCTCTAGTCCTCTCTAGTCCTCTAGTCCTCTCTAGTCCTCTAGTCCTCTCTAGTCCTCTAGTCCTCTAGTCCTCTAGTCCTCTCTAGTCCTCTAGTCCTCTAGTCCTCTAGTCCTCTCTAGTCCTCTAGTCCTCTCTAGTCCTCTAGTCCTCTAGTCCTCTAGTCCTCTCTAGTCCTCTAGTCCTCTAGTCCTCTAGTCCTCTCTAGTCCTCTCTAGTCCTCTAGTCCTCTCTAGTCCTATAGTCCTCTCTAGTCCTCTCTAGTCCTCTAGTCCTCTCTAGTCCTCTAGTCCTCTCTAGTCCTCTCTAGTCCTCTCTAGTCCTCTAGTCCTCTAGTCCTCTAGTCCTCTAGTCCTCTCTAGTCCTCTAGTCCTCTCTATTCCTCTCTAGTCCTCTCTAGTCCTCTCTAGTCCTCTAGTCCTCTCTAGTCCTCTCTAGTCCTCTAGTCCTCTCTAGTCCTCTCTAGTCCTCTAGTCCTCTCTAGTCCTCTAGTCCTCTCTAGTCCTCTAGTCCTCTAGTCCTCTCTAGTCCTCTCTAGTCCTCTCTAGTCCTCTAGTCCTCTCTAGTCCTCTCTAGTCCTCTCTTGTCCTCTCTAGTCCTCTAGTCCTCTCTAGTCCTCTAGTCCTCTAGTCCTCTAGTCCTCTCTAGTCCTCTAGTCCTCTCTAGTCCTCTAGTCCTCTCTAGTCCTCTCTAGTCCTCTCTAGTCCTCTAGTCCTCTCTAGTCCTCTCTAGTCCTCTCTAGTCCTCTCTAGTCCTCTAGTCCTCTCTAGTCCTCTCTAGTCCTCTCTAGTCCTCTCTAGTCCTCTCTAGTCCTCTCTAGTCCTCTCTAGTCCTCTAGTCCTCTAGTCCTCTAGTCCTATCTAGTCCTCTCTAGTCCTCTCTAGTCCTCTAGTCCTCTCTAGTCCTCTCTAGTCCTCTCTAGTTCTCTAGTCCTCTAGTCCTCTCTAGTCCTCTCTAGTCCTCTAGTCCTCTAGTCCTCTCTAGTCCTCTCTAGTCCTCTAGTCCTCTCTAGTCCTCTAGTCCTCTAGTCCTCTAGTCCTCTAGTCCTCTCTAGTCCTCTCTAGTCCTCTCTAGTCCTCTAGTCCTCTCTAGTCCTCTCTAGTCCTCTCTAGTCCTCTCTAGTCCTCTCTAGTCCTCTAGTCCTCTCTAGTCCTCTCTAGTCCTCTAGTCCTCTCTAGTCCTCTAGTCCTCTAGTCCTCTCTAGTCCTCTCTAGTCCTCTCTAGTCCTCTAGTCCTCTCTAGTCCTCTAGTCCTCTAGTCCTCTAGTCCTCTCTAGTCCTCTCTAGTCCTCTCTAGTCCTCTAGTCCTCTCTAGTCCTCTAGTCCTCTAGTCCTCTAGTCCTCTAGTCCTCTCTAGTCCTCTCTAGTCCTCTCTAGTCCTCTAGTCCTCTCTAGTCCTCTAGTCCTCTCTAGTCCTCTAGTCCTCTCTAGTCCTCTAGTCCTCTCTAGTCCTCTAGTCCTCTAGTCCTCTCTAGTCCTCTCTAGTCCTCTAGTCCTCTCTAGTCCTCTAGTCCTCTCTAGTCCTCTAGTCCTCTCTAGTCCTCTCTAGTCCTCTAGTCCTCTCTAGTCCTCTCTAGTCCTCTAGTCCTCTCTAGTCCTCTCTAGTCCTCTAGTCCTCTCTAGTCCTCTAGTCCTCTCTAGTCCTCTAGTCCTCTCTAGTCCTCTAGTCCTCTCTAGTCCTCTAGTCCTCTAGTCCTCTAGTCCTCTCTAGTCCTCTAGTCCTCTCTAGTCCTCTAGTCCTCTCTAGTCCTCTAGTCCTCTCTAGTCCTCTAGTCCTCTCTAGTCCTCTAGTCCTCTAGTCCTCTAGTCCTCTCTAGTCCTCTCTAGTCCTCTAGTCCTCTAGTCCTCTCTAGTCCTCTCTAGTCCTCTCTAGTCCTCTAGTCCTCTCTAGTCCTCTAGTCCTCTAGTCCTCTAGTCCTCTCTAGTCCTCTCTAGTCCTCTAGTCCTCTAGTCCTCTCTAGTCCTCTCTAGTCCTCTCTAGTCCTCTAGTCCTCTCTAGTCCTCTAGTCCTCTAGTCCTCTCTAGTCCTCTCTAGTCCTCTAGTCCTCTCTAGTCCTCTAGTCCTCTAGTCCTCTCTAGTCCTCTAGTCCTCTCTAGTCCTCTAGTCCTCTCTAGTCCTCTCTAGTCCTCTCTAGTCCTCTCTAGTCCTCTAGTCCTCTCTAGTCCTCTCTAGTCCTCTCTAGTCCTCTAGTCCTCTAGTCCTCTCTAGTCCTCTAGTCCTCTAGTCCTCTCTAGTCCTCTAGTCCTCTAGTCCTCTAGTCCTCTAGTCCTCTCTAGTCCTCTAGTCCTCTCTAGTCCTCTAGTCCTCTCTAGTCCTCTCTAGTCCTCTCTAGTCCTCTAGTCCTCTCTAGTCCTCTCTAGTCCTCTAGTCCTCTCTAGTCCTCTAGTCCTCTAGTCCTCTCTAGTCCTCTCTAGTCCTCTCTAGTCCTCTCTAGTCCTCTCTAGTCCTCTAGTCCTATCTAGTCCTCTAGTCCTCTCTAGTCCTCTCTAGTCCTCTAGTCCTCTAGTCCTCTCTAGTCCTCTAGTCCTCTCTAGTCCTCTCTAGTCCTCTCTAGTCCTCTCTAGTCCTCTCTAGTCCTCTATTCCTCTAGTCCTCTAGTCCTCTAGTCCTCTAGTCCTCTCTAGTCCTCTAGTCCTCTAGTCCTCTCTAGTCCTCTCTAGTCCTCTCTAGTCCTCTATTCCTCTCTAGTCCTCTAGTCCTCTAGTCCTCTCTAGTCCTCTCTAGTCCTCTAGTCCTCTCTAGTCCTCTAGTCCTCTAGTCCTCTCTAGTCCTCTAGTCCTCTCTAGTCCTCTAGTCCTCTCTAGTCCTCTCTAGTCCTCTCTAGTCCTCTCTAGTCCTCTAGTCCTCTCTAGTCCTCTCTAGTCCTCTAGTCCTCTAGTCCTCTAGTCCTCTCTAGTCCTCTAGTCCTCTAGTCCTCTCTAGTCCTCTAGTCCTCTAGTCCTCTAGTCCTCTAGTCCTCTCTAGTCCTCTAGTCCTCTCTAGTCCTCTAGTCCTCTCTAGTCCTCTCTAGTCCTCTCTAGTCCTCTAGTCCTCTCTAGTCCTCTCTAGTCCTCTAGTCCTCTAGTCCTCTCTAGTCCTCTAGTCCTCTAGTCCTCTCTAGTCCTCTCTAGTCCTCTCTAGTCCTCTCTAGTCCTCTCTAGTCCTCTAGTCCTCTCTAGTCCTCTAGTCCTCTCTAGTCCTCTCTAGTCCTCTAGTCCTCTAGTCCTCTCTAGTCCTCTCTAGTCCTCTAGTCCTCTCTAGTCCTCTAGTCCTCTCTAGTCCTCTAGTCCTCTCTAGTCCTCTAGTCCTCTCTAGTCCTCTCTAGTCCTCTCTAATCCTCTAGTCCTCTCTAGTCCTCTAGTCCTCTCTAGTCCTCTAGTCCTCTCTAGTCCTCTAGTCCTCTCTAGTCCTCTCTAGTCCTCTAGTCCTCTCTAGTCCTCTAGTCCTCTAGTCCTCTAGTCCTCTAGTCCTCTCTAGTCCTCTAGTCCTCTAGTCCTCTCTAGTCCTCTCTAGTCCTCTCTAGTCCTCTAGTCCTCTCTAGTCCTCTAGTCCTCTCTAGTCCTCTCTAGTCCTCTCTAGTCCTCCTCTAGTCCTCTAGTCCTCTCTAGTCCTCTCTAGTCCTCTAGTCCTCTAGTCCTCTCTAGTCCTCTCTAGTCCTCTCTAGTCCTCTAGTCCTCTCTAGTCCTCTAGTCCTCTCTAGTCCTCTAGTCCTCTCTAGTCCTCTCTAGTCCTCTCTAGTCCTCTAGTCCTCTCTAGTCCTCTCTAGTCCTCTAGTCCTCTAGTCCTCTCTTGTCCTCTCTAGTCCTCTCTAGTCCTCTAGTCCTCTCTAGTCCTCTAGTCCTCTCTAGTCCTCTCTAGTCCTCTAGTCCTCTCTAGTCCTCTAGTCCTCTCTAGTCCTCTCTAGTCCTCTAGTCCTCTCTAGTCCTCTCTAGTCCTCTAGTCCTCTCTTGTCCTCTAGTCCTCTCTAGTCCTCTCTAGTCCTCTAGTCCTCTCTAGTCCTCTCTAGTCCTCTAGTCCTCTAGTCCTCTCTAGTCCTCTCTAGTCCTCTCTTGTCCTCTAGTCCTCTCTAGTCCTCTCTAGTCCTCTCTAGTCCTCTCTAGTCCTCTAGTCCTCTCTAGTCCTCTCTAGTCCTCTCTAGTCCCCACTAATACAGAAACACAACAACAGCTCTTCCTCTGTAATGCTTTTTTTCATGAAATAAGTGAGAAAAGAATAATTACTGGAGGTCATTGATAACATTCTAACATCAACGACTTCAATCACAAACATTCAGGTGTTTTAGGGCCAATCCCAATTCACCCCTACGGCTTCGTTTTCTCCCCTATGGCTTCGTTTTGCGCGTTCATGTTTAGGGTAGGGGTGTCCCAATTCATATTTCATCGAGGCGGAGGGCTATCCACGGCTTAGTTTGGAGCGATTTCAGGACCAGACTAGCTTCGAAGCCATATGGCTTGATTTCAGCATGCATTGCGAATCATCTACAGAAATGTTATGTCGCTCTATTCAATGCGGAAATGTCATTAACTTTTTCTGTAATTACTTATTAATAAAGATTTGAAAAAGTATGATAACCATCTTATTATCTTAGTTTAATGTCATTACAATGCATTATAGACATTTTCTTTATAACAAGCATAACAAAAAAAAATCGCTTTTATGTCGAGGTGCTGTGTCTAACGTTACAGGTTGTTTTGTGGACGACAGTCGCACATATGACATATTTCCATGTCTGATGGCATATGACACCTACTAATGTAATTTCAATGCATTATAGACCTTTTCTTTACAACAAGCATAACAAAAAAATTGCTGTTATGCCGAGGTGCTGTGCCTATGCTTAACATAGAAAGTTCCACAGTCCAGCACGCTCGGGACAGCGGGTACGACACTCGTTGCACTCGTAAAAAACATAAACCCAAGGCAGGCGGTCATAAAACTGTAACCACTAGATCCCTTAAATCCTATTCTAGTGAGGCCTTAAACCATAAACTGGAGAATCAAGACTGGTTAGATGAACTAAAAAGCACACAGGTTGAAGAGGCATGGCTAGGTTTCAAAACCAAATTCCTAAATATTATTGACAGTATAGCCCCCATGAGAACCACCAGGGTTAAAGCCCGATCGGAACCATGGATGAATTCGGACATTCTAAATGCTATGAAAGTCAGAGACCTATGATGTCATTAGGGGTTGAACAAAAAAGTGTCCCTTTTAAAGAAAATCACAGGCTATGCAACCATGTATATTTGTATAAGTGGTTAAAATGTGGTTGTGTAACACATATAAATGGTTTGTATTTAGTTAAACCACTTATAACCATTTCATTCTTCAAATATAAACCATTTACAAACAGTTACAAACTCAAGAGTTTAGATTGTTCGATATTCACTTGGTGCTTGCCAAATAGGGAGCTTGCGATCAGGAGACAGTTATTAACGTTTTATAAATGCTTTAAAAACTAACCCTGATGACAAATCATACATTTGCAATGTTTACACAGTGGCTGCACAGTTGGGAAAGTAAGTTCCTGACTTGTGGGGATGATTCGGCTGGCACCAAACTGATTCAGCACATCTCTGTGCTCTCTGTCACAGTTCCGCCCCCAGCTCCGCCCCCGGCTCATCAGCCGTCTATCAGTGGCGCCAGGTGTGGCCGATTAAGACCGCGACTGGATCCTACTTAAGCCCTGCTCCTGCTTCCAGTCAACGCCAGATCGTAGCCACTTAATGGTTGGTTCATGTGTCCGTTCCCTCAACTCTAGACGTTACCCGTTACCCTAGCCTGACCCTATTCTCCCTGTTCCCCGTTTAAGGATTCCCTGCCTGCCGACCTCCTGCCTGTCTGACTACCTGCCTACCTGCCTGACCCCCTGCCTGTCTGAGTACCTGCCTACCTGCCTGACCCCCTGCCTGTCTGAGTACCTGCCTACCTGCCTGACCCCCTGCCTGTCTGAGTACCTGCCTACCTGCCTGACCCCCTGCCTGTCTGAGTACCTGCCTACCTGCCTGACCCCCTGCCTGTCTGAGTACCTGCCTACCTGCCTGACCCCCTGCCTGTCTGAGTACCTGCCAGACCCCCTGCCTGTCTGACTACCTGCCTGCCTGCCTGACCGCCTACCTGCACTACCTACCTCCAGCCTGATTCCCCTAACACCCCAACCCTATAATAAATCACTGTTATTATTATTACTACCTGTTCTCCGTTGTCTGCTTCTGGGTTCCGCCCTCTGGTCGTGACAATCTCCCAAAGTACAGTACAGCTTTCACCATGTTTTTTGAACCGTGGCCTTTGAAATCCTGATGTCCTTGTCATCACGGTCCTCATTTAAACATGTCCACTGTGGAGGGTCCCAGGTTCTATTTGTTGATATATCTATCCACGACTTACCCCACTCTGTGTTCAGCAATGTGTGGTTAGTGGTCTGAGCTGGTTTGGGTTAATCAGTGAGTAGACAACATTGATAATTAAGTCATGTGAGTACTCATCTATCCTCTGTACTGTAGGAGAAAACCTCTGACCACTTATTAGTCAGTTACCAACATTTAAAACTGATGAAATGTTGCACCATTAACCATTTATTAATGACACCAACATTAATGAATGAGTTGTCAACAAGTGTAACTCATAAGATGTCACCTTAGTGTAACGTGTAACACAGTTAACCATTTATGAATGACTTGCCAACATTTATGAATGGGTTACCAATATTTCCAACTGGTGAAATGTCACCTTAATGTAAAGTTAACAATTGATGGAGTTATCCACATTTGTAACTAGCATAATTAATGTGTACCTACAGCATGACATCTAAAATATCTAAAGTCATCTCACTTTGCAGGCTTTCTACAAGTGGTAGTGGCTAACTAGCTACTACCTTGTCTCAGTTGGCATAGGCTTGATACAACAATATAGCTTGTTCATAACATGTCCCTCTAGCTAACTGTGTACGATTGGTGTTTAAAGACAAGCTTATGTCTGAAGCTTCTGTTTCAAGCTTATGACAAAGCCACACTTGTGTGGCGCTAGCTAGATAGGTCTATGTTAGCTCGTCATAACAGCATCACAACCAGCATGTACTGTAGCTAGCTAGCTTGTGTAGCTAGTTGGTAGTAAGTTGCCTAGCACTGTCTTTCTTTCTTTTTTTCGAGGCAGCAGCTGCCCAGAGCGCACCGATCAGTTGTAAATGTTATATATCATGATAGTTTTGTCCAAATACGGAGTAACCATAGCAACACGAGAGAGCTGGCACCTATAGTTCAGTTGTCAAACCCTCTTCCTGGTTTGTGAAGTTTTTTGAAAGTCCTTCAAAAGCCCTATTCGTACGGGACTAGTATTATATGGGGACCTCATGTCATAGACATTAACCCCCACATCTTGTTTCATGTGGCCGATTTGAACACAGACGACCTCCGTAATTATTACAAATGATCAAAGGTCCCCAGATAATACTAGTCCCATACTGCCCTATAAACGGTTAAAATGCTAGTCATGCTACATTTTAACCAGATAACCTACTATATGCTGTAACAGTCAGAGTGACCTGTACATTGTGGCCCGGTAGTATCCATCATTCCTTCAGACTACGATTCTTGGCACAGTGTTGCCTATGTATTATGTCTAATTCATTCTACCATTGTATCATTTAGACAACATAGGGCATTGGAATATAGAGACATATTTTGAAATGATTACAGCGTTAGACAATTATCATGAAATACCATTTTCAAAATATTTTAAAATATTATGGAAGTGTCCCCAGAGAGGCTTGGAGAACCTACACTGTCCTATGGACCTATCGCTAAGCCACGCCCCAAAATAGAAATTGTCTAATCATATCACAGCAAAAGTCACTACAGGCAGAAAACTCAGACAAACAACTCGCTAATATCTGATGGTGAAAAGCTTCTAGACGAAATAATCTTTAAAGTCATCTTTAAAAAAACATGTCTATTACTTGCTGTGGTAAATCAGAAATCAGAAATTTGCCAACTCCCGCCATTGTAAGTCATTGAATGTCATTCAGTCACGGTCAGTCATATTTGGGCAAACTTGGTGGTAAACTTGGTGGCGCTGCTATTGAAAAGTACTAAAGAGAAAGCTAGTGTTCTATTGATGCTGTAATCTTGACATCCCATCAGTTAATCAATAAGGGGAGGGTCTCAGTTTCCACCATATCTGATAAGGGTAGTCATGGTGGTAAATGGAGGATAGAGGTACATTCATTAAGAGTAATTACACCCACAACTACAAACATCCGGTGTAAGAACTAGCAAAGACAATTTCCCGATTGTGCAACCACTGTGCAACCATATTATGTGTGTGTGTGTGTGTGTGTGTGTGTGTGTGTGTGTGTAAATGTTAGAAAGTGCAAGTGTGTATACAATGCCTTTGACGAAACATAGATGCACCTACACGTGTGTGTGTGTGTGTCGACACCTGTTTTTGTGTTGACACACACACACACACACACACACACACACACACACATACACATACACATACACATACACATACACATACACATACACACACACACACTCACACTCACACACACACACACACACACACACACACATTAGAAGCCCACCTGTCTGTGTGGCACGCACTCTCTGCCCTCGCTAGGTGACCGTGACCATCGGCGGTCGCGGTCCTGGTCAGCGCGGTCCTGCTGCTGTTCGCGGTCCTGGTCCCCGCGGTCCTGCTGTCTATCCCGGGGGTCCCGGGGCTGTGGCCTGTGGATGAAATCGGGCCGCTGGTCACCGCGGTCGGGGCCCGGGCCAGGGGCGTAGCGGTCTTTGTCCATGGAGCCGTGGTGGTGGTGGTGGTGGTGGTGGTGCTTGCGGTCTTTGGGCCGACCGCGGTCACGGTCACGGTCTCCACGCTCCTTCTCCTTGGGCGGCAGGTCGCCTGACTGTGTGGTCGTGCTCAGGTCTGTGCCCAGCCCTGCTGGGGGGGAGGGGGGGTCACCGTGGTTACCTACTTGGTTCCACTGGCTGATTCACCCCTTCCACAACACACACACCCTCTCTCTGATGTAGGTTTTGCGGCTGAAGTTCTGTGTCCACTGTGTGTGTGTGTGTGTGTGTTTGTTTTTGTAGAGGCTTTCTTACCACCTGTGTCTGCATCTCTGTAAGAGCTGAGGTATCTGTGTGTGTGTGTGTGTGTGTGTGTGTGTGTGTGTGTGTGTAGCTTCGTTCATGTCCCTCAACTTCCCAGCTCTCACTGAGCCCTGGATCTTACCTGAAAATACAGCTACACCAGCAGCCCTCTCTGATGCCTACTCCTTTTCACATTCCCCTAGACCAGGGGTCGGCAATTAGGTTTGGCCTCGGGCCAAAACATTTTTTAGCCACTAGATGGCGGGCCCGAACATAATTTAAGTAATTGATTGTTAAAAAATGTGACACGTTCTAATGCTTTGACTTTTCTTTCGAGAAATATACACATCGCTAGTCAACTAACACAGCTTGTTTTGTGAGCCTGCTAACAATGTAAAGTAGTGTTATAATTAACTAGGTAGCAGTCCAATCCATTTCGTTGCAGTATTAGGCTTGACTAGTGAGTTTGTGTTGTGATTCTCAACAACGTTGAAACGTAGTTTCACCCTTTTCCATAGTTTTGAATAATAAATGTATGGACTGACGATGTATCGCAGCCTAACTTATTCTAATAATTATTTAACATACTTTTATTCTGAATGATTCCCCCCTCCTCCAGACAAGGTCACATTATTTATTATTGGATTGGTTGTTTGCGTGTCGGGTGAAGTTAGCTAAACATTTAACCTGCTAACTAGCAAGAGAAACATAATGTCACTCTCCAAAGGTCTAAAGAGGAAAGTTGACGGTGAAAACAGGGCATTTAAACAGGAATGGACAGCGAACTATACGTTCATCCTACCTTTCATCAATGCAAAGCCGTTGTGAGAGACTCACATCTTCCGTGCTCACAATGTTCCCTTTCTATACATGCGAGTCGTCCTTTTCCTCAATGAATGTGATAAAGACGCACGAAGGAATCGATAGATGCATAAAAAATAAAAAAAACTGCCTGCGGATTAAAGTGACGTCAATATCACCAGATATCAAGCAAATAGTGACCGATAGTCACATACGTAAACATTACGTTTGAATGATTTAATGAGCTGATGTTGTTGTTTTTTCAAACCACACACCGCATGTCGGCTATTTCAGCACCACGCCGTGTCCACCTGCTTATGATTCACTATGAGGGGTTCAGCGTCAGTGCGCTTCGGTGCACCCCGCTGCCTGACTGTCTGTCCCTGTGTCATTCACTCTCAACATGAATAAAAGTACAATAAGCATTATTCAGGTGGTGGTAGATTCTCTATTCGGACATTATAGGCGCGGTGTGGGACTGTCGGTCCGATATTGTAAAAAAAAAAAATATAAAAAAAAGTGGATTCTCAAAATAATCTGCTGGGCCAAATATTATTGGTGACGGGCCAGCAATGGCCCACGGGCCGCCTATTGCCGACCCCTGCCCTAGACCCTCTGGTCGAGGGGGAGGCATAGGACTCCTCATCTCGCCTAAGTGGTTACATACTGTCCTTCCCCTGTTACACCTGTCAATATCCTCCTTCGAATTCCATGCTGTTTCTGTCTCCTCCCCTGTCAAACTTCACAATGGTGTTATCTATCACCCTCCAGGTCAGCTCGATCACTTCCTAGAAGAGATGGATGTCCTTCTCAGCTCCTTCCCTGATGATGGCACTCCGCTCGTACTACTGGGTGACTTCAACATTCAGTCAGAGAAGCTTCTCTCATCTGGAGTACTTGACCTTCTCCTCTCCTTCGACCTTACCCTGTCCCACTCTCCTCTGACTCATAATGTAGGCAATCAGCTTGACCTTGTCTTCACCAGATCTGCCCATACCTCCACATTTACTGTTACCCCTCTTCCAGTTTCTGATCACTTCCTCCTCCTCAAATCCACCTCTTCCCTGTCAGTCTCTAACCACTTTATACCCACCTGTCCACCACCACCCTCTCTTCTTCTGCCCTATCCTCCCTACCCTCTGTTGAATCCTTCTCCCTTCTATCCACTGACTCAGCATCCTCTACCCTCCTGTCCGCTCTCACCTCATCCTTCGACACCCTCTGTCCACTAACCTTGAAACCAGCACGATCCTCTCCACGTGCTCCCTGGCTCTCTGAAACACTATATGCTTGTAGAATAAAAATTTAATTAAAATTAAAATTAGAATAGAGCTCAGGGCAGCTGAGAGGAAATGGAGAAAACCGGCCTCCCTGATGACCTAAACCTTTATCACTCTCTCCTCTCCAACTACGCCTCCTCTGCATCAACTGCTAAAGCATCTTTACTATCATTCCAAAATACATTCTTCTGCCTCTAATCCAAGAAAACTGTTTTCCACATTCTCCACACTCCTCTACCCACCTCCCCCCCTTCCTCCTTCCTCCCTACATGGGACATCTCCCCTGATAAGATTCTCACACTGATCACATCCAAGTGATCAACCACCTGCCCCCTCGATCCCATCCCCACCCCTCTTCTCCAATCCATTTCCTCCGACATCCTTCCTTAACGTACCACCGTAATCAACTCTCCTTCCTCCGCAACGCTTCCTCCCTCTCCTCTGTTATCATTCTCCTGGACCTGTCTGCTACCTTCGATACAGTCAACCACCAGCTCCTTCTCTCCATCCTCTCAGAACTGGGCATCTCTGGCATCGCACACTCCTGGTTTGCTTCCTACCCCACGAACTTCCCCACGAACCCTCACCACTGGGGTACCCCAGGGCTCTGTCCTAGGGCCCCTACTGTTCTCCCTCTATACCAAGTCTCTTGGCTCGGTAATCTCCTCACACGGTTTCTCCTACCACAGCTACACCTACATGTGGCAACACGTGTCTCTGCATGTCTCGCTGACATCTCTACATGGATGCTAGCCCACCATCTCAAGCTCAACTTTAACAAGACTGAGCTACTCTTCATCCCTTGGAAAGCCTGCCCTCTCCAAGACTTCTCTATCACAGTGGAGAACTCTACTGTAACCCCCTCCCAGACAGCCAAGAACATTGGAGTGATCCTGGACAACCGCGTATCCTGCAGATTCTTCCTTTACAACATCAGAAGGATACTACCGTTCCTCACCAGAGAAGCAGCGCAACTCTTGACCAAGTCACTGGTCATCTCCCGCCTTGACTACTGCAATGCACTCCTGTCCGGGTTCCTCGCCTCCGCCATCAGACCTATGCAGCTCATCCAGAATGCTGCTGCCCGTCTGGTGTTCAACCTCCCCAAATTTTCTCATGTCATCTCCTTCACACCCTGCACTGGCTCCCGATAGCAGCTCAAATCAGATTCAAGACCCTGGTGCTTGTTGACCAGGCAGCAAAAGGGACAGCCCCTGCCTAACTGCAGGCAATGGTCACCCTCCAAACATCAGCCCGTTCACTCCGCTCCTCCACCTCTGCTGGCCGACTAGCCCCAACACCTCTACGCCAACACGGCAGTCACGCTGCCCGGTCACGTCTCTTCACTAAACTGGCTCCCCACTAGTGGAATGAGTCATTCCTTATCTTCCGCCGGAGACTGAAGACCCATCTCTTCAGGTTACACCTTAACTGCTCCTCCTGAGACATCTACTACCGCTCAGCACTGTGTCTCCTGAGACCCCTGCTTCCCCCTATACTGTGTCTCCTAAGACTTCTACTTCCCCCCCTTGTACTGTTTCTCCAGTGTCTATAAAAAAAATACATATTTCTTTCTTCTTCTATCATGACGACTGCCAATGGCCCCTGCCCTGAGCTAGATTACTCTTCCTGCTACGACTGGTGAATTGATGATTCACTTGCTTAGTCAAATGTATCGATTGTAAGTCACTTTGGAATAAGGCGTCCACTAAATGCCCAAAATGTAAATGTAAATGTGTGTGTATGTGCGTGTGCATGTTTGTGTGTGTGTGTGTGTGTGTCTCTGACCTGTGTCTGCATCCGTGTAGCGTCTGAGGGATCTCTCGGAGGCCCGGTGGCTTCTGTCGCCACGGCGACGGTGTCCTCCTCCGTGCCTCGGGGCCCCGCACCCTCC
>NC_137675.1:44859003-44879003 GCF_963989245.1 Nansenia antarctica
TTTGAGTATGCCATGACAGCACACTATTCAGCTACTCAATCCACCAAAATGCATTGCGCGTCTCTTCAGTCTCGTCAAACTGCGTCATACAAACTCATAGATACAGCTGTTGTTTACATGGTCCGAGAGCCTGGAGACCGAAAGCTCGCAATTGAATATTGTTCTTTGCACAGATTTAAGGGTGCAGATGCTGTTTTTTTGCATTCTATTTGATACTCTTCAGCTGCAGCACCTCAGCTAAATTTGATCACGGATGAGCGGTGGTATTTTCACTATATTGGGAATTTACATGGTGAAATGCATGACTACGTCATCATAATTACAAAGATGCCACGTGAAATGCATGAAATCCAAGTTTATTTATGTCTTACACACACGTTCGCCTAGTATTTGACTGCTTGTAGCCCAGTCACGAATGGTCCCAGTATTGTAGCTTCAGACGGAACAAGTTGGGTTGTAATTGTGCTTGCTGTAGCAAGCCCGCGATATGCTATTGCTCATATAGATTTATTTTAATCCTGCTCTTTTACCAACTGCTAAGACAATAATAAATTAAGCTAGTTACTTTAACTAGCTAAAGATATTGGCCCCCAAATCATTTTACAACTTCTTTAGCTAATATCTTCAGACGTTTCTGTTGAACCCCCCAGTGAAGGTATCTAAAAGCAACATAATGTAGCTAGCAAACAGAAGTCTTCTCATATCTTTCTACTTTGAGTGTCCATTAGCCCTTTACCTCTCTACTGACTAACCCTCTACCCCTCTACTGACTAATATCACAATGTGCTTTCTCCCTATTCCTGTTCTTCTGACACTCAGGAGGACAAATAGATGCTACATCCCCCCTCGCAACCCTTCCAATCTCATCTATCCAGATGACCATGACTGCATTGCCGCGGGAGGTCTTTGCAACTGCCAGTCAGCGGTGGGGAAAGCTGAGGCTATCTGACGCTATCTCAGCTTATGCATCTCTTATGGCCCTCAACTTCCTCGTTCTCACTGAGACCTGGATCTCACCTGAAAACACAGCTACACCAGCAGTCCTCTCTGATGCCTACTCCTTTTCTCATTCCCCCAGACCCTCTGGTCGAGGGGGAGGCACAGGACTCATCGTCTCGCCTAAGTGGTCACATACTGTCCTTTCCCTGTCACACCTGTCCATATCCTCCTTCGAATTCCCACACTTCCCACATGTCCAACCTTACTGTTACTTCTCTTCCAGTTTCTGATCACCACTTAATATCCTTCTCTCTAGAGGGCCTCTCTGATGACCTTAACCTCTATCACTCTCTCCTCTCCAACTACGCCTCCTCTGCATCAGCTGCTAAAGCATCCTACTATCATTACAAAATACATTCTTCTGCCTCTAATCCTAGAAAACTGTTCTCCACTTTCTCCACACTACTTAATCCACCTCCTCCCCCTCCTCCTTCCTCCCTGTCTGCCGATGACTTTATCACCTACTTTGAAAAAAAGGTGGACAACATCAGCAGCACCTTTTTTCCTCCTCCTACCAACGCTGCTAACACCCCTTCCAAACTCTCTGCTCAACACTCGGTCTCTGGCTTATCATCTTTTTCCCCCCTCTCCCCTGATGAGATTATCACACTTATCACATCCAAGCGGGCAACCACATGCCCTCTCGATCCCATCTCCAATCCCATCTCCAATCTATTTAATCCGATATCCTTCCTTACCACCGTAATCAACTCCTCCCTATCCACAGGATCTGTCCCAGCGGCCTTCAAAATAGCCAAAGTCAAGCCGCTCCTCAAGAAACCTACCCTTGACCCATCATCTGTCCACAATTACAGACCGGTATCCCTTCTCTCCTTCCTTTCCAAAACCCTTGAACGCGCAGCATCTAAACAACTGACTGACTATCTCCGGAAGATGGAACATTTAGACCCCAACCAATCCGGCTTTAAGGCTGGGCACTCGACTGAGACTGCTCTCCCTGCTGTCACGGAAGCCCCCCACTCTGCTCAAGCTTCCTCGGTAATCTCCTCACATGGGTACTCCTACCACAGCTACGCAGATGACACTCAACTCTTCCTGTCCTTCCCCCCCTCTGATCTACACGTGGCAACCTGTGTCTCTGCATGTCTCGCTGACATTTCAACATGGATGTCAGACCACCATCTTAACAAGACTGAGCTCCTCTTCATCCCCGGGAAAGCCTGCCCTCTCCAAGTCTTCTCCATCACAGTGGAGAACTCTACTGTAACCCCCTCCCTGACAGCCAAGAACCTTGGAGTGATCCTGGACAACCGACTATCCTGTGCGGAGAACATTGCAGCAACTGCTCGCTCCTGCAGATTCTTTCTTTTACAACATCAGAAGGATACAACCATTCCTCACCAGAAAAGCAGCGCAACTCTTGAGTCAGGCACTGGTCATCTCCCGCCTTGATTACTGCAACGTACTCCTGGCTGGGCTCCCCGCCTCCGCCTTCAGACCTCTGCAGCTCATTCAGAACGCTGCTGCCCGTCTGGTTTTCAACCTCCCCAAATACTCTCATGTCAACCCTCTCCTTCGCACCCTGCACTGGCTCCCGATAGCAGCTCGCATCAGATTCAAGACCCTGGTGCTTGCATACCAGGCAGCTAAAGGGACAGCCCCTGCCTACCCGAAGGAAATGGTCACCCCCCAAACTCCAGCCCATTCACTCCACTCCTCCACCTCGGCTGGCCGACTGGCCCCACCACCTCTACACCAATGCTGCCCGATCACGTCTCTTCACGACACTGGCTCCCCGCTGGTGGAATGAGCTTCTCACAGCTGTCAGAACTGCAGAGTCACTACCCACCTTCCGTCGTAGACTGAAGACCCATCTCTTCAGGTTACACCTTAACTGCTCCTCCTGAGACATCTACTACCCCCCAGCACTGTGTCTCCTGAGACACCTGCTTCCCCCTATACAGTACTGTGTCTCCTAAGATTTCTACTTCCCCCCTTGTACTTTTTCTCCAGTGTCCAAAAAAACGAAAACATTTCTCACTTTCACTTCTTCACTTCACTTCAACATTCACTTCTTTTATCACGACGACTGCCAAGGGCCCCTGGCCTGAGCTAGATTACTCTTCCTGCTACGACTGGTGGATTGATGATTCACTTGCTTAGTCAAATGTATTGATTGTAAGTCGCTTTAGAATAAGGCGTCTGCTAAATGGCAAAAATGTAATGTAAATGTAAATGTGTGTGTACCTGTGAGTTGTGTGTGCTGTCCATCCCCTCCTCCTCCTCCTCCTCGGGGCCCTCGGGGCTCCAACTGCCTGCCCTCTGAGACATCTCCTGGGCTCGGGCTGTGACCCAGGACTGGCTCTCTGGGACCCCTGGTCCCTCCACAGGCCTGCAGCACACACACAGTCACACACACCCAGACAGACCCTACCTACCTACTCCCCCCACGCAGGCTGTACCCCCCTCCTCCTCCTCCTTCGCCTGGCTCACCGCATCTCCTAATCCCCCCACCTCCCCTCCCATGTCGAAAACCTCAACTCCTCTCCTCCACACGAAGAACACACAGAGTCCTATACACACACACACACTCACGCACACATACACATGCACACACACACACACACACACACACACACACACACACACACACACACACATACACACACACAGTAACACCCTCCCCTCCTCTACGGACCTATACGGACACCCTTCCACATCGCCCCTGAACAGCCCCGTGATTGGGCGAGAAGAAGCAGGAAGTAGAAGAACCACCTAGCGAGCGGACAGACGCGGTCAAGGTTTAGACGTGGTCGAGGTTAAGACGTGGTTACGGTCTCACCTTCTTACCTCCCCCGCCCACTAACTCCCCCCCCCCCCCACTACCTACATCCCCGCTACCTCCCGGTAAAACCACACGAATGCATTCAGCGCTTGTATGAGGCTACCTGAATGCACCAAACACACATACTACACACACACACACACACACACACACACACACAGATCCTCTACACGTGAGGTGTGTCTGCCCAGTATCTTTCTGCTCCTCCTCTCCTGTCTTGGGAGGAGGGGGGATGCCCCCCCCATATCCTCCCTTCTGGCTGCAGAGAGAGAAAACACACAGACAGAGAGAGAGAGGGAGAAAGAAAACACACAGACAGAGAGAGAGAGAGAGAAAAAACACACAGACAGAGAGAGAGAGAGAGAGAGAAAACACACAGACAGAGAGAGAGAGAGAGAGAGAGAGAGAGAGAGAAAACACACAGACAGAGAGAGAGAGAGAGAGAGAGAGAGAGAGAGAAAACACACAGACAGAGAGAGAGAGAGAGAGAGAGAGAAAACACACAGACAGAGAGAGAGAGAGAGAGAAAACACACAGACAGAGAGAGAGAGAGAGAGAGAGGGATAGAGAGAACACACAGACAGAGAGAGAGAGAGAGAGAGAGAGAAAACACACAAACAGAGAGAGATAAGGGAGGGGGGGTGGGGGAGAGAGAGAGGGGGGTGGGTGGGGGGCTACTCACAGGCTGTTTACGGGGTCTGCCGGGGGCGGCAGGGCGAGAGGAGCGGGGCCGTCCTGGGTGGGAGTGGGCGGCTCCACGCGCTGAAACAGTAATGGCGTTCGACTCTGTGTAAGATACAACAACGTCCGCCGGGTTGATCAGGCAGACAGGCGGGAAACAGGGAAGAGGGGGGGGGGGGGGGAAGAGCGGGATAGTGAGATCACAGCATCCAGGGAGCATAATGCTGGGGGGGGGGACCTCCAGCGGCATCTGGGAGGACAGGATAGCAGCAGGGGCTGGCTGGGGGCCAGAAGAGGGCATTCTGGGAGTCGGGAGAGAGAGTCCTGTTGGATGGAAGGATGACAGATGACGGCGGCTCATGCTGACCAATGGGATCGCGTCGCTCCCGATGTTTCACCGGTTCGACGGGGAGGACGGGGTTTGGTTTACCAGAACCATAGATGAGTCTGAGTACAGATCTATAGCTTTGGCTGGAACCAAGCGGGCCGCTAGAAGAAGAGGTTCTGGGGGTGGGGGTGGGGGGGGGGGGGGGGGGGTAGAGGTCTTGTCTTTAGCTCAAAGTAGCTTTTTTTTCTCTCCTCTGATGGAGCGAGTGAGATCGATTTAGGATCGGAACGAAATCGGGGGGGGGTCGTTTAAAAATCTCACTGTGCTCGAGGGCTACCATCGGATTCAACCTTTGAACTTTGACCCCCCTAACCCCCCAGTCTCGCACCCTCTAGCGGACGATTGGTTACCTCTAGGCAACCTGAAAATGAGATCGGGGGGGTGAAGCAGGAGGCGGTCTGGAGGAACCAGAGGCGGTCAGGAAGGCAGGCTCAGGGAGGAAGAGAAGAGAGTTGAAGAACAAGCACGACAGCACGGAGAAACCAACGGACAGTCAGTCAACAGTACAGACAACAGTTCAAGTGTGTGTCGTCGTCCCCCCCGTCTTCTCTTGATAACAGAATGTCATTGTGAACCCAAAGGTGAGGGGAAAATATCCCAGGAGTGTGTAAGAAACGATGAAAGACGAAAACGAACACAAAAACAGAGAGAGAGGGAGGGAAAGAGGGAGGGAGACGGGGAGAGAGAGCGAGAGAGAGAGAGAGAAAGAGAGAGAAAAGGCGGGGCAAGTGAAAAGAGAGAGAGAGAGAGAGAGTGAGAGAGACAGAGAGAGAGAGAGAGAGAGAGAGAGAGAGAGTGAGAGAGAGAGTGAAAGAGTGTGAGAGAGAGAGAGAGAGAGAGAGATAGAGAGAGATAGAGAGAGAGAGAGAGAGAGACAGGGCAAAGTGGGAATGGATGAAGAGGACTGAGGAAGCCGATCATTGATCTGTGTGGAGGGGGTGGGGGGGGGCGGGACGTAGGTGAAATGCATGTTGGGGGGGGGGGGAAAGGTGCCTCCTAAAATACCACACATATCATACTCAGATGTTCCTCCTCCACTTGAACTCTTGTGCCCCAACCGCTAACTTTGTTCCCCATCTCTAACCAGATGGCTATCAGAGGAAGTGGTGGTGTGTTGTTACAGTGCCATTGGCAGGCCCCATGCATTCTTTACTTTTTTCTTTTTTCTCTCAAGTGGACGGACAAACAACACACTTGCAGGTCACTTGAGGTTTAAAACGACAGGCGTCGATTCACAGAAGCCATTTTGAATCCCATTCAAGCATAGGTTTACAGTATATACTTCACAGTATATCATTCACTTTGAATCTCTTGAAAACCCCCCCCGAATCCAGCAGGGGTTTCCTCAGTCCGACCAGAATCATCCACCCAAAACAGAACCGGGTCACATGCTTTTTTAATCATCTATGGCAAGCTCGACCGGGGACACCATGCATGTAACACATTATCATCATGTTAACACTGGGGTTGATGTGTGTGTGTGTTATCAGTCGATTGATCCTAGCGACTAAAACAGTATCTCCAAATATTTACTATTTATAGAGTTTCTATTGATTTGTGATTTCTCGACTTGTCAGTTAAAGAAACATTGTTATTGAAGATGACAGCCTCAGAGGTGGCAGCATGAGGTGAAAAACCTTCCAAAACAAACGCAGAGGAAAGCAAAAAAAAGGTTGGTTAAGGGGTATGCTCCTCTTCACCTATCCCCTTTCTAAGCAGCAGGGGGCAGCAGAGAGGAGAGGACTGGCGAAGGAGAGGGAGAGAGGGGGAGGGGGAGGGAGGGAGGGGTGCAAGGGCGGGGAATGTTCAGCGATAGGTTAGTAGAGAGGGAAGACGTCAACGGAGGGTGGTGGGGGACTTGGAGAGGGTAGTGTGGAGGGGAGGGGGGGGATGGGGGGGTAGGCGGGGGGTATGGGGGGGAGAAGCAGAAGCAGAGGTCAGGCTGGTGTAGAGGTGAAGCGGTGCACGCGTGGCGAAGGACGTCGGAGTCACATGGTCGCGGGTCTCTGAGCTCGCCGATGCTGACATGTGCTGGAGAACATCCGCTGCTGCTGCCAATCCCATGGGGATGTCTGGATGGGTGTGTGTCTGGATGGGTGTGTGTCCATACCATGTCTGGATGGGTGTGTGTCTGGATGGGTGTGTGTGTGTCCATACCATGTCTGGATGGGTGTGTGTCCATACCATGTCTGGATGGGTGTGTGTCTGGATGGGTGTGTGTCCATACCATGTCTGGATGGGTCCATACCATGGGGAATGACTGTGCTGGTGTGTGTGACGTGCAGACAGGTTAACCAGGCTGGGTGACATCATGGTGACAGCGTGATGACATGGCCGTGGAGGTGACGTGAACACCAGATCTAACTAAACTCTTTGTAAACTCTTTGTGAACTCTTTGTAAACTCTTTGTAAACTCTTTGTAATTTGTAAACTCTTTGTAAACTCTTTGTGAACTCTTTGTAAACTCTTTGTAAACTCTTTTTTAAACTCTTTGTGAACTCTTTGTAAACTCTTTGTGAACTCTTTGTAAACTCTTTGTAAACTCTTTGTGAACTCTTTGTAAACTCTTTATAAACTCTTTGTAAACTCTTTGTGAACTCTTTGTAAACTCTTTGTAAACTCTTTGTGAACTCTTTGTGAACTCTTTGTAAACTCTTTGTAAACTCTTTGTGAACTCTTTGTAAACTCTTTGTGAACTCTTTGTAAACTCTTTGTAAACTCTTTGTGAACTATTTGTGAACTCTTTGTGAACTCTTTGTGAACTCTTTGTAAACTCTTGTAAACTGTTGAATCTTCCTACTGGGTCCTCTGTTGTTTTACAAGGCAGGTGACATTTCTACCGTGGTGAAAGCGGTGTCCTCCTTTGACAGCTCCATCCTGTTTCCCAGAGGCCTAGCCCCTAGCAAGTTGGCAACCAGTCAAAATGTTCAGACTTTTATTCTGAAAAATGTAAATGAATGTCAACGTTGTAGAAAATCACACACACTAGTCAAGCCAAAATACTGCAATGCAATGGACTCCCCACTACTCTACCCTAACTAGGTAGCAGTGGGGATTACTCACAGAATCCATTTCATTACAATGTTTTGGCTTGACTAGCGAGTGTGTCAATGATTTAACATTTTTATTTTTCATGTCATCTATTTACATTTTTCTGAATAAAAGTCTGAACATTTTGATTGGTTGCCGACTTGCTCCCGGTTCCACCAGCTGCGGTCACAATTGAGGAAGAGCCTATGTGTGTGTGTGTGGGGAGGGGGGGGGGGGGGTACAAATAAGAATAAAGAAAACCATCTATGTTCTCCAAGGCTCATTTTTTGATACATATATATATATATATATATATATACACTCACCGAACACTTCATTAGGAACACTATACTAATACTCCCTTCGCTCTCAAAACAGCCTAAATTCTTCGTAGCATTGATTCCACAAGATGTTGGAAACATTCCTTCAAGATTCTGGTCCATGATGAAATGATTGCATCACGCAATTTCATTTCTCGTTCTCTCGTTCTACCCCATCCCGAAGGTGGATGTGGAATATTGAATATTGGATTCAGATCCGGTGACTGGGAAGGCCAGAGAAGACTTTTGCTTTGTGACATGGTGCCTTATCATGAAGATGGGTACATTGTGGCCATGAAGTGATGCACATTGGTCAGCAACAACACTCAAATAGGCTGTGGCATTCAAGACATGATTGATGGGTATTAACAGGCCCATAGTGTGGCAAGAAGACCTTCACCACACCATTGAATGAGAAGGAGTACAGGTGTTCCTAATAACATGTTCAGTGTTATATATATATATATATATATATATATATATATATATATATATATATATATATACAGCTATGTATCAGATGAAATGTGTTACAAATAGCGAGGGTGCTTACAATATCTTCAGTTTTATTGTCCACTTGACCGTACAAATAACAAGATGCTTCATGGTCTGCATTCTGTGTGGCTACAGGAAGGCTACAGGTGGGTGCAGCACTACAGTGCAAGGCTACAGGCTTACGGGAGGGGGGGAGGAGGGGGCTCATCATTAGCAGAGGATTGACAGTCAAGGCAAGGGAGCAGGGGAACAGGCTCGGAGTAAATATTACAGGTACTGAATAAGGAAATCCAGCTTGAATCATACAGTGTATAAGTGTGCCCTTTCAGAGCTGTGACAACGCCCGCCCGCCCCCCTCCCCCCTCCAGTACTTACAGTACAGTACTATCACTGAAATCCACAACGGACTAGTAGTGACAATACTTCCCTCCAGCAGAGGGCGCTGCAGCTCCACAGCATCAGGCCTAGGTAGGTGGACAGAAGAGTATCTCTAACCTCCCAAAACAAAAACATTGTGTACTTAAGTTCCCAAGATTGGCCGAAATGAAGGAGGAGGAGGATTTATGACCACATAAACAGTAAATAACGGAGAGATAGAAGTAGGGAGAGAGCAAAGATAGAGTAAAGGACTGGTCAAGGACTGGTCAGGGGTGGAGAAAGGGGGTGGGTGGGGGGTGGGCGCTAGTTCAGTTGTCACAGCTCTGAACCGCCACTGTACCACAGCTGGCTAGCAGGGTGAATAGTAGAAGAGGTAAAAAAACAGTTCCAAAAAAACAAAACAAGAAAAAAGCACTGTTTTCTGTGCTCTCTGAGTCAGAGTCTGAGCACACACACACACACACACACACACACACACACACACACACACTCCCACACCCGGTCTCTCTTCCCCTCATTCTGCCGCCCCCGTGTGTACGTACGTACGGGCCTTCGGCTGGGTGTGGGTGGGAGGGTGGGGGGTGGTGGTGGTGGGTGGGTGGGTACTGTGTGTTTTGGTCCTTTAGGACAGCAGTACCTGCTCCTCCCGCTGCGCCAGCGAGCGCTTGGCCTTGCTCTGGCGGTAGTACTCCATGATCATCATGGCGGCGTAGATTTTCCCCACCGTCAGGTCGGTCGCTGCTGAGAGAGGGACAAGTTACCCTGCACGATTAGACGCTGAGGAGATGGGACCCTGAGCGAGAGGGATGGGAGAGAGTAGGGGGACGTGGCATGCACACAGAGAGAGACACACACACACGCACACGCACGCACGCACGCACACACACACACACACATATATACACGAACACAGAGCCAATAGTCTTTTCACAAACAGACTCAAGATCACATTTTTTTTTTTAAGCTCCGTTCATCTGTTTTTCTTTGTCTATACGGTCTAATATCTGTCTGCTTCATATGATCATAGAGAGATAATATAGAGAGATAGCAGCAATACTGAAGAATATGTTTGGTTTTTTCATTCATAAGACAAGACCACTTCGTTGTGTAGATGAAAGAAGCCAGTAAGCGCAGTAACGACAAATCCAAAATGGCTGTTTTGATGCTGTTTGGCATTCTGATGCTGAGTCAGTGGTTCCGCTGACACCTTCTCAATAGCAATAGCAGAATGTGTCTTAAGAATGAGTTTTAAAGAAATTCTCCATACGAATCTCCGAAAAGGTCAATCCAATGAGCGTCAGAATGTTCAAAAGTGTGAAAATAGTCTGTTACAGAGTGGAATCGACAGTCTGTTACAGAGTGGAAACAGCGTTTTTTTTTAGCAAGTCTTCATCTTCACAACGAGATGGTGGAGAGTCTTTAGATCGAAGTGCATTCACAAGCGTTGTTCTAGAGTACAGGCCTGCGTCTCTGTATGCCCACCACTCACCAGCGCGCTAAACTCACCCCTCATCGTCTCATCTCAATTAGGCTTTCTACCAAAACTCTCAATCTGGACGCTGAGATGCATTGTGGTCTTTGTAAGTTCTCGACAATACTACTAACGAGGTGCGATTAGCAATCTGGTGAGTAGCTTCAGTATACAACGGCCCCCGTGGGCGGGGTTCATGCTTCCTTCTGAAGAAAAGAACAAAACAGCTACCGTCTACATGGATGAGCCAGTGCTTTGGCACCCTTGCGCATTCGTTCTCAATGTCATAAACTCGACACTGTGTCGCTATCGTCTCAGAGAAGCACAGCCCAGTCTAACCACCTGTTCAACTACACTAAAACCCCTCCTGGAGTGAAAAGACTTTCTATAGAGGGTTGGTCTATAGGAGGACACCCTCTGATCTCAGGCACAGAGAGAGAGAGAGAGAGGGAGAGAGAGAGAGAGAGAGAGAAGAGAGAGAGGGAGAGAGGGAGAGAGAGAGAGGAGGGGAGAGAGAGAGAGAGAGAGAGAGAGAGAGAGAGAGGGAGAGAGAGAGAGAGAGGAGAGAGAGAGAGAGGGAGGGAGAGAGAGAGAGGGAGGGAGAGAAAGAGAGAGAGAGAGAGGGAGAGAGGGAGAGGGAGAGGGAAGAGAGAGAGAGGGAGGGAGAGAGGGAGAGAGAGAGAGAGAGAGAGAGAGAGAGGGAGAGAGAGAGAGAGAGAGAGGGAGGGAGGGAGAGAGAGAGAGAGAGAGGGAGGGAGTGGAGGTCTGTTGGGGTGTGAGGTCCAGAGAGCTGGGGGGGAGACCCCTAGGATGGTGGGGGCTGGCAAAGACAACTGTGTGTGTGTATGTGTGTATGTGTGTATGTGTGTATGTGTGTATGTGTGTGGTGTGTGTGTGTGTTTGTGTGTGTATGTGTGTGTATGTGTGTATGTGTGTGTGTGTGTGTGTTTGTGTGTATGTGTGTATGTGTGTGTATGTGTGTATGTGTGTGTGTGTGTGTATGTGTGTATGTGTGTGTATGTGTGTATGTGTGTATGTGTGTATGCCTATGTGTGTATGTGTGTGTGTGTGTATGTGTGTATGCGTGTGTGTTTGTGTGTGTGTGTATGTGTGTGTGTATGTGTGTATGTGTGTGTGTGTGTGTGTGTGTATGTGTGTGTGTGTGTATGTGTGGGCGTCTTGTGTGTGTGTGTGTGTGTGTGTGTGTGTGTGTGTGTGTGTGTGTGTGTGTAGGGGTAGGGGCTGTGCCTGTGTTATCAGAGGGTGCAGCAGTGAAGGAGACTGGCTGAGAGAAGCTGACCTCTGGTGGCGTGAAGAGAAACAAACACGTTGACGGTCGCGGTCGCGGTGGAGCCGCGGTGGTCGCGGTCAAACCGTCTGCAACTTACACTTGTGTGGGGTGACCAGCAGGTCCAGGGTCTTCTGGGAGAGATTGGGCCAGATGGCCATCATCTCCTTCCTCAGCTCAGCGTCCATCTGGTGTTTGTCTACACCACCTACACACACACACACACACACACACACACACAATAACTCATGCATACACACACACACACACACACACACACACACATCCAATAACTCACACATACACACACACACACACACACACACAATAACTCACACACACACACACACACACACACACACACACACACATCGATACAAATAATCCCAATGCCAAAGAAGCATAAGAAGGAACGTACACACATGAAAACACAAAAAACAAGAGTTGGTTTGCGTTAATAGTGGTGAGCGTCGAGACACCCAAGCAGCTTCAGTGTGATACGGACCGCTCCTGGTCATCAACCCTGCCAGATCAGTGTCACATGCTGGACAACCCAACCTGGACACACCTGGACACACTCATAAACTCAACTAGTACACTGGTTATTTGTGACAGCAACTGGTGAAACCGGGAACAAGTCGGCAACCAATCAAAATGTTCAGACTTTTATTTGGAACAACAATTTAAATAAATGTCAACGTTGTTGAAAATCAATGACACACTCGCTAGTCAAGCCAAAGCATTGCAATGCAATGGATTGGGTGAGTAATCCCCACTGCTACCTAGTTAACTATAACACTACTTAACATTGTTAGCAGGCTCACAAAACAAGCTGTGTTAGTCGACTAGCGATGGGTGTCATTGATTCTCAACAACGTTGACATTTATTTACATTTTTCAGAATAAAAGTCAGAACATTAAATCGGCTGCCGACTTGTTCCCGCTTTCACCAGCTGCCGTCACATTTGGATAGTAAAATACAGATGATCAGTGACGACTATCGCCCATGCTTGGGAATCGATTCCATTTCACTTCCTGGAACTTTACTTATGGGAAATGGAATGGACCCCCCAACAACCAACCTGACAAAACTGACTCAACAGGACAGCCTCGACTAGAAAGAGAGCGAGAGAGAGAGAGAGAGAGAGAGAGAGAGAGAGCAAGAGTGAGAGAGAGAGAGAGAGAGAGAGAGAGAGAGTGAGAGAGGTACTTAAGCCACAGGAGGAAGGAGAAGAAGCGGAGGGACCGAGATTTCTGGGGGGGAGGGGGGGGGGGGGGGCAGGATGCAGACACACCCGCCCCCTAGCAGACTTTTCTGCGATAGGGTAGGAAAAAAAGGGAAAAAAAGAGAAGAAGTGGGAAAGAAGGAAGGCCTGAGGAAGAAAACAAGGAGGGGTTCCAAACCTTCCTGACCACCCTTGGCGATCTTGATGTCCAGCGCTGTGCGGATCAGCGCCATGAGGGTGGAGTTGAAGTGCACCGAGTTGTCGTCGGCGACGGGGAGGTCCATCCGCAGCAGCCTCTGTTTGGGGGAAACAGCCAATCGGGGGAGAGGGCGTGAGAAGATGGGGCTGGGTTGTGTCACAGGAAGTGTGTGTGTGTGTGGGGGGGGGTGATCTGAACCTCCAGGAGATAGGGGGGGTGGGGGGTGGTTGGGGTGGGGGAGGGGAGGGGGGAGGGAGGGAGGGGGGAGCTCTGTATGACACTGTAGCAGGTTTGGTGAGTCTGTCCGTCCATCTGTGCGTCTGTCAGTCAGAGCCCTCCAGCTCTGGTCAACCTCAGCTGTGGTGACGGGGAGTCTTACACTGGGGACTGTCTGTGCTAAAAATCCACGCACGTGGATGTGCGTGTGCGCTCGGTTTCATTGAGTTGTGTCTTGGTGGCCGAAAAATATTACCATGATGATCTCAAAAACAGCCTGTGAGAGCCAAAGGGGGGGTTTGAAAACAGTCAGAGACTTAAAAGTCACGACTGACTGCTGTGATTGTGATATCGTGTTATTATTATATGTGAAGTATTTGTATGGAGTGTTTCTGCTTCGATATTGTTTGTATTTGTGGGACCTCACAGGTTCACGAATCGTGGCATCCTGATAAAAGCAGGAAGAGAGACAGAGCAGGTTTGGACAGTACCTGCCACCTCCAGAGCGCCCCCTGGTGGAGTGGAGGTTCACACTAGACAACACAGACCAGGCGATTAAACGATGAACCAAAACCAAGGGTCAGGGTGGAAGGGGGAGTTGGGGGGTGGTGGGGGGTGGGGGAGGAGGGGTGTATCGTTGTTTTCATTTATCATTTAACCTCCTCTGGTCTTGTTGTCAGTAAGAGAGAGATGGACAGGAGCCAAAAAACACCAACACACACACACACACACACACACACACACACACACACACACTCACAGACGAGTAGCGCACAAGTGTGTGTGTGTACGTGCGCCCGTGTGAGAGAGAGAAAGAGAAATGACGGAAACACATTCAACGGCGACAACCCACATGCAGCAGAGCATGCCAACCCTCCTGACCTCCATCTCCCCCCCCCCCTCCCTCCCCATGCAACATGCGGTGCACACACACATACGTAGGTGCCTCACGGGACAAGCAGCTGCGCAGCGGTACACAGAAAGCATCCTCTGTTGGGCTTGGTGTTGTTATTAGTGAATAATCATGTGGACTGGGGTTTGTTGGTTTAGTAGCAAGGACACTGGCAGGAGTGAGAACGGTAGCGTCAGTGAGGCTAGAATATCGGTTCTAGAAGTTAGAGGATGGGCTGTGAGAAAAGAGAGTGAAAGAAAGGCTCTATGCAGATTCTCTGGTGTCTCAGTGAGAAACGGGCAGTGGACTGAGAGCAGCATTCTGCGGTGAAAGACAAATAAGTATGAAAAAAAACAAGATGGCCGTCGAGGTGGAGGAGTTAGAGCTCACTCAAGAGGCTAGATATACCGTTCTGTTTCTAAGGGATCGTGGGGAAAAGGACGTCTTCGCTATCGGGGAAAAAAAAGAAATGAAAAGATGGGAGGGGTGTGTGTGGGGGGGGGGGTGGGGGGGAGAGTTGTGATCCGAGCGAAAGGAGGGAAAGCCGAAGGATGAGAAGTCAGGAGCATGTGAGGAACGGGGGGGGAGAAAAGAGATAACATGGCAGAGTGATAAACAGCGAGAGAGAGAGAGAGAGAGAGAGAGAGAGAGAGAGAGAGAGAGAGAGAGAGAGAGAGAGACAGAGACAGAGAAAGAAGAGAGGGGAAAAAGGAGGTTTAAAGAAGAAGAAAGAGGAGAGAAACCAAATGAGAGAATCTACCACCACACAAGCCGGTCGGGTCCGTTACCCAGCGGTCCTGCCTGAAGACTCTACCGTGTCTAGAAGACTCTACCGTCTCTAGAAGACTCTAGAAGACTCTACCATCTCTAGAAGACTCTATCGTCTCTAGAAGACTCTACCGTGTATAGAAGACTCTACCATGTCTAGAAGACTCTACCATGTCTAGAAGACTCTACCATCTCTAGAAGACTCTAGAAGACTCTACCATCTCTAGAAGACTCTACCATCTCTAGAAGACTCTACCATCTCTAGAACACTCTAGAAGACTCTACCATCTCTAGAAGACTATACCATCTCTAGAAGAATCTACCATCTCTAGAACACTCTAGAAGACTCTACCATCTCTAGAAGACTATAGAAGACTAGAAGACTCTACCATCTCTAGAACACTCTACCATCTCTAGAAGACTCTAGAAGACTAGAAGACTCTACCATCTCTAGAAGAATCTACCATCTCTAGAACACTCTAGAAGACTCTACCATCTCTAGAAGACTATAGAAGACTAGAAGACTCTACCATCTCTAGAACACTCTACCATCTCTAGAAGACTCTAGAAGACTAGAAGACTCTACCATCTCTAGAAGACTCTACCATCTCTAGAAGACTCTACCATCTCTAGAAGACTCTACCGTCTCTAGAATACTCTACTGTCTCTAGAAGACTCTACCTCTAGAAGACTCTACCATCTCTAGAAGACTCTACCGTCTCTAGAATACTCTACTGTCTCTAGAAGACTCTACCTCTAGAAGACTCTACTGTCTCTAGAAGACTGTACCATCTCTAGAAGACTACTGTCTCCAGAAGACTCTAGTCAAACGCATCACTTCCTACGGAGCTGGGGGGGGGGGGGGGGGGGGGGTCGAGCCAATCGGATCGAGGCATGGTCTTCTTCTTCCGATAGATTTAAACTATAGATTGTCCAACAACTTTGGGCTGTTCGGCGCCATCTACTGGTGCCAACGAAAATTACTGACCTGAGACACCGGAGCTGAGTTAAGCTAACACCTCCAGAGCAGGAGGTGGCAGTAGAGAGTCCACAGACATGTGATTTTACACCCACTCAAACCACAGACAATGAGGAGAAGTGGACCTGGCCCCCCCACCACGGTTAATTTATGGGGAGTACGCCCTCTAGTGGTTATTATCAGAGTGACATATAGGAGGGTGGCTGTTAGGACCGATGGGGGGAGGGGGGATAGATGGGGGGTGAGGGATGGAGAGATAAAAGGGAGGATAAAGCAGAGAGGTGAAGCAGGGAGAGGAGAGATGAGGTCAGTCCAGAGGAAAGGGTGAGTAAGCAGAGGGTAGGAGGAGTGGAGAGGAGAGGAGGAGGAGGAAAGAAAGACAGAGAGAGGCAAAGAAAGGTAGACTAACACAGAGAAAGGCAGAGAGAGAGAGAGAGATGTACAGCTAGGCCAAGAGAGAGAGAGAAAGAGAGAGAGAGAGTAAGGCAGAGAGAGTGAGAGAGAGAGAGAGAGAGAGAGAGAGACAGAAAGGCAGAGAGAGAGAGAGAGAAAGAAAGGCAGAGAGAGAGACAGCTAGGCCAAGAGAGAGAGAGAAAGGCAGAGAGAGAGATGTACAGATAGGCTAAGAGAGAGAGAGAGAGATGTACAGCTAGGCTAAGAGAGAGAGAGAGAGAGAAGAGAGAGAGAGAGAAAGGCAGAGAGAGAGAGAGAGACAGAAAGGCAGAGAGAGAGGGAGAGAGAGAGAGAGAGAGAGAGAGAGAGAGAGAGAGAGAGCTAGGCCAAGAGAGAGAGAGAGACAGCTAGGCCAAGAGAGAGAGAGAGAGAGAGTGAGAGACACAGAAAGGCAGAGAGAGAGAGAAAGGCAGAGAGAGAGAGAGAGAGAAACCGCTAGGCCAAGAGAGAGAGAGAAAGAGAGAGAGAGAGAGAGACAGGGAGGGGGCGGGGGGACAGCGATGTCTGGCGGTGGAGAGATCTCCTGTGCCTACAGGCCGTTGGGCTGGCTGGCTGCCCCTGTGAGGCTCACAGCGATCTGCCTATGGAGGGGCGTGATGATGTCAGAGGGGGGGGGGGGGGGGGGGGGTACCATAAAGCCAGGTAGTAACGGGGGAGTAACAGGGGAGGGTGGTGACTCCAAAATGTGATAAATGCAACAGTTTAGACAAGTCAGTGCAGGTGTGTGTGTGTGTGTGTGTGTGTGTGTGTGTGTGTGTGTGAATGAGACAGGGGGGGTGGAGATGGAGGTGCCCGCGGGTGACAGGGCAGGCATGCGGGAGGCGGGGGGTGAGGGTGTGAGGGGGGAGGGGGGGCATGTAGAGAGGAGGGGGGCTGGAAACAGAGAGGAACTGCATTGACAGAAAAAAACAAGGACGGGTGGAAAAGACTGACTTGCAGATTGCGCTAACCACTAATGCTAATGCTAACCGCTAACCGGGGTCGGAGACTCTGAGACAAGAGTGACAACAGAAGTACGGTAGTAGACTAGTAATACACTAGTACACTAGTAATACACTAGTAATACACTAGTAATACCCTAGTAATACAATAGTAATACACTAGTATACACTAGTAATACACTAGTCTATTGGTTATTTTCTAGCGGTCGTAGTGAAAACTAGTTCAACTATAATGATGTCATGATGCCAACTCAAACAGCTCTCTGTCATCTACCCAGCAAAGACTGTTTGATGTGTGTGTGTGTGTGTGTGTGTGTGTGTGTGTGTGCGTGTGTGTGTGTGTGTGTGTGTGTGTGTGTGTGTGTGAGGGTGTTGTAGGAGTGTGTGTTTGTGTGTGTGTTGTGGGAGTGTGTGTGTGTGTGTTGTAGGAGTGTGTGTTTGTGTGTGTTGTAGTAGTGTGTGTGTGTGTGTGTGTGTGTTTGAGGAGTGTGTGTGTGTAGTAGGAGTGTGTGTATGTGTGTGTGTGTGTGTGTGTAGTAGGAGTGTGTGTGTGTGTGTAGTAGGAGTGTGTGTGTGTGTGTGTTGTAGGAGTGTGTGTGTGTGTGTGTGTGTGTGCAACTAATACTGTTTGTGTTCAAGAATTTTATTGTAAAATGTGAACGCAAATAAAGATATTAATTGTGTGTGTGTCTGTGCTGTAGCCCCACCTACAGGACAGAGTGACTCTAGAGGACAGAAGTCTGACGGACCTTCCAAGCCCTGCTGCACACACACGTGTGTGTGTGTGTGTGTGTGTATGTACGTGTCTGTGTGTGTGTGTGTGTGTGTGTGTATGTGCGTGTCTGTGTGTGTGTGTCTTTTTTTACTGAATGAGTGTGTGTGTGTGTGAGTGTGTGTGTGTGTTGTAGGAGTGTGTGTGTGTGTGTTTGAGGAGTGTGTGTGTGTGTGTAGTAGGAGTGTGTGTGTGTGTGTGTGTTGTAGGAGTGTGTGTATGTGTGTGTGTGTAGTAGGAGTGTGTGTGTGTGTGTTGTAGGAGTGTATGTGTGTGTGTGTGTGTGTGTGTGTGTGTGTGTGTAGTAGGAGTGTGTGTGTGTGTGTGTGTAGTAGGAGTCTGTGTGTGTGTGTGTGTGTGTGTGTGTGTGTGTCTGTGCTGTAGCCCCATCCACAGGACAGAGCGACTCTAGAGGACAGAAGTCTGACGGACCTTCCAAGCCCTGCTGCACACGCGTGTGTGTGTGTGTGTGTGTGTATGTACATACCATGATGAGACAGTCAGTCAGTCTGAACATGGTGAGACAGTCAGTCAGTCTGAACATGGTGAGACAGTCAGTCAGTCTGAACATGGTGAGACAGTCAGTCAGTCTGAACATGGTGAGACAGTCAGTCAGTCTGAACATGGTGAGACAGTCAGTCAGTCTGAACATGGTGAGACAGTCAGTCAGTCTGAACATGGTGAGACAGTCAGTCAGTCTGAACATAGTGAGACAGTCAGTCAGTCTGAACATGGTGAGACAGTCAGTCAGTCTGAACATGGTGAGACAGTCAGTCAGTCTGAACATGGTGAGACAGTCAGTCAGTCTGAACATGGTGAGACAGTCAGTCAGTCAGTCTGAACATGGTGAGACAGTCAGTCAGTCTGAACATGGTGAGACAGTCAGTCAGTCTGAACATGGTGAGACAGTCAGTCAGTCTGAACATGGTGAGACAGTCAGTCAGTCAGTCTGAACATGGTGAGACAGTCAGTCAGTCAGTCTGAACATGGTGAGACAGTCAGTCAGTCAGTCTGAACATGGTGAGACAGTCAGTCTGAACATAGTGAGACAGTCAGTCAGTCAGTCTGAACATGGTGAGACAGTCAGTCAGTCAGTCTGAACATGGTGAGACAGTCAGTCAGTCAGTCTGAACATGGTGAGACAGTCAGTCAGTCTGAACATGGTGAGACAGTCAGTCAGTCTGAACATGGTGAGACAGTCAGTCAGTCTGAACATAGTGAGACAGTCAGTCAGTCTGAACATGGTGAGACAGTCAGTCAGTCTGAACATGGTGAGACAGTCAGTCTGAACATAGTGAGACAGTCAGTCAGTCTGAACATGGTGAGACAGTTCCCAGCCTGACTGTCTAGTTTGACTCCTGACTGATTAGAGGCTCTATTCAAATGTGGGCTGGCCAAAACACAAGACGTTTTATTCAACGTGTGTGTGTGTGTGTCTCCCTCCATCAGTGTACATGGTGCAAAAGAGCTGAGAAGGTCCCTCCGTTCGCCCCCTCCTGTGGATAAACTCTATCTCACCCTTGAACCTTGACCGCCCCCCCCCCCCCCCCCCCCCTCCACCCACACCCACGCTCCCCTCCGTCGTCGAGTAATCAGAAAAAATGAAAAAACACACAGGAGAAGAAAAAAACGCGAAACAAAACAAAAACAAAGAAAGAGAAAGAGAGAGAAAGAAAGAAAAACACTGACCAAACACTA
>NC_137675.1:44889003-44918964 GCF_963989245.1 Nansenia antarctica
CAGCCATCCAACTCAGTGCAGGTCGACTGGATGGATATTGTGTCTCTCAGAGAGCAGTCAAAAACCTTGCCCAAGCTCTTGACTGGCTTCTCTGTGATAGTTGGGATGGCTGTGCCTGTGATGGTAAACCGGAACTTGTCCTCCACTTTCCCTTTCCCCAGCACCAGCGATCTTGATTTGGCGGGTTTGAAACGCATCCGGGCCCACTCCACTAGCTTTTCGAGTCCCTTCAGAATCCACCGGCAGCCTGGGACTGATTCTGTCGTGACTGTGAGGTCATCCATGAATGCCCTGATGGGTGGTTGCCGTTGTCCGGAATTCGTTCGGGGCCCTCTGCACTCTGGCTCAGCAGACTTGGTGAGCATGTTCATGGCTAGGGAGAACAGTGTCACAGAGATAGTGCACCCTGTGATGATACCGATCTCCACCTTGTGCCAACTGGATGTTATTGCTCCTGAAGAGACCCTCATCCTGAAATTGCTGTAGTAATCAGCGATGAGGTCTCTACACCTGCTGGGGACATGATGCTTCGTCAAGGTGAACTGAACCAGCTTGTGTGGAATGGAGCCGAATGCATTTGCCAGGTCAAGCCACAACACTGACAGGTTGCCTTTGTTCTCTCGGCCCTCCCGAATGAGCTGTGTCACCACGCCGGTATGCTCCAGACAACCTGGCATTCCTGACACACCGCCCTTCTGGACGGATGTATCGATGTAGGTGTTCTTTGCCAGGTAGGTACACAGCCGTCTGGAAACAGTGCTGAAGAAAACCTTTGCCTCAACACACAGCAGGGAGATGATGCGGAACTGGTCTAGCTGAGTGGAGTTTTCCTCCTTCGGGATCCAAACCCCTTCAGCCACTCTCCATTGTTCAGGTATCCTCCCCCTTCTCCAGAAGACTCGCAGGAGTTTCCACAGACGCAGCAGGAGTTTGGGACAGTTCTTGTACACTTTGTATGAAGTGCCACTCGGTCCTGGAGCAGAGCTTGCCCTTGCTTTGCGGACAACCTCCCTGACTTCCTTCAGCTGCAGCTCCGACATGTCGAATTGCTCTTCCGGTTCAGGGGGGTCTATGAGGATGTTGCACTCTCCCAACTCCTGCTCTCTTGCGGGATCGCTGTACGTCTGCTTCAGATGATGGTCTATCTCTTCCTGCGAGGAGGCCAGTTTGCCACTGCGCTTCTGCCCGAGCAAATCCTTCATGAACTTGAAGGGGTTGGCTATGAATGCAGCACGTTTACGTGCCCTCTCACGCCGCCGCCTCCGATGCCACTCAGCCCGGCGGAGAATCCTGATGTTTTTCCGTAGGATGCACATTAGCTGGGCCAGGCCAGTGCGTTCCTCCTCTCCTGCCACCTTGTACTGGGATTTCAGCGCTTTCATCTCCTGCCTGATGTTATGGATCTTTGCAGCTCTTTGGTTCTTTACGTAAGATGTTCCGGAGCTTTTCTTCTCCTCCACGCCGAACCATTCAGCTGCAATGCTGACAATGATTGTTGTCATCGCCTGTAGCTTCCTGTCAGCCTCGCCCTTCACCGTTACCTCCAGAATTTGGTCGACATCGTCATCGAACTGCTTCCACAGTGAAGTCATGCTAGCTGCTGGCCATTTGATCCGCCTCCGGTCGGACTTGATGCTCGAGGGGTTAGACTGCAACACTTGGAGGTTCTGGGCACTATGGGGTGACTCTGGGCCTGGCACCTCCTGCGTCTCACCAGGTTGAACACCTGTGCGTTGTGTTGCTTCTACTCCTAACGGGCATTTCATCCTCGCTCGGTGGATCTTTAAGCCATGGATGTTCTTGCAGATTTTACCGCATGTACACTGCTTGCTCATAGTCGTTTGTCCATTATCTAAGTCTGTTGCCGTTGTGTCCGTCCGACTGGGGTGCTCATCCTCCCCCCCTCTCGGGCACCCCTGGGGGTATTTTTCCATTAAGTTCATCGTAGCTTTTTTGGGGGGCTATAATACTCTACTCTATAATACTCTATAATACACTATACTACTCTATAATACTCTATAATACTCTATAATACTCTATAATACTCTATACTACTCTATAATACTCTATAATACTCTATAATACTCTATAATACTCTATACTACTCTATAATACTCTATACTACTCTATAATACTCTATAATACTCTATACTACTCTATAATACTTTATACTACTCTATAATACTCTATACCGTATTTTCCGGACTATAAATTAATTTAATTTAATAATTTAATTTAATTTAAATTAATTTAATTATAAATCACACTTTTTTTCATAGTTTGGCTGGTCCTGTGACTTATAGTCAGGTGCGACTTACAGTATGTATAAACATATAATTTCATACTGACTGACATGAACCAAGGAGTAAACATTACCGTCTACAGCCACAAGAGGGCGCTCTGGGCCGCTCTGGGCTTGTGACAACTATATGCTGCTCCTGTACCACTGAAGAAATCGAACTGAAACATTAACGGGAGCTTGGTGAACTTGTTTACCAGTAACTTGCTTGTTGGACTCGCTGGCTTGTTATGTTAATTTAGCCTATTCAGCCTCCCAGGTATGTTCTTTATGCTATTGTATAGCTGAATAACTGTTAATGTGTTACGTTAACATACCGGACACCTATTCAGCCTGTTGTTCTGTGTTCTATTGTGTAGTTAAATAACTTGCCTTTCCAGATTAAATGTCTGTTCTTGGTCTTGGATTTTGTGAAATCAATTTCTAAATAAATGCGACTTATAGTCCAGTGCGATTTATATATGTTTCCTCTTCATGCCGCATTTGACTTATAGTCCAGAAAATACGGTAATACTCTATAATACTCTATACTACTCTTTAATACTCTATACTACTCTATAATACTCTATAATACTCCATACTACTCCATAATACTCTATAATACTCTATACTACTCTATAATACTCTATAATACTCCATAATACTCTATAATACTCTATACTACTCTATAATACTCTATACTACTCTATAATACTCTATAATACTCTATAATACTCTATAATACTCTATACTACTCTATACTACTCTATAATACTCTATAATACTCTAATAAAAAAACAATGACTATGGGGTCAAAGTAGACATTCACAGATTACATTCAGAGGGTTTTTAAACATCCCCCTCCTCCCCTTGTTCCAGGGCTCAAAAAGTACTGGAAAAAATAATATAAGGTCCAAATAAAGTACTCATGTTTAGTACAGTATGTGGTCGCAATAAATGCCTGATGTCTGCGACCCCATTGACCCCCACGAGACGTTTATTATATTCTCTGGGGATGCTCTGTCAAACCTGTTCTGCGGCCATCTTCAGTTATTTGTTATTGTTTTGAGGTATTTTTGTCGAAGAAAATCACCTTATCGTCAGGAAATTAAATGCATACTCATTTGGATTTAAATCTGAAGATTGACTTGGTCAATCAATAATGTTCTGCTTTTTGACCCTGAAGAACACCACTGCTATGGCAGGATGTCTGGCTCATTGTCTCATTGTACAATGAAGCATAGTCCAATTCATTTGGAGGCAAATGTGCTTGTACTGGAACAGACACAATGTTTCTGTACACTGGACAATTCTGTCAACAGTGACATCATCAATGAAGACAAGTTAGCCGGTTCTAGTGGAAGCTCTCCACGCCCAAACCACAGCACCATGAAGTGGCTGTAGTTCGGCTGGTGACGTATTCTGCAAATGTGTCATGTTCTAATGCTTTGGTCCTCATGTCATATGTGTCATGTTCTAATGCTTTGGTCCTCATGTCGGGATCCGATGTAACGATCGAACTTTTCTTTCGAAAAATGTGAATACATTTCCACGTTATTAAAAATCAATGACACATCACTAGCCAACTAACACAGCTTGTTTTGTGAGCCTGCTAACAATGTAAAGTAGTGTTATAGTTAACTAGGTAACAATGGGGATTACTCACCCAATCCATTGCCTTGCAGTATTTAGGCTTGACTAGCGCGTTTGTGTTTGTTTGTGATTCTCAACAACGTTTAAACGTAGTTCTGTGTTTCAAAAGAAAAGTCTGAACATTCTGATTCGTTGCCGACATGCGGACCAAATGGTCTCTGACACATCCTCACTCCTGGAGCCGGTTGTTCAAAAACGTTTCATCTGGATCAGAATGATCCTGATTCTTTATTTGCCATCCAGCTCGATCTGATCCTAGATAGCAACAAAACAATCAGGATCGGTTCTAAATGGACTGAGTTATATAGCGCCTTATTCCAAAGCGCTTTACAACGGCCTCTCATTCACCCATTCACACACACATTCACACACCAATGGCGGCAAGCTACCACGCAAGGCGCCGGCCCGCTCATTGAGAGGAATTTCGGGGCCTAGCGATCATTAGACGCCGCCTCTACCTGCTGCGCCACAGCTGGATCCTAGCTGGATCATCTGTGGGACACTTCTCTTTTTCTTTTCATGGTGAGCATTCTTCTCGCCGCTGTAGAAGTCGTCCATGACCTACCAGCCCGTTTGAGATTGATTCTGTTTGATTGTTTGATTTCAAATCCAAACCGTTGGGAGTATAGAGCTAAAAGAAGACAGAATACTTTCCGATACTTATAGAGGGCTCTATTAATACACACATGAACAGCAAACATGGTATAGGCATGCACACACATCTCGCACACGCACACACACACACACATGCACAAACACACCTGAAGAGCAGCATGAGAGCCTGGATGAAGGTCCTGAAGTTGTTGTGTGGGGTGATGGCGCTCTCTCCATCCTCCAGGACGGCCAGGTTCCCAAACAGCTGCAGAGAACAACACCACTGTCAACACCACTACACTGTCAACACCACTACACTGTCAACACCACTACTGTCAACACCACTACACTGTCAACACCACTACACTGTCAACACCACTACACTGTCAACACCACTACACTGTCAACATCACTACACTGTCAACATCACTACACTGTCAACATCACTACACTGTCAACACCACTACACTGTCAACACCACTACACTGTCAACACCACTACACTGTCAACACCACTACACTGTCAACACCACTACACTGTCAACACCACTACACTGTCAACACCACTACACTGTCAACACCACTACACTGTCAACATCACTACACTGTCAACATCACTACACTGTCAACATCACTACACTGTCAACACCACTACACTGTCAACACCACTACACTGTCAACATCACTACACTGTCAACATCACTACACTGTCAACATCACTACACTGTCAACACCACTACACTGTCAACACCACTACACTGTCAACACCACTACACTGTCAACACCACTACACTGTCAACATCACTACACTGTCAACACCACTACACTGTCAACACCACTACACTGTCAACACCACTACACTGTCAACATCACTACACTGTCAACACCACTACACTGTCAACATCACTACACTGTCAACACCACTACACTGTCAACATCACTACACTGTCAACACCACTACACTGTCAACACCACTACACTGTCAACATCACTACACTGTCAACACCACTACACTGTCAACATCACTACACTGTCAACATCACTACACTGTCAACATCACTACACTGTCAACACCACTACACTGTCAACACCACTACACTGTCAACATCACTACACTGTCAACACCACTACACTGTCAACACCACTACACTGTCAACACCACTACACTGTCAACATCACTACACTGTCAACACCACTACACTGTCAACATCACTACACTGTCAAGACCACTACACTGTCAACACCACTACACTGTCAACATCACTACACTGTCAACACCACTACACTGTCAACATCACTACACTGTCAACATCACTACACTGTCAACACCACTACACTGTCAACATCACTACACTGTCAACACCACTACACTGTCAACATCACTACACTGTCAACATCACTACACTGTCAACATCACTACACTGTCAACACCACTACACTGTCAACACCACTACACTGTCAACACCACTACACTGTCAACACCACTACACTGTCAACACCACTACACTGTCAACACCACTACACTGTCAACACCACTACACTGTCACCTGTAGAGGATCGAGTAAAACAACAAAAACTCAACCATTATGTTTGATATAGTTCATAACCGGGCCCCTGAATATATGAACTGTAATATAGATATGGAGAGAAGTATACATGATTATAATACAAGAGGAAGTATTATGTCATGTAGGAGCATTTTTCTATACTGGGATTTCTTTATGGAACCATCTGCCTCTGCATATTCAGCAAAGCCAAAGCAAAGCCATCTTTAAAACAAAAGTGAAGTCATATTTATGGGGAGAAGAGAGGGTGTTTCCGTTTTGTTTTGTTTCACTTTATGTTTCCATATTGTGTGTTTTAATATGTGTTTCTTTATACTGTGTTCTTATACTGTTTTTTATTCTGTTTTATGATGTGATGTTTTGTTTTATTCATTTTATGTTTCTATCGAGGACCACTTTGGAAATAAGTGTTTTAAATAATGCTTTCAAGTGCTATCCTCTGGACATTACTTAGTGTCATGATGCATAAATGATTCTATTGTAAATTCCAAATAAAAATCAAATTAAATCAAAAAAAGTCAACACCACTACACTGTCAACACCACTACACTGTCAACACCACTACACTGTCAACATCACTACACTGTCAACATCACTACACTGTCAACACCACTACACTGTCAACTGAGGTGAACACACTGAGGTGAACACACTGGTTCTCTAGTCTGAGGTGAACAGGTCTGGTTCTCTAGTCTGAGGTGAACACACTGGTTCTCTAGTCTGAGGTGAACAGGCTGGTTCTCTAGTGGTAGAGGTGGTCTAGTGGATAGTGAGTTGGACTTGTGATCGGAAGGTTGTGAGTTCAAATCCCGCCTGAAACCACACCACTACTAGTGTGCCCTTGAGTAAGGCACTTAGCCCTCAGTTACTCCAGGGGGAATGCCCAACGGGTCCTAATTGTAAATCGCTTTGGATTAAAAGCGTCTGCTAAATGGCAAAATTATTAAAATTATAGTCTGAGGTGAACACACTGGTTCTCTAGTCTGAGGTGAACACACTGGTTCTCTAGTCTGAGGTGAACACACTGGTTCTCTAGTCTGAGTCTGAGGTAAACACACTGGTTCTCTAATCTGAGGTGAACACACTGGTTCTCTAGTCTGAGTCTGAGGTGAACACACTGGTTCTCTAGTCTGAGGTGAACACTCTAGTCTGAGGTGAACAGGCTGGTTCTCTCGTCTGAGGTGAACACACTGGTTCTCTAGTCTGAGGTGAACACACTGGTTCTCTAGTCTGAGGTGAACATACTGGTTCTCTAGTCTGAGGTGAACAGGTCTGGTTCTCTAGTCTGAGGTGAACGGGTCTGGTTCTCTAGTCTGAGGTGAACAGGTCTGGTTCTCTAGTCTGAGGTGAACACACTGGTTCTCTAGTCTGAGGTGAACACACTGGTTCTCTAGTCTGAGGTGAACAGGTCTGGTTCTCTAGTCTGAGGTGAACGGGTCTGGTTCTCTAGTCTGAGGTGAACAGGTCTGGTTCTCTAGTCTGAGGTGAACACACTGGTTCTCTAGTCTGAGGTGAACACACTGGTTCTCTAGTCTGAGGTGAACAGGTCTGGTTCTCTAGTCTGAGGTGAACAGGTCTGGTTCTCTAGTCTGAGGTGAACGGGTCTGGTTCTCTAGTCTGAGGTGAACGGGTCTGGTTCTCTAGTCTGAGGTGAACACACTGGTTCTCTAGTCTGAGGTGAACGTATCTGGTTCTCTAGTCTGAGGTGAACGTGTCTGGTTCTCTAGTCTGAGGTAAACGTGTCTGGTTCTCTAGTCTGAGGTGAACACACTGGTTCTCTAGTCTGAGGTGAACAGGTCTGGTTCTCTAGTCTGAGGTAAACGTGTCTGGTTCTCTAGTCTGAGGTGAACACACTGGTTCTCTAGTCTGAGGTGAACACACTGGTTCTCTAGTCTGAGGTGAACACACTGGTTCTCTAGTCTGAGGTGAACAGGCGTGGTTCTCTAGTCTGAGGTGAACGGGTCTGGTTCTCTAGTCTGAGGTGAGCAGGCATGGTTCTCTAGTTTGTTAGGCTATAGGTCCAGTTGACAGATGACAGTACAAATCCAGTTGGTTAAAATACTGTGATCTGACGCTGCCGGATCGTTAAGGCAGAGGTTGTACATTGTTTCCTTTTTTAACATTTATTTTATTGTAATTTATCTTTACGTTTTCTTTTTACTGTTTTCCCCTGCTTTTATATTAATTCTATGCTTGTATATGTTTTTATATATGTTTTTATATTCACTTTATGTTCTTATTCCTGTTGTAAAGCACTTTGAGCTGCATTTCTCTATGAAAGGTGCTATATAAATAAAGCTTTACTTACTTACTTACTTACTTACTTACTGTCAACATCAGACAACAACACTATACTGTCAACATCACAATACTGCCCTACAAAGGCAAAAGGCAGTAACTTCCCAGAGTGCAGAACTGAGAAAAATGACTTGTTGTCCAGCCAAAATAGTTCCAGGCAGATCACTGGATATGTGGCAGTTTTAGGGGGTGTTCACACTTGACTTTTCACCGCCTTTTCACCGCCTTTTTACATACAACCCATGGGAAAAAAGCGCAGCCTTCACCGCCTTTTTCCCAGAATGCATTTCGCACCGGCTAGCAGCAGGCAATTTAAATCGTCCATTTTAAACCCCCATTGGCTAAAAGCTGTAATTTTGGCAATACAAGTGTTAACATGTCATTTTATGAAGTTTTAATATGTTTTCAGGTGAGAAAGTAACCATATATATTCCCAAAATGTGTCCAGTTTATCAAAATAACCTGTTTATATATCTGATCTGACGGTTTTTTCGTCTTCTGTTCGCTAGCTGCGTTCGTAAATTCGCCCTGGAAATCTGATCAGCACTCATGGAATGCCTCTTGTCCAATCAAATTACCTGGTCCCTTTATGACGTTGAACCCAGTGTGCGCTCCGGCGCTCTCAGAGCGAATTTACGAGCGCACCCTGCGTTGCTTATATACCTTCAATGCGGAGAAACATCGTAACATAATTATAACAAGTTGTAAAATGATTTGGGGGGCCAATATCTTTAGCTAGCTAAAGTAACTAGTTTACTTTATTGTTGTCTTAGCAGTTGGTAAAAGAACAGGATTAAAACAAAAAATATCAGGAATAACATATTGTGCTCTGCAGCAAGCACAATTACAACCCAACTGAAGCCACAATACTGGGACCATTCGTGACTGACAGTCAGTCAAATACTAGGTGAATATGTAATAAACTTGGATTTCATGCATTTCAAGTGGCATCTTTGTAATCATTACGATGTAGTCATGTCTAAGAGGCAGACAAGGCTTCCCTTTAACTCCCAGAGGCTACGACTATGCTATGTATGTCCTATGCCTATGCTGTTCCTCAGTCCAGCGTGCTTCATCATCCCCCTTCTAAAACCCCTTTCCATCCCTTATGTCATTTTATCAATGAATATTGTATTACTGTTAATTTCAACATTTAAGCCTCTTTCACACATAGTTCCCTGTAACTTAAATGGAATCCCAAGCTGTGCCGTCCAGCCATTTTCGCCGTTCACTCATGAGTCAAATGCCGGTAGATTCGCGTCTTGCTCCCTTTAACACATGTCGGCGTTTCCCTGGTTGCGTGATCTAAACTACTAGAACTGAAAGCGGCAGGTAACAGGCACGTAACATCCATATGCTGTATATATAAATAAATATATTTGACTACCAGCAAGACACCGGAGCACTCGTATCTATAACAAACGCGGAGATTGTATGAGCCCCGCGTCAGTCAGCCTTTCCGTAGAAATACATCGCTCCGTTATATATCTAACGTTACATGTTTTAAGGCTGATCTGTGCATGATAGTGCTGCATTATGTTGATCTATTTATATCGATCTATTCTTGCCAATTCCTTATTACCAGTGGAAAGGGGGAAGGCTAAAACACTTTGAATGGAATAGATAGGACTTTCCATTCAATGGAGGAAGCATGATACTCGCTCAGAGTTCTTCTCGCTTTCCCCCCCGTTGATGTATTAAACAATCTAAGCAATCTAATCAGAACAGTTATTATTATGTAATATTATTGATGGATTTTTTAATGAGAGCAGTGAGCGGATGACTGGATGTGAGCATGCATTTAACTAATGCCGATAGATTCGCGTCTTGCTCCGAAACCGGAGCTGTCGGCGCAGACAGGATTTTACAGCGTTCCTTCAAACTATCGTAATTCATGAACTATATGCCCAATCTAAAAAATTCAAACAGTTTCTGAAAGCAGAGAAGTTGCACTTTTTTTTACGAATATGTAATAGGATTTCATGCATTTCAAGTGGCATCTTTGTAATCATTACGATGTAGTCATGTCTAAGAGGCAGACCAGGCTTCCCTTTTACTCCCCGAGGCTACGACTATTACCAAGTCTATCGCTGGGTATATTTGCAAGGTGTGTTGTGTTGAACTGGGTATATTTGCAACAGTGTTGCGGAAAATGAAGATTTCTGCCGAATGCTGCAAACACTGGAACCACGTTATGAAACACCAGTAGCAATCACGAGTTGTTCTACATTCTACAACATTCTACAACATGTGCTACATTGTGCTACATCTTGATGGGTCTGACGTCTTGGAGCACCGGTTGTTGGGAAGTAGGTTACTAGGGAAGGTACACGCGTACCTACTCTCCTCGTCCTGATTGGTCAGCTGTCAGAAAGGCGCTTGACGACACACAGCGCCTTTCTGAAAAGTTAAATAAATTCAACTGAAAAAGGCGGCGGCAGCTGCGCTTCTCTCACGCTTTTTAAAAGGCGGCCGTTTTTTCCTTTTCCCATAGGGTTGTATGTAAAAAGACGGTGAAGGCTGCGCTTTTTTCTAAAAAAAGAAGTCAAGTGTGAACACCCCCATATGTCTTTATATTAGGTTATACTTTGTACATATTAATCCTGACCTCTGATTTGATCTTTGACCCTTATTTGGAAGTTACTTTATTCTGCCTTTGCATGGCTTGCCAAAATAGAGTCATGCCAAGCAGTGGTGTACCGCAAAATCCCGAGGCCCCCCCGCAAGGTGGCGGCGGGGGCCCTTTCGCAACGGAGGTAAAAAAAAAACGTGCGTTTTTTAGAGTCCGACAGTGTTTCCTCTATATGCATTTATTCGTGGCGGGCAAAAGGTACAGACAAGTGAGAGCAATGAGAGGGGGTGCTAGCAACCAATGTTAGGGGGCCCCCTAGTGGCTGGGGCCCCCCCGCGGTGCGTCGCTTGCGGGCCTGTCCGCTACGCCACTGATGCCAAGGCAAAAGGCAGTAACTTCAATTTCATCTTGTCACTTAAGTTTTGATCCCAATAAAAAACCAGTATAATGAGAAATATGATAGAAATCCTTATTTTGATATGGATATAGAGTGACATTATTATATTATGGTGTTCTTATGTTGTTCCAAGTATCTTATAAGATAAAATTATTTCAATTATTTTTGGATAATAATTAATATGGACAATAATCTAATTTGCCATATGGGGCCTGCATACAATTACATGTTTAAATAACTCCAAGCATTATGTTTGTAACTTCAAAATACTGTCATTACTCCCAGATGAAGTTCTGGCAATAGCCAATTGGCTGCAAAACAATTTAGCTTCAGTAGCTGAATGCAGTAACACGAATGGATGGAGTATTTTTCATCCACGTTGACTGATTGGTGACATATGACATCGATCTGGCATATCAGCTATGCAAAACAAAACATTTGATATGTTTTGCATACCAATCAGGAATTGTATCTGGATTTATCTGGAAGGGCGTCTGCTTATCCAAATAATTGGAATGGATTTACCGCGATTCGGTTATAGAAAAAGGTAGGCGTTTGTCTATTAATTACGGCTGTGCTTTGTGCTTATCGTTTGGTCTGTGGATGTGTCTGTCTGCCAGGGGGCAAGGCAGCGCTGTGTGTCAGTGTGGGACGCTACGTTAGCTTGTCTGTCAGAGAGACGTGCTGGGCTGTCAGTGTCACAGTGTCAGGATTTGCCATCATGATTTCAGATCATTGGGTGACCAACTATATGGCTATTAATTGCCTTTGTTAATTGTTTTACAATTCTGATCGCGTCTGGGAGCAGTTCTGCTGTCAAGATCGTTGTTCGTAATCACTTGCTTGTAAGCTAACTAGCTAGCTACAGCTAAGAATAACCTCACTTTTTAAGTGTTCCAAACCAAAGGCAGAGTACAGTAACTTCGCAGTGCGCTACAGTAACTCCGCAGTTCAGCGCAGCGAGACAAAGCCAGAATACCGCAACTCAAGTTGCTGTGGTTTGCCTGGGTTTCTCTAGGCTTTTTTGAAGTTACTGTAAATACGACCCCTATTTTCTCGAAAATACACAGTAGAGACAGGATATTTGGCCACATGATAAAGAATGTCTTTAATGTCACAAATATGATTTTCTACTCATTTTGACCAAAATTTAAGTTACTGCCTTTTGCCTTTGTACGGCAGTATACTGTCAACATCACTACACTGTCAGCACCACTACACCGTCAACACCACTACACTGTCAACACCACTACACTGTCAACACCACTACTGTCAACACCACCACACTGTCAACACCACTACACTGTCAACACCACTACACTGTCAACATCACTACACTGTCAACACCACTACACTGTCAACACCACTACACTGTCAACATCCAACACAACACCACTACACTGTCAACACCACTACACTGTCAACACCACTACACTGTCAACATCCAACACAACACCACTACACTGTCAACACCACTACACTGTCAACACCACTACACTGTCAACACCACTACACTGTCAACATCACTACACTGTCAACACCACTACACTGTCAACACCACTACACTGTCAACACCAGTACACTGTCAACATCACTACTGTCAACACCACTACACTGTCAACACCACTACACTGTCAACACCACTACATTGTCAACATCACTACTGTCAACACCAGTACACTGTCAACACCACTACATTGTCAACATCACTACTGTCAACACCAGTACACTGTCAACATCACTACACTGTCAACACCACTACACTGTCAACACCACTACACTGTCAACACCACTACACTGTCAACACCACTACACTGTCAACACCACTACTGTCAACACCACTACACTGTCAACATCACTACACTGTCAACACCACTACACTGTCAACACCACTACACTGTCAACACCACTACACTGTCAACACCACTACACTGTCAACACCACTACACTGTCAACATCACTACACTGTCAACATCACTATACTGTCAACATCCAACACTCCTCCTAGAACCATTACCTTCAAGTGTTTTTTCACACAATAACTCAAATCCGGGGGGCCACGGTAACCGCACGACCGCGCCGCCCAGGTGGGTAGCGCAAAACAAACGACTGTTGACGCCATTTTCTTTTCTTTTTTCCCATATTTTATTATTTGGGACTTACTCCATAATTTTCAGTGGGTTGTACCCCTAAGCATATTGTTTTGTTCTGATGACTGTTGACAATCTGAGAAGCTTTCCGCCGGTGCCACATGTGCGTGGGTCAGGGTACGGGCCAGCCACGCTCCCCCAGGAATAAGTCTGACAGCTCAATTTGAGCTTAACTGTAACGCAACACAGCCAGTTAGCGAGCCAGTGAGTTTTTTTTAATGTATTTCTTTATTTCTATGGGGCAGTCCCACTCTTACTGTACATATGGGATAGAGATAGTGTAGGTAGACAGCCACGCTCCCCCAGGAATAAGTCTGACAGCTCAATTTGAGCTTAACTGTAACGCAACACAGCCAGTTAGCGAGCCAGTGAGTTTTTTTTAATGTATTTCTTTATTTCTATGGGGCAGTCCCACTCTTACTGTACATATGGGATAGAGATAGTGTAGGTAGACAGGAACGCAAGGAGGAGAGGGCCTGTCAGCAGGGCATGGGACAGATTTGAACCCGTGGGTACCCCGTGGGTACTAGACCACTGGACCACACCAGAACACGACCAGGGGGTTCCCAGGTGGTGACAGTTGGGGCAGATAGCTGCTCGAACTGCTGGTCTGGGGTAGAAGAGGTCTGTCCACTCACCTGCATCCCGATGATGGCATAGATGAAGAACAGCATGGCGATGAGCAGGCACACATACGGCAGCGCCTAGACACACACACACAGACACACACACACACAGACACACACACACACACACACACACACACACACACACACACACACATCAGAGCCCTCTCTATGACATCAGAGCCCTCTCTATGACATCAGAGAGGAATGCTGTAACCTGTATGTAACTTTGATTGAATAAATAGTCTATAACTCAGAAGCTTTACTTGTGATCTATTTCAACCAAGTACCAATTAAAATATCCTACACTCACACACGCGTACACACACACACACACACGCAGGAAGTACTCAGAGAAAGTGTGTGTGTGTGCATGCATGTCTGTGCGTGTATGTGTGTGCTTGCATGCGTGTGTGCGTATGTGTGTGTGTGTATGTGTGCATCTCTGTGTGTGCATGTCTGTGTGTGTGTGCGTATGTGCGTGTATGTGTGCGTGTGCATGTATGTGTATGTGTGTGTGTATGTGTGTGTGTGTGCATGTCTGTGCGTATGTGTGTGTGTGTGTGCGTATGTGTGTGTATGTGTGTGTGTGTGCGTGTATGTGTGCGTGCATCTCTGTGTGTGCGTATGTGTGTGTGCGTGCGTGTATGTGTGCGTGTATGTGCGTGTGTGTGTGTGTGTGCATGTCTGTGCGTATGTGAGTGTATGTGTGCGTGTATGTGCGTGTGTGTGTGTGTGTGTGCATGTCTGTGCGTATGGGGGTGTATGTGTGCGTGTATGTGCGTGTGTGTGTCAGGGTTTCCGTTAACCGGTAATTCCCGGACTTTGTCCGGTAAAAGTTGTTGAAGTCCGACAAATTGAAAACTCGTCGGACATAAATGTCCGGTGAAAATAATTCCCTCTAAGCACAATTTGAATACAATTCGCTAAAGTTCACATTCTGATTCCTTCTATTTTAAAAAAGACGAATATATAGGCTATGTATTTATTTTATTATGATATGATTTGACACCGGCATGATGATGACTCCTAATGTGTAGGCTGGAGATGCAAAACAGCGGTTGTTTCCGGTGTGCGCTATAACTCGTGCACAATCGAGTCGAGGCAGAGAGGAGGATAGCGATGTTTCTCTCTGTGATAGTGTGATTATGCAAGCCTTTTCTGAAAGGGATGAGAACCCGATTGTTTCAGCTTCTCCCAGGGAGAAAGTGGTAGAGTTACCATCCTCCCCGAGTCCTACCATACCATCCGCTGACAGCCTATCTCTGCCTGTAACCGGCGAGCGATTGCGTGTCGCTCAAGTAGCTGATCAGTCATTAAACAAATGTTTTTTACATGCAGCTAGTGAGGAATCTGAAATAGGGGGCAACGTAGTTTATTTCCTTAACGATGGGATATTAATGCGTAAATGGTCTCCTCCTAATGCAAATGGTTGTGAGTGGAATACTGTAAAACAAGTGGTTGTGCCTGTGGGTTATAGACAACAGGTGTTATCTGTAGCACATGAGAGCCAGTGGTCAGGACATTTAGGTATAACTAAAACTTATCAGCTGATATTGAAACATTTCTTTTGGCCCGGACTGAAGGCGGATGTTGCCAAGCACTGCCGCTGTTGCCATACTTGTCAGATGGCGGGTAAGCCTAATCAATCCATTCCACCCGCACCATTGCATCCCATTCTTGCTATAGGGGAGCCATTTGAACGTGTAATAATTGATTGTGTTGGACCTTTGCCTAGGACTAAAAGTGGAAGTCAGTATTTGCTTACTATTATGTGCGCTGCTACTCGTTTTCCCGAAGCTGTTCCGTTGCGTAACATATCAGCCAGCTCAGTGGTGAAAGCTTTAACAACGTTTTTTTCCACATTCGGTCTTCCTCTTGTTATACAATCTGACCAGGGCACTAACTTTCAGTCTAAGCTTTTCAAACAAGCCCTAAGAACGTTAGGGGTACGATGTCACGCCAGAAGCCTACATGCTTGCACTGTTCAATAAAATGTTATACATCTAGACATTGTGGTATTTCTTTATATACGTATCCCAGCCTGCCTATTGTTTCTCAATAAACAGTTATGTTCTCCTCATTGACATACTCCCGAGTCCGATTAAGTATGATTTGACAGGCAGCTAAACGAAATGCCTTCCCAACCAGCGAGACCTGGTTATAGAAATGACGTTGTTTTATTGATAAAAAAAAGGGTAAAACTGGAAAGAGAAAATAGAAAACTCACATTAATCCCAAACAATTTAACAAACTTCAGTTAACGTAATGTGGAGTCTGTTCATTGATCGATGCTGTCTGTTCAGTTCCCAGTGAGGCGCCCGTTCAGCGCTGGACATAATGGCATAGCGCGCATGCGAATCATGTTATATTATTATATATTATATAGCTCGCATCTAATCGTATCGGATGAGAAATAGACATTAAATGGCATATATAGGCCGCTACACAACAGTAATCACCGCGACAAACAGCTATATTAGATTTTTTTTTTTTTTTTTTTTTTTTTTTTTTAGATTTTAATATGATGACCGGAATATATCACGTTTGTCCGGTAAATCGAAATCTTCCCGGACACGATGTCCGGCGGCAATTTTTTCTAACGGAAACCCTGGTGTGTGTGTGTGTGTGTGCATGTCTGTGCGTATGTGCGTGGATGTGTGTGTGTGTGTGTGCGTATGTGCGTGCGTGTATGTGTGTGTGTGCATGTCTGTGCGTATGTGCGTGTGTGTGTGTGTGTGTGTGTGCGTATGTGCGCGTGTGTGTGTGCATGTCTGTGCGTATGTGCGTGTGTGTGTGTGCATGTCTGTGCGTATGTGTGTGTGTGTGTGTGTGTGTGTGTGTGTGTGTGTGCGTGTGTGCATGCATGTGTGTGTGTGTGCGTGTGTGCATGCATGTGTGTGTGTGTGTGTGTGTGTGTGAGGTACCTTGAAGGACTGGACGAAGGTCCAGAGCAGGATACGGATGGTCTCTCCCTGCCTCAGCAGCTTGATGAGACGAGCCGCCCTGAACAGCCTCAGGAAACTCAGGTTGATGAAGTTATTCTACACACACACCACCACATAGACCAGAGAGAGAGAGGGAGGGGGAGGGAGGGGGGGAGAGAGAGAGAGAGAGAGAGGGGGAGAGAGGGGAGACAGAGAGAGAGAGCAAGAGAGGGGGATAGAGTGAGAGAGAGTGAGAGGGAGAGAGAGTGAGAGAGAGTGAGAGGGAGAGAGGGAGAGAGGAGACAGAGACAGTGAGAGAGAGAGAGAAAGAGAGAGAGCAAGAGAGAGGGATAGAGTGAGAGAGAGTGAGAGGGAGAGAGGGAGAAAGAGTGAGAGAGAGTGAGAGGGAGAGAGGGAGAGAGAGAGAGAGGGAGAGAGGGGAGACAGAGAGAGGGGAGACAGAGACAGTGTGAGAGAGAGAGAGAGAGCGAGAGAGAGGGATAGAGAGAGAGAGGGGGATAGAGAGTGAGAGAGAGGGAGAGAGAGTGAGAGTAAGAGAGAGAGGGGGATAGAGAGTGAGAGAGAGTGAGAGAGAGTGAGAGGGAGAGAGAGTGAGAGTGAGAGAGAGAGGGGGATAGTTGCAGATAGAGATATAAATGAAGAGAAAGGAAGGTGGAGAGAGTGATAGAAAACAGAGGGAGAAGGTAGAGAGAGGAATATGGAACCAGGAGGTGCAGGGATAGAGAGGAGGACAATATTAGCAGTTGCCAGGGCAACAATCAGTGAACACTTTCCTTCCCTAAAAATAAACCAAACCCAAAAAAGTTCAAAACCAAAACTGAGGGGGAATTCAAACCAAATCAAACCAACACAAACAAACGGACCAAACCAGAACTTGAATCAAATCAAACCAAAAAAACAACAACAACGGCAAGACTTGTACAGGCTCGGGCATACCAGAGAGGTGAGAAACCAAACGGAAAAGAGAGAATCGATACAGAGGGAAAAGGCAAATCATAATAGGTCATCAAAACCTAACTACTGTCATCCAATTTGGGGTGAGTAGTATAAGTAGTAGTAGAATAAGGAAGTAGTAAAGTAGTAGTAGTAGTAGTAGTAGTAGTAGTAGTAGTAGTAGTAGTAGTAGTAGTAGTAGTAGTAGTAGTAGTAGTAGTGCAGGGGAGAGGGGGGTATTCTGGTAAAAACACAACCAAATGCACTGATCCTTTCAAGGCAAACGCACCTCACAACCCATGGAGCTAGCTAGTCCACAGCATGCTAATGCAACGCCACAAAAGCTAATGGCAGCGCTCTCCTCCGAAGAAGGAACGGCTACCGGAGTCAGGTGACACACACTCATGTCACCAGTAAGGAGGAAGGGAAGGAGGGAGGGAGGGAGGAAGGGGAGAAGGAGGGGGAGGGGGAGGGGGAGGGGGTGGTTTCTGGGTTGAAGGACAGACTGCTGGATTCGAACATTGTCAATGTCAAATTGATCCCAAAACTAGCGAACGAGGAGTGCGAGCGGGGACACGTGAGTCTATCATCAAAGAGGGTCAAACGTATCGAAAACACGAGTTGGTGCCCTCCACCGTCACCCACAAGGCTCGCTCAAGCTGATTCTAGATCTGCGTCCTGGAAGGCTGGAAGGCTGGAAGGCGACACAAGGGTGTTGAGCGGTGGGACAAGACGACTGCAAAGCACTTTGAACAAAAGCCGTTCGCGTTGCAAAAAAAAAAAGCTTTCTAACTTTACTGAGGAAAAGCTACTTTCCAAAAAAAAGAGAAAAAAGCAAGGCTTCTTTTGTTAAGTGTCCCAAGCGGGGGAGTGTGTGCAGTGTCCTTTAACCGTCGACCGGGGGGGGAGGAGGGGGGAGAAAGGGGGAGAAGGTTTTGGGGTGTGGGGATTCTAGAGGGAGGGGAGGCAGCAGGAGTCTCATGCAGGTCCTATTTAGAGCACCTCCACTATGGCATTGTGTGTGTGTGTGTGTGTGTGTGTGTGTGTGTGTGTGTGTGTTAGGGTATTCACTTGTTTGATTGAGAGTGTTTATATGATGTGTGTGTATCTACTTATGTTACAGTGTGTGTGTGTGTGTGTGTGTGTGTGTGTGTGTGTGTGTGTGTGTGTGTGTGTGGTCCTGGGCAGGGCATTCAGTGAGGCAGCATGCACAACACTCCTACTCTGCCATGGGAGAAGCTTTACACCCAGTCACCTGTCCTCCTCTCATCTACTGACCTCTCCCAATCACTGTGTGTGTGTGTGTGTGTGTGTGTGTGTGTGTGTGTGTGTGTGTGTGTGTGCGTGTGCGTGTGCGTGTGTGTGTGTGTGTGCGCGTGTGTCTGTGTGCCTGTGTGTGTGTATGTGTGTGTGTGTGTGTCTGTGTATCAGTGTGTCAGTGTGTGTATCAGTGTGTGTGTCAGTGTGTGTATCAGTGTGTGTGTCAGTGTGTGTATCAGTGTGTGTATCAGTGTGTGTGTCAGTGTGTGTATCAGTGTGTGTATCAGTGTGTGAGTCAGTGTGTGTGTCAGTGTGTGAGTCAGTGTGTGTGTCAGTGTGTGTATCAGTGTGTGTGTCAGTGTGTGTATCAGTGTGTGAGTCAGTGTGTGTATCAGTGTGTGTGTCAGTGTGTGAGTCAGTGTGTGTATCAGTGTGTGTATCAGTGTGTGTGTCAGTGTGTGTATCAGTGTGTGTGTCAGTGTGTGTGTGTCAGTGTGTGTATCAGTGTGTGTGTGTCAGTGTGTGTATCAGTGTGTGTGTGTATCAGTGTGTGTATCAGTGTGTGTGTCAGTGTGTGTATCAGTGTGTGTGTCAGTGTGTGTGTCAGTGTGTGTGTCAGTGTGTGTATCAGTCTGTATCAGTGTGTGTATCAGTGTGTGTGTCAGTGTGTGTATCAGTGTGTGTATCAGTGTGTGTATCAGTCTGTGTCAGTGTGTGTATCAGTGTGTGTATCAGTGTGTGTGTCAGTGTGTGTATCAGTCTGTGTCAGTGTGTGTGTCAGTGTGTGTATCAGTGTGTGTGTCATCCTTAGGGATCCCAGTCCCAGACCACCATCATCAATCCCATAATGCACTTGTTCAGGTCTGACCAGATTAAAGGGAAGCAAGATGGCAAGAAATCCACATGGCATTAGAAGAATGTACCATGTTACCATAGTTACCCCTCCCCCAATCCTGTTACCATAGTTCCTCTCCTCCAATCCTGTTACTATATCACTTACCCCTCCCCCAATCCTGTTACCATAGTTACCCCTCCTCCAATCAGGTTACCATAGTTACCCCTCCCCCAATCATGTTATCATATCACTTACCCCTCCCCCAATCCTGTTACCATAGTTCCCCTCCCCCAATCGTGTTACCATAGTTACCCCTCCCCCAATCGTGTTACCATAGTTACCCCTCCCCCAATCGTGTTACCATAGTTACCCCTCCCCCAATCCTGTTACCATATCACTTACCCCTCCCCCAATCGTGTTACCATAGTTACCCCTCCCCCAATCATGTTACCATAGTTACCCCTCCCCCAATCATGTTACCATATCACTTACCCCTCCCCCAATCGTGTTACCATAGTTACCCCTCCCCCAATCATGTTACCATAGTTACCCCTCCCCCAATCATGTTACCATATCACTTACCCCTCCCCCAATCATGTTACCATAGTTACCCCTCCCCCAACCATGTTACCATATCACTAACTTACCCAGCCCTGTCAGATCTATGGTAAGTGCTTATGGGGTAGAGGGTGGTGGTGGGGCGGGTAGAGGGGTAGAGGGGTTAGTGGTCGGTTTAGAATCGGGCCGACGGGTGTATGTTTGAGCACAATGTTTGGGCGGTCAGTTCAGTGAGGAGTCATCAACCAGCCTGGGTCAAAGGGTCAAAGGTTAAGGGAAGGGGGGGTCATTGAGGGGGTGAGGAGTCAGGCACATGCACCATCATCATCGTCATCATCATCATCAACAGCCACAACTAGGGGAAAAAATGGATGCATCTTAAATAAGAGAGTCTCCAAAAAATTACAAACCATCTACATGTGGATGTTGCAGATGAATGGTTTATAGCGGCATTTTTGGAGGTTGATTGAACAACCAGTGCGATTGGCCGGGCGAGGTTTTTGTTCATGGATGGACACATGTGGGTTTCATAGTGCATTTTGATTGGATGGATTCGTCACAAGTTCGAGGGGGGTTGGGACGGAAGTAGGCGTCATAAAGTAGCGGAGTTTAAAGAAAGCATGTAAAAAAAGATCAAACAGGAAATGAACGGTCATTACGGACACAGGTTAGTATGGCGGTCAGTACTTATTACAACAACACGTGTTCCGCACGCGAGCACACACGCACGCACGCACGCACACACACACACACACACACACACACACACACACACGCATACCGTATATACATTGCACAGGGATATAAGGGACTCAAGGCTCAGGTGAAGGTTAACTGTCCTTTAACGTTGACGAAATAATCGCTTTTTTGAAACCGTCCGCGCGTCGTCGAGCCTCCTTCTGACGGAGAGAGTAGCTAGTACCTAGTACCTAGCTCACCTAGGCTAGCTTCAGCTAGCCCCACCCCCCGCACCTAGGCTAGCTTCAGCCACCCCCACCCCCCCACACCTAGGCTAGCTTCAGCCAGCCCCACCCCCCCGCACCTAGGCTAGCTTCAGCCACCCCCACCCCCCCACACCTAGGCTAGCTTCAGCCACCCCCCCACACCTAGGCTAGCTTCAGCCACCCCCACCCCCCCACAGCAAACCAAGAGCAGAGGCTTGTGTTCACCACTCAGGCCCCTCCCTGTCAGACGGAGGCTCGTACAGACAGAGGCCAGTTTAGTTGGAGAGTGTAATAGGTGACAGTGTAATACGTGACAGTAAAATACGTGACAGTATAATACGTGACAGTATAATACGTGACAGTATAATACGTGACAGCAGCTGGCCAAACCGGGAACAAGTCGCCAACCGACCGTTCAGACTTTTATTCAGAAAAATGTAAATAAGTGTGACATTGAGACTTTCCTTTCGAAAAAACGTACAATACATTTCAGCGTTGTTGAAAATCAATGCATCGATAGTCAATCGCTAGTCGACTAACACAGCTTGTTTTGTGAGCCTGCTAACAATGTAAAGTAGTGTTGTAGTTAACTAGGTAGCAGTGGGGATTACTCACCCAATCCATTGCATTGAAGTATTTTTGGCTTGACTAGCGAGTTTGTGTTGTGATTCTCAACAACGCTGAAATGTATTTCTGAAATCCAAGCATTACAAATCCAAGCATTGGACCAGACTGTGTCAGAAATGTTGATAGATTTTTTTAAATCAATGACACACTCGGTAGTCAGGCAAAAAAACAATGCAATGCAATGGATTCAGTGAGTAATCCCCACTAACTACTACCTAGTTAGTGTAGAGTAGTGGGGATTACTCACCGAGTCCATTGCCCTGCAATGTTTTGGCTTGACTAGCGAGTGTGTCATTGATTTTCAACAACGTTGACATTTATTTAAAATGGTTTCACCAGCTGCTGTCACATATGAGTCCAGTCCACCTGAAGTTGAGGCTGTGTATATCCCATGCTCAGACAGACAGACCTGGTAGGGAGGTGGGCGTAGAAGGGTTGGCCAACCCTGGTCCTGGCAAGCGGTCCAGCCCAGCACTAAACACACCTGATCCAGCCGACGCCTTTGTCATGGGTGACTGTTTAACTCAGGTGTGTGTGTGTGTGTGTGTGAATGCTAGGTTGGAACAAAAGCCTGCAACTTGAACCAGGTGTCAGGGTTGCCAGATAGGATTGACAATTTCCAGCATAACCACAGTCTAAAAACCGCTAAATCCACAAAAAACCTATATTGTCAGAAAACCGCTAATTACTATTGGGCAGGTGCCCATATCCTGCTCCTAAACTGTACGTCTGTTGCCAATGATGTTTGTAAAATAAAATAAAACCTGCACATTGTATGTAGCTACTAGAGTGTGTGTTTTAACTTCACACATTTTGTAACTTTCACGCACTGATTGATACCGCCTAAAATGCTATTTATCCAGCCCAACCGCCCAAATGCTTTTTTTGCGGCCCAGTGTGATCAAAAGTAGCCCATTCGGCGGTAACCCGCCCCATCTGGCAACCCTGCCAGGTGTGTTAGGGCTCTGGGGCAGCCAGTCAGGATCAGGGTTGGTGACCATGGTGACCATGGTGACAAGAGTTCTAGAACTTGAAGTTCAGATGTTATCTTTAAAAAGCTCAGTTTCATAGAAGGAGTGACAAACACACATTTTTGGACATTTACGATTTTGAAGGAAATAACGCCTACCAGGAAGGTCTTGAAGAGACACGACATTCACACACTATCTAACACACTATCTTCTACTACAATAACACACTGGATTATACATACAAATGACAAGACATAGAATACACTATCCTAAATACACACTGGCAGGCACGCACACACACACACACACATGGACACACACACACATACACACACACACACACACACACACACACACACACACACACACACACACACACACACACACACACACACACACACACAGGCAGGCAGGCAGGCACACACACATACACACACACACACACACACACACACACACACACACACACTGTTTGGCTAATCCATGGGAGGGTATTTGATTGGGAGTTTATTTTTTGTTTGATTCATTTGATTGGGTAAAAGTATGCATGCAGAGAGTGATTGGCTTAGATAGAAATGGGGGCGGGCTTAATGGAGGTAATCTGGGTGGCAGGGAATCGGAATGACAGTGTGAAGAGAGATGGGAGTTGGTAAGGAGTTCTGTATGATTGTGTAGCTTGTTAAATCTTTTTCTGTTAGTTTGTTCACTGTTTATTTACATGTACTGATATCAATGTGTTGTGTTTAGTTTTACAATCTGTTTAATAGATGAAGAAGGAAATCAAACCGAATTGTGTCAGTCTCATCATTTCACCCGTACTGCCGGAGCAAGCAGAGGATTCGCCATCAGCTAACTAGAGGGAGAGCTGAACAATTGTAAAACACCCGCTGACGACCGCAGGAGGACGGACCGTCAGTTAGCTAAGGAACACAAGCCCGGTTGGACGCAACAGAAGCTCCGGGAGGACAAGGATCCATTCACCGGAGATAAGAGCAAGCTAAAGCCTGGTCAGGTTAGTGACGGAGCCGCGGCGCCCGCAACTGTAGCTAACTAGCCACTTGCTAGCCAGCGTAGCATTAGCAAACTAAGCTAGCGTTAGCCCTGTTGTTGCAATAGCGCAGCAGGCACGCGGTAGAGCTTATAGCACTCAAAGCTACAGCTAACTAGGCCGGCAACGGAGCCGTGGCACCCGCGACCGTAGCTAACTAGCCACTTGCTAGCCAGCGTAGCATTAGCAAACTAAGCTAGCGTTAGCCCTGTTGTCGCAATAGCGCACAGGCACGCGGTAGAGCTTATAGCACTCAAAGCTACAGCTAGCTAGGCAGGCAAGGAGTGAAACAATCCACGGCTAGCTTCAACTGTTTAACCCAACTGCAAGAATCCACAGCCAGCTAGGCTAACCTACAAGACCCACCAAGAAAGGAATTGCGAGCTAATAGCAGCTACCCAGAGAGCTACCCACACCCAGCACTCTTCCCTGTGACTCTATTGACTGTTTGCATTAAAATAGGTTTGTGTGTACCTGGGTATTAAGTCGTCGGGGGGAGGAAAATCCTCTCCCACTTTATTATTTTATTTTTAGCAGTATCCCTGGGATGACCCCACGGTGAACCTGGTTCCGCTGCCGAAGACTAGTTAAGGAAGTGCAGGGACCAGCGCAAATCAGCTCAGGGAGTCAGAGAGGGCTGAAGATATAAGATAGAAAGACGAAACAGGTACACACAGGTTATTTCTGAGTCACAGGCAGAATGGAGGCACTAAAGACCGAAAGGGAAAAGTTGGCAGTCACTTTTGAGAGAGGATATCGCCACATCATCAGGTCAGTGGCATTGATGGGCGAAGATGACATGAAACGCGAGTGGATAGCGCTCCTGTCAAATGCGAAAGACCTAAACTCTGCAGACGACAATTATGAGGAAGGTTTGAAGGCCAAAGCAAGTCAGGAACCTGAGACAGGTAACAGTCAGCTTCTTCAAGACATCACCAATGCCGCTGAGGAGAGAGCTCAGAAGATTGAACAGGTCGGTCACGTCTTAAAGGCCAACATGTGGACAAGGTTCGCGGGAGTCGAACTTTCATCCACAATTAGACGAGCAGAAAGGAGTCACGAAGGCGCGAAGAGGATCAGTCTAGGGGAGGCAACCCACGACGTTTGTAAAGAACGAAGCACACTCACAGATAACCTCATCATCAAAGCGCGAAGTCTGCTATCAAGCTGGGGGGAGTGGATCCCTGTAGTTGAGGCGTGCAACACGAGAAAGTCACTAGAGGAGCTGGAGGACAAAAGGGATGAACTTTGGGAAACGTTTGTGACTGAATTTGGAAGAGTTGAGAAGGAGAATACTGACAAAATGGCCGACAAGGCCGCCGCAGCAAAGCAAATGGCCACCGACGCTCTCGCCGAAGATGAGAGGAAAAGGGCCGACGCTCTCGCCGAAGATGAGAGGAAAAGGGCCGACGTTCTCGCCGAAGAAGAGGCCAAAGATCGAGCGACGAATAGAGAAAGGGCCGACGCTCTCGCCGAAGATGAGAGGAAAAGGGCCGACGTTCTCGCCGAAGATGAGAGGAAAAGGGCCGACGTTCTCGCCGAAGAAGAGGCCAAAGATCGAGCGACGAATAGAGAAAGGGCCGACGTTCTCGCCGAAGAAGAGGCCAAAGATCGAGCGGCAAATAGAGAAAATAAAGAAGCCATTGCCAAGCTGGAAAGGAAAGCCGCTGAGGCAAGACTGAAGTCAGCTGATAGCGTGGCCGAGTTTGAGAAGGAGACAGCGAAGGTGAAATTGGGGGCCGAAGAAGAGATCGCTGAGGCAAGGCAGAAGGCGGCCGTGATTGAGTTGAAGGCAGCAGAAATAGCCGCTCAAGAGCGCGCCAAACTACTGGAGGCTCAGCGGGAAGCATGGGAACAAGCCCGGGAGGCAGGGCTGGAGAGCGCCACATATGGAGGCAACCGCACTAGAGCCAAGATCAAACTCCCTCCAACAAGGCTGCCCGTGTTCAGCGGATGTATGAGAGATTTTCATCGCTGGCGGAAAGATTGGGAGAGCCTGCAGCAGCAGGGAGACCCATCGGGGTCGCCAGAGGTGAAGAAACTCCACCTCCTCGAGAGCATAGACCGAAAGGTTTTCGAGGAGCTCAAACTCTCGAGCTACCGCTCAGCGGAAGACGTATTCACAGCTTTGGAGAATCGGTTTGGAGACAAGGCAACCATCGCGCTGCAAATTATTGAGGAATTGGAAAGAATACCAGCGGTAAAAGGAAACCAGCCGAGGAAAGCGATCGACCTTATTCAGGCAGTGGAAAGAGCCCTCATGGACCTGACAGACTTAGGAGAAGTGGAGGCTATGAAGAACCCACTTGTACTTAGGGCCATCGAGAGCAAACTGCCAGATCGTGTGCAGGAAGGCTGGTTTGCTTTTGTAACCAAACCCAAAAACCAAGTCGCCCCAGACAAGCGGTTCGATGCTCTTCTTCTGTTTCTGAAAAGGCAGGAAAAAATCCTCGAGGGGATGGATCGAATCCGAGGCTCCACGGAGACCTCTGGGGGAACACCGGAGAGGCCAGTCAGATGGGAGAAGAGGGCATTCACGAGGGCCATGGAGAGAGACTCACCGGTAGATGAAGAAGAGGAGGAACATCGAGGTGAAACCAGAGTCACGGGCAGGAACTCGGAAAGAAGAGAAGAGTGTGACATCTGTGGAAGCGATCAGCACGGTGGCAAAATATTCTTCTGCCAAAAGTTCAAGAGTGTCAGTCTGGCAGAGAAACGAGCCATAGTAAGGCAAAGCAAAGCCTGTCAGAAATGTTTGGGCATGCACGGCGCCGACGGGGAGTGTAGTAACCGGTACCTGTGCAGAGTGTGCAAGCGGGATGAAGGAAGGGCAAGTCATCACTACCTTCTGTGTCCCGAATGGAGTGAGGGGAAGAGGACAGGGCCAGGGTTCGCTGACAAGCAACGAGAATTCCTGGATTCTTTGGGACTCAACCCTGAACAGGAGAGGAGGGCGAAGGCATTCACCAGTAAGGCTTCGATGACGCTGAGCGCGGGCGCAGAAGGCGGAAGTCTCTTCGCAGAGGATGGGCCAGAGGAACATCCAGTACTAATGATGATATTGACAGTCAAAACAGAAGATGGATATGACCTGGGAACTCTCATAGACCTCGCCTCCGACACAAATTATATCACCAACCGGGCCGCCGATCGGCTCCGACTGGAGCGGAAGCAAGTAACACTGACTGTGCATGGAGTCGGTGGAATGAAGGTCAAGGTCAAGACTAATAAGTACCTGCTAAAGGTCAGGGCGTGGAGCAACAACAGATGGAGTCCCCACGAGATGGTATGTTACGGGCTCGACACAATCGCTCGTGCAGACAAGGTCATCAGTCCAGAGCGACTCTGTAAGTTTTTCCCTGGGGTCGAGAAGGAAGAGCTGGTCCGACCTAAGGAAATCGAGCTCTTGATCAGCCACCGAGAGGGACGACTCGCTCCACGGTGGAGAAGAGGGACGGGAGACTTAGTGCTGTGGGACGGGCCTCTGGGGAAGACCGTGGGAGGAACGCACCCAGACCTGTTTGAAAGTTGGGAAAGATCCGCACACAACTCCCAGACGCACTTTGCGCGTTCTCTGAGAACGGAGGCAGTAAGATTTGAGGAGATCCCCTGCAAGACGCCCAGCGCAAAAGAAGAGGATGGAGACCAGAAGCCGCAAGGTCATGAAAAGACCGGGAGAACAGCTGCAAGCAGCAAAGAGGTCCTCGAGTGGTGGAGCTGGGATAGCATCAGCGCCGCGTGCGAGCTAAAGTGTGGAGGGTGTCGCTGCGGAAATTGTCAGCCGGGCGGGAAAGAGATGACTCTCGCAGGGGAAAAGAAGATCAAAACCTACGCAATTACCCGCGTCAACATCGGGGACAAGCCAGCCGGATGCATCGCCCAGCTGGCCATGAGGAAGACGGCAAGGCTGCCAGAGGTCGCCCACCTAAAAGAAGAGCGGAGAGCACTTGAGGAGGACACCTATGTAGACGACATTCTAGCGTCTCATGGCGACAGGAGAGAGCTGAGGAGCATCACGGAGGGAATCGAGAGGACGCTCAACGCTGGAGGTTTCGCTCCGGAACCACGGATCCAGTCGGGTCAAAGTGGGAGGAGCAAAGAGGGCAAGCCTGCAGAAACGAGGGCCAATGTGGAGCCAGAGTCAGAGGTGTTGGTGCTGCCTGATCAGCTGAGCGAGGAAACATCCAGGGGAGTGGCTGTAAGGCTGGTCGAGTCAAAGGCCAAATTGACGCCGATAACTCAGAAAGGGGATGTCGTTAAATCCGAACTGTGTGGGGCCGTAATCGCATCCAGGCTTAAGGGCTTCTGGGAGAAGCAAGGTCGACTGGGCGTGGAGAGATGGTTTCATTTCCTGGACAGCCAGACCGTCATGGGGGCCATTCAAAAGGACCAAACATTCTACGCGAGCAGGATCGGAGAGATCCAAAGGGCTGGACCTACTGACGACTGGTGGTGGATCCCCGGAGATCTAAATGTCTCAGACCTCGTCACACGAGGCTGCCCGCCGGAAAGCATGGGAGAAGGCTCGACCTGGCAGAATGGTCCGGAGTTCCTGGCGTGGGCAGTGGAGAAGTGGCCCATGAAATCCGCGGCGGAGGTGGCTGCAAGTGCTCGAGACAGCGTGAGCATGCTGCAACGGAAAGCGTTCACTGCAGCTGTAACACGCGCTCAGGCGAGGAAGGGGCTGGACCCGAAATGCGGCATTGAGGAGGAAGCAAATGCAAAGGGGACATCCACACCGGTTGGGAGTTCCAGGGACCCCGAGCATGAGAGGGAGAGGCTCTGGGGCGCTGCTCTCATGGACCTGATTGAGCCAGAACGCTTCAGTGAGATAGGCAGGCTCATTCGGGTAGTTGGGTGGGTCCGGCGAGCTGTTAGGCAGTGGTTGGTTTGCGGGAGGGCTCCAGAAGACGCAAAGTGGGAGGCTACACGCCCGAGGGAGACAAGAAGCGGAGTTAGCCTCGGCGTCCAGGAGCTGAACGCAGCTTTCCGCGACCTGTGTCTGGCTGCACAGGATGGAACAGAGTTTCCTAAAACGACTTGGGACGGACTGGTAGTTGAGAGGGTCGAAGGGCCGGGGCTGCTGGTGTGTTCCGGAGGAATCCAGGAGGCGAAGGAGGTGGGAATCCCACTTGTCCCCTACACTGCATGGATCAGCACTCTGTTGGCAGGGGAGGCCCATGGGGCGAGCCACGAGGGGTTGGCTGGCACCCTATTGAAGATGCGCAAGAAGGCGTGGGTGATTCAGGACGAGGAAGGAGCGAGGGCCACGATCTCTTCCCAACGCTCGACCGAGACGTTGGGCGGGTGGTCGTGCTGCTTCCCGTGGAGGAGCAGTAGAAAATAACTGTATTAAAGAGAGGGAAAGTTGTGGTCCATTTAGGCACAAAGGACCAATGGACCAAGTGGGAGGTGTTTGGCTAATCCATGGGAGGGTATTTGATTGGGAGTTTATTTTTTGTTTGATTCATTTGATTGGGTAAAAGTATGCATGCAGAGAGTGATTGGCTTAGATAGAAATGGGGGCGGGCTTAATGGAGGTAATCTGGGTGGCAGGGAATCGGAATGACAGTGTGAAGAGAGATGGGAGTTGGTAAGGAGTTCTGTATGATTGTGTAGCTTGTTAAATCTTTTTCTGTTAGTTTGTTCACTGTTTATTTACATGTACTGATATCAATGTGTTGTGTTTAGTTTTACAATCTGTT
>NC_137675.1:44919164-44921664 GCF_963989245.1 Nansenia antarctica
CCTCTCCAGTGCAGAAGACAGGACAGCAGATTGGGTGACAGCAACTGGAATGCAGATACCAGGAAACTTAGTGTGTTGTTTTGGGGGCCACAGTAAAACCACAGTAAACTACAGTAAAGGGGTGGGGGGGGGGGGGGTGCGGGTGGGTTTCCCACAGCAAGTTTTGGCAGTACCGGTATGCAGATTCCAGGAGGGTTTGATTGGTTGGGCGGGGTAGGGGAGTCTGAACCAATCACAGACGACGAAAGGATGGGGGGGGGGGGGGGGGGGGGATATGGGAGGGGGGGTGACTGGATGACTGAGGAGGGTTACACCTCAGATCCATGACCCCCCCCCCCTCCCCCCTCTGCAGCTTGTAACGGTGGCACATTCCATCCTTCTCTCCTTGGCGATATGGGCTCATGTGTCTTTGGGGTCTATCCTATGACGGTGGGGGGATATCTGAGGCCTATGTGTGTGTGCGGGGTGGGGGGGGCGTAGCAATGTCCAGGATCACTCAGACAACCTTGAGTGAGTCTCTGACACACTGATGTGTGAGACTGTCCTCCTCTGTAAGAATGAACAGATTAAAACAACATGTGGAAGAGAGAGAGGAGAGAGAGAAGAGAGAGAGAAGAGAGAGAGAGAGAAGAGAGAGAGGTGTGTACAGTCAACCTGGTCTCACACGGCAGACGTCAGGATTCGACGTCTGTCCATCGCATCCAAACGTCGAATTCCGACGTGAGATTACGTCGAATTCCGACGTGACATTGGGGTAGCTCGTTCTGATAGCGCAGGGGTGCGCCTGTTATGTGCGCCTGTCGGACTGCACTTGCATTAATTAGTTACGCCACATTTTGAGATACAACCAACGGAGAACAGATTTTGATAGGCCACATTTTGAGAAACAACCAACGGAGAACAGATTTTAATAACAACAGCAGAAACAATTGTCATCTTCATTGTTTTATTCGCTGTCAACAGGCCTATCAAACTAGGCTATTTTACAACCCGACGGCAGTGCGCTTCAACGTTCATTCATTTGGAACTGCGAGAACGAGTAACGTTAGCCCGATTGCACTTGCATTAATTATGTGAAAAATGTAAGGGGGTCTGAATACTTTCCGAACCCACTGTATATATACTGAAATCATTGGCCTTTCCTAGTGGGATGTAACGAGATGTGTTTGAGCAGCACAGCTCGAGCTAGGCTGCAAAATGGAGGCGCACGGCACCGCCCACTTTACACAATCCCGGCTTTGCGATTGGACGGGCTCGATATTTGGTTCGTCCCGGTGACAGACGGGGGGATGAGCCAATCGGAGAAGCGGAGGGAGAGCACGTAGACACTACTACGGCGTTCTCTTCGAGTCATGATGAATAAGACAAGCATTTAACAATATAATATAACAATATAAAAAAGTATATATATAGTACACTTATATCAAAGTGGGAGTGGCTTAGACAGTTAGGGGGAGTGGCTTGTATCAAAGTGGGAGGTGCTTGTATCAATGTGGGTGTGGCCTGTATCAAAGTGGGAGTGGCTTAGACACTTAGGGGGAGTGGCGAAGTTTCGGATCTCTAGTTGACTCAGGAGGGAAGTTATCAAATTATGTCCACAGGGGGCGCCACACCGAGTCGGGGGTTCCATATGTCTCTCGGTGGGGCCGAGCCGAGTCGGAAAATATCTGAACCGTGTCTGTGGCACCTACGGTTGCGACGCTAAAGTCCTTTAACCTTTAATGTCACACTAGGCCGAAAAGCCTGAATTAAAGTGCTGGGGTACGTTTGGGCCCAGGGAACGGGCTGCGAAAGAGTCACACTCACCAAACTTTACATGCTCCTTCCCCTTCATGGGACATTGTACCATGTCAACTTTCACCCTCCTAGGCCATTCCCTAGAGGCCTTCATAGGTCTGTGCCCTTTGACTGAAAGGTGCTCCTGCTGGGGTACGTTTGGGCCCAGGGAACGGGCTGCGAAAGAGTCACACTCACCAAACTCTACACACTCCTTCCCCTTCATGGGACATTGTACCATGTCAACTTTCACCCTCCTAGGCCATTCCCTAGAGGCCCTGCACGCGACGAAGCGGAAAACTGTAGGGAGTTGTAGTGCTTGATGTGAAGTGCCTAGTGGAAAAAGACATCTTCTCACACGTACAGGAACACAACAAGTACAACATGTTGCATTTTCATGCCATTGGGCAACTTGCTTCCTAGGGTTAGGTCCATTTGGACTTTATTGTGTGTGTTTGAGAAAAGGGTGCTTGTCACTTTAAGACAGCAGGGAGAAACTGATGTGGATAGAGGTACAGAACTCACACACACACTCACACACACAGAATGTCTTGTTTCCATTTCGGTGTGGCAATTTTCATCTGTTCACTATAAATAAAAGCAAATGTATTTTGTCTTCCCATTTGAAAGCCTTTTGTTTTTTTACACATTAAAGTCGTTTAAAGGCAGTTGGTCTTACACATGGTGAGTACAGGAGGCCTGGCGGTCTGGTTGGACGATTCTG
>NC_137675.1:44926664-44944164 GCF_963989245.1 Nansenia antarctica
GTGATGATACCGATCTCCACCTTGTGCCAACTGGATGTTATTGCTCCTGAAGAGACCCTCATCCTGAAATTGCTGTAGTAATCAGCGATGAGGTCTCTACACCTGCTGGGGACATGATGCTTCGTCAAGGTGAACTGAACCAGCTTGTGTGGAATGGAGCCGAATGCATTTGCCAGGTCAAGCCACAACACTGACAGGTTGCCTTTGTTCTCTCGGCCCTCCCGAATGAGCTGTGTCACCACGCCGGTATGCTCCAGACAACCTGGCATTCCTGACACACCGCCCTTCTGGACGGATGTATCGATGTAGGTGTTCTTTGCCAGGTAGGTACACAGCCGTCTGGAAACAGTGCTGAAGAAAACCTTTGCCTCAACACACAGCAGGGAGATGATGCGGAACTGGTCTAGCTGAGTGGAGTTTTCCTCCTTCGGGATCCAAACCCCTTCAGCCACTCTCCATTGTTCAGGTATCCTCCCCCTTCTCCAGAAGACTCGCAGGAGTTTCCACAGACGCAGCAGGAGTTTGGGACAGTTCTTGTACACTTTGTATGAAGTGCCACTCGGTCCTGGAGCAGAGCTTGCCCTTGCTTTGCGGACAACCTCCCTGACTTCCTTCAGCTGCAGCTCCGACATGTCGAATTGCTCTTCCGGTTCAGGGGGGTCTATGAGGATGTTGCACTCTCCCAACTCCTGCTCTCTTGCGGGATCGCTGTACGTCTGCTTCAGATGATGGTCTATCTCTTCCTGCGAGGAGGCCAGTTTGCCACTGCGCTTCTGCCCGAGCAAATCCTTCATGAACTTGAAGGGGTTGGCTATGAATGCAGCACGTTTACGTGCCCTCTCACGCCGCCGCCTCCGATGCCACTCAGCCCGGCGGAGAATCCTGATGTTTTTCCGTAGGATGCACATTAGCTGGGCCAGGCCAGTGCGTTCCTCCTCTCCTGCCACCTTGTACTGGGATTTCAGCGCTTTCATCTCCTGCCTGATGTTATGGATCTTTGCAGCTCTTTGGTTCTTTACGTAAGATGTTCCGGAGCTTTTCTTCTCCTCCACGCCGAACCATTCAGCTGCAATGCTGACAATGATTGTTGTCATCGCCTGTAGCTTCCTGTCAGCCTCGCCCTTCACCGTTACCTCCAGAATTTGGTCGACATCGTCATCGAACTGCTTCCACAGTGAAGTCATGCTAGCTGCTGGCCATTTGATCCGCCTCCGGTCGGACTTGATGCTCGAGGGGTTAGACTGCAACACTTGGAGGTTCTGGGCACTATGGGGTGACTCTGGGCCTGGCACCTCCTGCGTCTCACCAGGTTGAACACCTGTGCGTTGTGTTGCTTCTACTCCTAACGGGCATTTCATCCTCGCTCGGTGGATCTTTAAGCCATGGATGTTCTTGCAGATTTTACCGCATGTACACTGCTTGCTCATAGTCGTTTGTCCATTATCTAAGTCTGTTGCCGTTGTGTCCGTCCGACTGGGGTGCTCATCCTCCCCCCCTCTCGGGCACCCCTGGGGGTATTTTTCCATTAAGTTCATCGTAGCTTTTTTGGGGGGCTATAATACTCTACTCTATAATACTCTATAATACACTATACTACTCTATAATACTCTATAATACTCTATAATACTCTATAATACTCTATACTACTCTATAATACTCTATAATACTCTATAATACTCTATAATACTCTATACTACTCTATAATACTCTATACTACTCTATAATACTCTATAATACTCTATACTACTCTATAATACTTTATACTACTCTATAATACTCTATACCGTATTTTCCGGACTATAAATTAATTTAATTTAATAATTTAATTTAATTTAAATTAATTAAATTATAAATCACACTTTTTTTCATAGTTTGGCTGGTCCTGTGACTTATAGTCAGGTGCGACTTACAGTATGTATAAACATATAATTTCATACTGACTGACATGAACCAAGGAGTAAACATTACCGTCTACAGCCACAAGAGGGCGCTCTGGGCCGCTCTGGGCTTGTGACAACTATATGCTGCTCCTGTACCACTGAAGAAATCGAACTGAAACATTAACGGGAGCTTGGTGAACTTGTTTACCAGTAACTTGCTTGTTGGACTCGCTGGCTTGTTATGTTAATTTAGCCTATTCAGCCTCCCAGGTATGTTCTTTATGCTATTGTATAGCTGAATAACTGTTAATGTGTTACGTTAACATACCGGACACCTATTCAGCCTGTTGTTCTGTGTTCTATTGTGTAGTTAAATAACTTGCCTTTCCAGATTAAATGTCTGTTCTTGGTCTTGGATTTTGTGAAATCAATTTCTAAATAAATGCGACTTATAGTCCAGTGCGATTTATATATGTTTCCTCTTCATGCCGCATTTGACTTATAGTCCAGAAAATACGGTAATACTCTATAATACTCTATACTACTCTTTAATACTCTATACTACTCTATAATACTCTATAATACTCCATACTACTCCATAATACTCTATAATACTCTATACTACTCTTTAATACTCTATAATACTCTATAATACTCTATAATACTCCATACTACTCCATAATACTCTATAATACTCTATACTACTCTATAATACTCTATAATACTCCATAATACTCTATAATACTCTATACTACTCTATAATACTCTATACTACTCTATAATACTCTATAATACTCTATAATACTCTATAATACTCTATACTACTCTATACTACTCTATAATACTCTATAATACTCTAATAAAAAAACAATGACTATGGGGTCAAAGTAGACATTCACAGATTACATTCAGAGGGTTTTTAAACATCCCCCTCCTCCCCTTGTTCCAGGGCTCAAAAAGTACTGGAAAAAATAATATAAGGTCCAAATAAAGTACTCATGTTTAGTACAGTATGTGGTCGCAATAAATGCCTGATGTCTGCGACCCCATTGACCCCCACGAGACGTTTATTATATTCTCTGGGGATGCTCTGTCAAACCTGTTCTGCGGCCATCTTCAGTTATTTGTTATTGTTTTGAGGTATTTTTGTCGAAGAAAATCACCTTATCGTCAGGAAATTAAATGCATACTCATTTGGATTTAAATCTGAAGATTGACTTGGTCAATCAATAATGTTCTGCTTTTTGACCCTGAAGAACACCACTGCTATGGCAGGATGTCTGGCTCATTGTCTCATTGTACAATGAAGCATAGTCCAATTCATTTGGAGGCAAATGTGCTTGTACTGGAACAGACACAATGTTTCTGTACACTGGACAATTCTGTCAACAGTGACATCATCAATGAAGACAAGTTAGCCGGTTCTAGTGGAAGCTCTCCACGCCCAAACCACAGCACCATGAAGTGGCTGTAGTTCGGCTGGTGACGTATTCTGCAAATGTGTCATGTTCTAATGCTTTGGTCCTCATGTCATATGTGTCATGTTCTAATGCTTTGGTCCTCATGTCGGGATCCGATGTAACGATCGAACTTTTCTTTCGAAAAATGTGAATACATTTCCACGTTATTAAAAATCAATGACACATCACTAGCCAACTAACACAGCTTGTTTTGTGAGCCTGCTAACAATGTAAAGTAGTGTTATAGTTAACTAGGTAACAATGGGGATTACTCACCCAATCCATTGCCTTGCAGTATTTAGGCTTGACTAGCGCGTTTGTGTTTGTTTGTGATTCTCAACAACGTTTAAACGTAGTTCTGTGTTTCAAAAGAAAAGTCTGAACATTCTGATTCGTTGCCGACATGCGGACCAAATGGTCTCTGACACATCCTCACTCCTGGAGCCGGTTGTTCAAAAACGTTTCATCTGGATCAGAATGATCCTGATTCTTTATTTGCCATCCAGCTCGATCTGATCCTAGATAGCAACAAAACAATCAGGATCGGTTCTAAATGGACTGAGTTATATAGCGCCTTATTCCAAAGCGCTTTACAACGGCCTCTCATTCACCCATTCACACACACATTCACACACCAATGGCGGCAAGCTACCACGCAAGGCGCCGGCCCGCTCATTGAGAGGAATTTCGGGGCCTAGCGATCATTAGACGCCGCCTCTACCTGCTGCGCCACAGCTGGATCCTAGCTGGATCATCTGTGGGACACTTCTCTTTTTCTTTTCATGGTGAGCATTCTTCTCGCCGCTGTAGAAGTCGTCCATGACCTACCAGCCCGTTTGAGATTGATTCTGTTTGATTGTTTGATTTCAAATCCAAACCGTTGGGAGTATAGAGCTAAAAGAAGACAGAATACTTTCCGATACTTATAGAGGGCTCTATTAATACACACATGAACAGCAAACATGGTATAGGCATGCACACACATCTCGCACACGCACACACACACACACATGCACAAACACACCTGAAGAGCAGCATGAGAGCCTGGATGAAGGTCCTGAAGTTGTTGTGTGGGGTGATGGCGCTCTCTCCATCCTCCAGGACGGCCAGGTTCCCAAACAGCTGCAGAGAACAACACCACTGTCAACACCACTACACTGTCAACACCACTACACTGTCAACACCACTACTGTCAACACCACTACACTGTCAACACCACTACACTGTCAACACCACTACACTGTCAACACCACTACACTGTCAACATCACTACACTGTCAACATCACTACACTGTCAACACCACTACACTGTCAACACCACTACACTGTCAACACCACTACACTGTCAACACCACTACACTGTCAACACCACTACACTGTCAACACCACTACACTGTCAACACCACTACACTGTCAACATCACTACACTGTCAACATCACTACACTGTCAACATCACTACACTGTCAACACCACTACACTGTCAACACCACTACACTGTCAACATCACTACACTGTCAACATCACTACACTGTCAACATCACTACACTGTCAACACCACTACACTGTCAACACCACTACACTGTCAACACCACTACACTGTCAACACCACTACACTGTCAACATCACTACACTGTCAACACCACTACACTGTCAACACCACTACACTGTCAACACCACTACACTGTCAACATCACTACACTGTCAACACCACTACACTGTCAACATCACTACACTGTCAACACCACTACACTGTCAACATCACTACACTGTCAACACCACTACACTGTCAACACCACTACACTGTCAACATCACTACACTGTCAACACCACTACACTGTCAACATCACTACACTGTCAACATCACTACACTGTCAACATCACTACACTGTCAACACCACTACACTGTCAACACCACTACACTGTCAACATCACTACACTGTCAACACCACTACACTGTCAACACCACTACACTGTCAACACCACTACACTGTCAACATCACTACACTGTCAACACCACTACACTGTCAACATCACTACACTGTCAAGACCACTACACTGTCAACACCACTACACTGTCAACATCACTACACTGTCAACACCACTACACTGTCAACATCACTACACTGTCAACATCACTACACTGTCAACACCACTACACTGTCAACATCACTACACTGTCAACACCACTACACTGTCAACATCACTACACTGTCAACATCACTACACTGTCAACATCACTACACTGTCAACACCACTACACTGTCAACACCACTACACTGTCAACACCACTACACTGTCAACACCACTACACTGTCAACACCACTACACTGTCAACACCACTACACTGTCAACACCACTACACTGTCACCTGTAGAGGATCGAGTAAAACAACAAAAACTCAACCATTATGTTTGATATAGTTCATAACCGGGCCCCTGAATATATGAACTGTAATATAGATATGGAGAGAAGTATACATGATTATAATACAAGAGGAAGTATTATGTCATGTAGGAGCATTTTTCTATACTGGGATTTCTTTATGGAACCATCTGCCTCTGCATATTCAGCAAAGCCAAAGCAAAGCCATCTTTAAAACAAAAGTGAAGTCATATTTATGGGGAGAAGAGAGGGTGTTTCCGTTTTGTTTTGTTTCACTTTATGTTTCCATATTGTGTGTTTTAATATGTGTTTCTTTATACTGTGTTCTTATACTGTTTTTTATTCTGTTTTATGATGTGATGTTTTGTTTTATTCATTTTATGTTTCTATCGAGGACCACTTTGGAAATAAGTGTTTTAAATAATGCTTTCAAGTGCTATCCTCTGGACATTACTTAGTGTCATGATGCATAAATGATTCTATTGTAAATTCCAAATAAAAATCAAATTAAATCAAAAAAAGTCAACACCACTACACTGTCAACACCACTACACTGTCAACACCACTACACTGTCAACATCACTACACTGTCAACATCACTACACTGTCAACACCACTACACTGTCAACTGAGGTGAACACACTGAGGTGAACACACTGGTTCTCTAGTCTGAGGTGAACAGGTCTGGTTCTCTAGTCTGAGGTGAACACACTGGTTCTCTAGTCTGAGGTGAACAGGCTGGTTCTCTAGTGGTAGAGGTGGTCTAGTGGATAGTGAGTTGGACTTGTGATCGGAAGGTTGTGAGTTCAAATCCCGCCTGAAACCACACCACTACTAGTGTGCCCTTGAGTAAGGCACTTAGCCCTCAGTTACTCCAGGGGGAATGCCCAACGGGTCCTAATTGTAAATCGCTTTGGATTAAAAGCGTCTGCTAAATGGCAAAATTATTAAAATTATAGTCTGAGGTGAACACACTGGTTCTCTAGTCTGAGGTGAACACACTGGTTCTCTAGTCTGAGGTGAACACACTGGTTCTCTAGTCTGAGTCTGAGGTAAACACACTGGTTCTCTAATCTGAGGTGAACACACTGGTTCTCTAGTCTGAGTCTGAGGTGAACACACTGGTTCTCTAGTCTGAGGTGAACACTCTAGTCTGAGGTGAACAGGCTGGTTCTCTCGTCTGAGGTGAACACACTGGTTCTCTAGTCTGAGGTGAACACACTGGTTCTCTAGTCTGAGGTGAACATACTGGTTCTCTAGTCTGAGGTGAACAGGTCTGGTTCTCTAGTCTGAGGTGAACGGGTCTGGTTCTCTAGTCTGAGGTGAACAGGTCTGGTTCTCTAGTCTGAGGTGAACACACTGGTTCTCTAGTCTGAGGTGAACACACTGGTTCTCTAGTCTGAGGTGAACAGGTCTGGTTCTCTAGTCTGAGGTGAACGGGTCTGGTTCTCTAGTCTGAGGTGAACAGGTCTGGTTCTCTAGTCTGAGGTGAACACACTGGTTCTCTAGTCTGAGGTGAACACACTGGTTCTCTAGTCTGAGGTGAACAGGTCTGGTTCTCTAGTCTGAGGTGAACAGGTCTGGTTCTCTAGTCTGAGGTGAACGGGTCTGGTTCTCTAGTCTGAGGTGAACGGGTCTGGTTCTCTAGTCTGAGGTGAACACACTGGTTCTCTAGTCTGAGGTGAACGTATCTGGTTCTCTAGTCTGAGGTGAACGTGTCTGGTTCTCTAGTCTGAGGTAAACGTGTCTGGTTCTCTAGTCTGAGGTGAACACACTGGTTCTCTAGTCTGAGGTGAACAGGTCTGGTTCTCTAGTCTGAGGTAAACGTGTCTGGTTCTCTAGTCTGAGGTGAACACACTGGTTCTCTAGTCTGAGGTGAACACACTGGTTCTCTAGTCTGAGGTGAACACACTGGTTCTCTAGTCTGAGGTGAACAGGCGTGGTTCTCTAGTCTGAGGTGAACGGGTCTGGTTCTCTAGTCTGAGGTGAGCAGGCATGGTTCTCTAGTTTGTTAGGCTATAGGTCCAGTTGACAGATGACAGTACAAATCCAGTTGGTTAAAATACTGTGATCTGACGCTGCCGGATCGTTAAGGCAGAGGTTGTACATTGTTTCCTTTTTTAACATTTATTTTATTGTAATTTATCTTTACGTTTTCTTTTTACTGTTTTCCCCTGCTTGTATATTAATTCTATGCTTGTATATGTTTTTATATATGTTTTTATATTCACTTTATGTTCTTATTCCTGTTGTAAAGCACTTTGAGCTGCATTTCTCTATGAAAGGTGCTATATAAATAAAGCTTTACTTACTTACTTACTTACTTACTTACTGTCAACATCAGACAACAACACTATACTGTCAACATCACAATACTGCCCTACAAAGGCAAAAGGCAGTAACTTCCCAGAGTGCAGAACTGAGAAAAATGACTTGTTGTCCAGCCAAAATAGTTCCAGGCAGATCACTGGATATGTGGCAGTTTTAGGGGGTGTTCACACTTGACTTTTCACCGCCTTTTCACCGCCTTTTTACATACAACCCATGGGAAAAAAGCGCAGCCTTCACCGCCTTTTTCCCAGAATGCATTTCGCACCGGCTAGCAGCAGGCAATTTAAATCGTCCATTTTAAACCCCCATTGGCTAAAAGCTGTAATTTTGGCAATACAAGTGTTAACATGTCATTTTATGAAGTTTTAATATGTTTTCAGGTGAGAAAGTAACCATATATATTCCCAAAATGTGTCCAGTTTATCAAAATAACCTGTTTATATATCTGATCTGACGGTTTTTTCGTCTTCTGTTCGCTAGCTGCGTTCGTAAATTCGCCCTGGAAATCTGATCAGCACTCATGGAATGCCTCTTGTCCAATCAAATTACCTGGTCCCTTTATGACGTTGAACCCAGTGTGCGCTCCGGCGCTCTCAGAGCGAATTTACGAGCGCACCCTGCGTTGCTTATATACCTTCAATGCGGAGAAACATCGTAACATAATTATAACAAGTTGTAAAATGATTTGGGGGGCCAATATCTTTAGCTAGCTAAAGTAACTAGTTTACTTTATTGTTGTCTTAGCAGTTGGTAAAAGAACAGGATTAAAACAAAAAATATCAGGAATAACATATTGTGCTCTGCAGCAAGCACAATTACAACCCAACTGAAGCCACAATACTGGGACCATTCGTGACTGACAGTCAGTCAAATACTAGGTGAATATGTAATAAACTTGGATTTCATGCATTTCAAGTGGCATCTTTGTAATCATTACGATGTAGTCATGTCTAAGAGGCAGACAAGGCTTCCCTTTAACTCCCAGAGGCTACGACTATGCTATGTATGTCCTATGCCTATGCTGTTCCTCAGTCCAGCGTGCTTCATCATCCCCCTTCTAAAACCCCTTTCCATCCCTTATGTCATTTTATCAATGAATATTGTATTACTGTTAATTTCAACATTTAAGCCTCTTTCACACATAGTTCCCTGTAACTTAAATGGAATCCCAAGCTGTGCCGTCCAGCCATTTTCGCCGTTCACTCATGAGTCAAATGCCGGTAGATTCGCGTCTTGCTCCCTTTAACACATGTCGGCGTTTCCCTGGTTGCGTGATCTAAACTACTAGAACTGAAAGCGGCAGGTAACAGGCACGTAACATCCATATGCTGTATATATAAATAAATATATTTGACTACCAGCAAGACACCGGAGCACTCGTATCTATAACAAACGCGGAGATTGTATGAGCCCCGCGTCAGTCAGCCTTTCCGTAGAAATACATCGCTCCGTTATATATCTAACGTTACATGTTTTAAGGCTGATCTGTGCATGATAGTGCTGCATTATGTTGATCTATTTATATCGATCTATTCTTGCCAATTCCTTATTACCAGTGGAAAGGGGGAAGGCTAAAACACTTTGAATGGAATAGATAGGACTTTCCATTCAATGGAGGAAGCATGATACTCGCTCAGAGTTCTTCTCGCTTTCCCCCCCGTTGATGTATTAAACAATCTAAGCAATCTAATCAGAACAGTTATTATTATGTAATATTATTGATGGATTTTTTAATGAGAGCAGTGAGCGGATGACTGGATGTGAGCATGCATTTAACTAATGCCGATAGATTCGCGTCTTGCTCCGAAACCGGAGCTGTCGGCGCAGACAGGATTTTACAGCGTTCCTTCAAACTATCGTAATTCATGAACTATATGCCCAATCTAAAAAATTCAAACAGTTTCTGAAAGCAGAGAAGTTGCACTTTTTTTTACGAATATGTAATAGGATTTCATGCATTTCAAGTGGCATCTTTGTAATCATTACGATGTAGTCATGTCTAAGAGGCAGACCAGGCTTCCCTTTTACTCCCCGAGGCTACGACTATTACCAAGTCTATCGCTGGGTATATTTGCAAGGTGTGTTGTGTTGAACTGGGTATATTTGCAACAGTGTTGCGGAAAATGAAGATTTCTGCCGAATGCTGCAAACACTGGAACCACGTTATGAAACACCAGTAGCAATCACGAGTTGTTCTACATTCTACAACATTCTACAACATGTGCTACATTGTGCTACATCTTGATGGGTCTGACGTCTTGGAGCACCGGTTGTTGGGAAGTAGGTTACTAGGGAAGGTACACGCGTACCTACTCTCCTCGTCCTGATTGGTCAGCTGTCAGAAAGGCGCTTGACGACACACAGCGCCTTTCTGAAAAGTTAAATAAATTCAACTGAAAAAGGCGGCGGCAGCTGCGCTTCTCTCACGCTTTTTAAAAGGCGGCCGTTTTTTCCTTTTCCCATAGGGTTGTATGTAAAAAGACGGTGAAGGCTGCGCTTTTTTCTAAAAAAAGAAGTCAAGTGTGAACACCCCCATATGTCTTTATATTAGGTTATACTTTGTACATATTAATCCTGACCTCTGATTTGATCTTTGACCCTTATTTGGAAGTTACTTTATTCTGCCTTTGCATGGCTTGCCAAAATAGAGTCATGCCAAGCAGTGGTGTACCGCAAAATCCCGAGGCCCCCCCGCAAGGTGGCGGCGGGGGCCCTTTCGCAACGGAGGTAAAAAAAAAACGTGCGTTTTTTAGAGTCCGACAGTGTTTCCTCTATATGCATTTATTCGTGGCGGGCAAAAGGTACAGACAAGTGAGAGCAATGAGAGGGGGTGCTAGCAACCAATGTTAGGGGGCCCCCTAGTGGCTGGGGCCCCCCCGCGGTGCGTCGCTTGCGGGCCTGTCCGCTACGCCACTGATGCCAAGGCAAAAGGCAGTAACTTCAATTTCATCTTGTCACTTAAGTTTTGATCCCAATAAAAAACCAGTATAATGAGAAATATGATAGAAATCCTTATTTTGATATGGATATAGAGTGACATTATTATATTATGGTGTTCTTATGTTGTTCCAAGTATCTTATAAGATAAAATTATTTCAATTATTTTTGGATAATAATTAATATGGACAATAATCTAATTTGCCATATGGGGCCTGCATACAATTACATGTTTAAATAACTCCAAGCATTATGTTTGTAACTTCAAAATACTGTCATTACTCCCAGATGAAGTTCTGGCAATAGCCAATTGGCTGCAAAACAATTTAGCTTCAGTAGCTGAATGCAGTAACACGAATGGATGGAGTATTTTTCATCCACGTTGACTGATTGGTGACATATGACATCGATCTGGCATATCAGCTATGCAAAACAAAACATTTGATATGTTTTGCATACCAATCAGGAATTGTATCTGGATTTATCTGGAAGGGCGTCTGCTTATCCAAATAATTGGAATGGATTTACCGCGATTCGGTTATAGAAAAAGGTAGGCGTTTGTCTATTAATTACGGCTGTGCTTTGTGCTTATCGTTTGGTCTGTGGATGTGTCTGTCTGCCAGGGGGCAAGGCAGCGCTGTGTGTCAGTGTGGGACGCTACGTTAGCTTGTCTGTCAGAGAGACGTGCTGGGCTGTCAGTGTCACAGTGTCAGGATTTGCCATCATGATTTCAGATCATTGGGTGACCAACTATATGGCTATTAATTGCCTTTGTTAATTGTTTTACAATTCTGATCGCGTCTGGGAGCAGTTCTGCTGTCAAGATCGTTGTTCGTAATCACTTGCTTGTAAGCTAACTAGCTAGCTACAGCTAAGAATAACCTCACTTTTTAAGTGTTCCAAACCAAAGGCAGAGTACAGTAACTTCGCAGTGCGCTACAGTAACTCCGCAGTTCAGCGCAGCGAGACAAAGCCAGAATACCGCAACTCAAGTTGCTGTGGTTTGCCTGGGTTTCTCTAGGCTTTTTTGAAGTTACTGTAAATACGACCCCTATTTTCTCGAAAATACACAGTAGAGACAGGATATTTGGCCACATGATAAAGAATGTCTTTAATGTCACAAATATGATTTTCTACTCATTTTGACCAAAATTTAAGTTACTGCCTTTTGCCTTTGTACGGCAGTATACTGTCAACATCACTACACTGTCAGCACCACTACACCGTCAACACCACTACACTGTCAACACCACTACACTGTCAACACCACTACTGTCAACACCACCACACTGTCAACACCACTACACTGTCAACACCACTACACTGTCAACATCACTACACTGTCAACACCACTACACTGTCAACACCACTACACTGTCAACATCCAACACAACACCACTACACTGTCAACACCACTACACTGTCAACACCACTACACTGTCAACATCCAACACAACACCACTACACTGTCAACACCACTACACTGTCAACACCACTACACTGTCAACACCACTACACTGTCAACATCACTACACTGTCAACACCACTACACTGTCAACACCACTACACTGTCAACACCAGTACACTGTCAACATCACTACTGTCAACACCACTACACTGTCAACACCACTACACTGTCAACACCACTACATTGTCAACATCACTACTGTCAACACCAGTACACTGTCAACACCACTACATTGTCAACATCACTACTGTCAACACCAGTACACTGTCAACATCACTACACTGTCAACACCACTACACTGTCAACACCACTACACTGTCAACACCACTACACTGTCAACACCACTACACTGTCAACACCACTACTGTCAACACCACTACACTGTCAACATCACTACACTGTCAACACCACTACACTGTCAACACCACTACACTGTCAACACCACTACACTGTCAACACCACTACACTGTCAACACCACTACACTGTCAACATCACTACACTGTCAACATCACTATACTGTCAACATCCAACACTCCTCCTAGAACCATTACCTTCAAGTGTTTTTTCACACAATAACTCAAATCCGGGGGGCCACGGTAACCGCACGACCGCGCCGCCCAGGTGGGTAGCGCAAAACAAACGACTGTTGACGCCATTTTCTTTTCTTTTTTCCCATATTTTATTATTTGGGACTTACTCCATAATTTTCAGTGGGTTGTACCCCTAAGCATATTGTTTTGTTCTGATGACTGTTGACAATCTGAGAAGCTTTCCGCCGGTGCCACATGTGCGTGGGTCAGGGTACGGGCCAGCCACGCTCCCCCAGGAATAAGTCTGACAGCTCAATTTGAGCTTAACTGTAACGCAACACAGCCAGTTAGCGAGCCAGTGAGTTTTTTTTAATGTATTTCTTTATTTCTATGGGGCAGTCCCACTCTTACTGTACATATGGGATAGAGATAGTGTAGGTAGACAGCCACGCTCCCCCAGGAATAAGTCTGACAGCTCAATTTGAGCTTAACTGTAACGCAACACAGCCAGTTAGCGAGCCAGTGAGTTTTTTTTAATGTATTTCTTTATTTCTATGGGGCAGTCCCACTCTTACTGTACATATGGGATAGAGATAGTGTAGGTAGACAGGAACGCAAGGAGGAGAGGGCCTGTCAGCAGGGCATGGGACAGATTTGAACCCGTGGGTACCCCGTGGGTACTAGACCACTGGACCACACCAGAACACGACCAGGGGGTTCCCAGGTGGTGACAGTTGGGGCAGATAGCTGCTCGAACTGCTGGTCTGGGGTAGAAGAGGTCTGTCCACTCACCTGCATCCCGATGATGGCATAGATGAAGAACAGCATGGCGATGAGCAGGCACACATACGGCAGCGCCTAGACACACACACACAGACACACACACACACAGACACACACACACACACACACACACACACACACACACATCAGAGCCCTCTCTATGACATCAGAGCCCTCTCTATGACATCAGAGAGGAATGCTGTAACCTGTATGTAACTTTGATTGAATAAATAGTCTATAACTCAGAAGCTTTACTTGTGATCTATTTCAACCAAGTACCAATTAAAATATCCTACACTCACACACGCGTACACACACACACACACGCAGGAAGTACTCAGAGAAAGTGTGTGTGTGTGCATGCATGTCTGTGCGTGTATGTGTGTGCTTGCATGCGTGTGTGCGTATGTGTGTGTGTGTATGTGTGCATCTCTGTGTGTGCATGTCTGTGTGTGTGTGCGTATGTGCGTGTATGTGTGCGTGTGCATGTATGTGTATGTGTGTGTGTATGTGTGTGTGTGTGCATGTCTGTGCGTATGTGTGTGTGTGTGTGCGTATGTGTGTGTATGTGTGTGTGTGCGTGCGTGTATGTGTGCGTGCATCTCTGTGTGTGCGTATGTGTGTGTGCGTGCGTGTATGTGTGCGTGTATGTGCGTGTGTGTGTGTGTGTGCATGTCTGTGCGTATGTGAGTGTATGTGTGCGTGTATGTGCGTGTGTGTGTGTGTGTGTGCATGTCTGTGCGTATGGGGGTGTATGTGTGCGTGTATGTGCGTGTGTGTGTCAGGGTTTCCGTTAACCGGTAATTCCCGGACTTTGTCCGGTAAAAGTTGTTGAAGTCCGACAAATTGAAAACTCGTCGGACATAAATGTCCGGTGAAAATAATTCCCTCTAAGCACAATTTGAATACAATTCGCTAAAGTTCACATTCTGATTCCTTCTATTTTAAAAAAGACGAATATATAGGCTATGTATTTATTTTATTATGATATGATTTGACACCGGCATGATGATGACTCCTAATGTGTAGGCTGGAGATGCAAAACAGCGGTTGTTTCCGGTGTGCGCTATAACTCGTGCACAATCGAGTCGAGGCAGAGAGGAGGATAGCGATGTTTCTCTCTGTGATAGTGTGATTATGCAAGCCTTTTCTGAAAGGGATGAGAACCCGATTGTTTCAGCTTCTCCCAGGGAGAAAGTGGTAGAGTTACCATCCTCCCCGAGTCCTACCATACCATCCGCTGACAGCCTATCTCTGCCTGTAACCGGCGAGCGATTGCGTGTCGCTCAAGTAGCTGATCAGTCATTAAACAAATGTTTTTTACATGCAGCTAGTGAGGAATCTGAAATAGGGGGCAACGTAGTTTATTTCCTTAACGATGGGATATTAATGCGTAAATGGTCTCCTCCTAATGCAAATGGTTGTGAGTGGAATACTGTAAAACAAGTGGTTGTGCCTGTGGGTTATAGACAACAGGTGTTATCTGTAGCACATGAGAGCCAGTGGTCAGGACATTTAGGTATAACTAAAACTTATCAGCTGATATTGAAACATTTCTTTTGGCCCGGACTGAAGGCGGATGTTGCCAAGCACTGCCGCTGTTGCCATACTTGTCAGATGGCGGGTAAGCCTAATCAATCCATTCCACCCGCACCATTGCATCCCATTCTTGCTATAGGGGAGCCATTTGAACGTGTAATAATTGATTGTGTTGGACCTTTGCCTAGGACTAAAAGTGGAAGTCAGTATTTGCTTACTATTATGTGCGCTGCTACTCGTTTTCCCGAAGCTGTTCCGTTGCGTAACATATCAGCCAGCTCAGTGGTGAAAGCTTTAACAACGTTTTTTTCCACATTCGGTCTTCCTCTTGTTATACAATCTGACCAGGGCACTAACTTTCAGTCTAAGCTTTTCAAACAAGCCCTAAGAACGTTAGGGGTACGATGTCACGCCAGAAGCCTACATGCTTGCACTGTTCAATAAAATGTTATACATCTAGACATTGTGGTATTTCTTTATATACGTATCCCAGCCTGCCTATTGTTTCTCAATAAACAGTTATGTTCTCCTCATTGACATACTCCCGAGTCCGATTAAGTATGATTTGACAGGCAGCTAAACGAAATGCCTTCCCAACCAGCGAGACCTGGTTATAGAAATGACGTTGTTTTATTGATAAAAAAAAGGGTAAAACTGGAAAGAGAAAATAGAAAACTCACATTAATCCCAAACAATTTAACAAACTTCAGTTAACGTAATGTGGAGTCTGTTCATTGATCGATGCTGTCTGTTCAGTTCCCAGTGAGGCGCCCGTTCAGCGCTGGACATAATGGCATAGCGCGCATGCGAATCATGTTATATTATTATATATTATATAGCTCGCATCTAATCGTATCGGATGAGAAATAGACATTAAATGGCATATATAGGCCGCTACACAACAGTAATCACCGCGACAAACAGCTATATTAGATTTTTTTTTTTTTTTTTTTTTTTTTTTTTTAGATTTTAATATGATGACCGGAATATATCACGTTTGTCCGGTAAATCGAAATCTTCCCGGACACGATGTCCGGCGGCAATTTTTTCTAACGGAAACCCTGGTGTGTGTGTGTGTGTGTGTGCATGTCTGTGCGTATGTGCGTGGATGTGTGTGTGTGTGTGTGCGTATGTGCGTGCGTGTATGTGTGTGTGTGCATGTCTGTGCGTATGTGCGTGTGTGTGTGTGTGTGTGTGCGTATGTGCGCGTGTGTGTGTGCATGTCTGTGCGTATGTGCGTGTGTGTGTGTGTGCATGTCTGTGCGTATGTGTGTGTGTGTGTGTGTGTGTGTGTGTGTGTGCGTGTGTGCATGCATGTGTGTGTGTGTGTGTGTGTGTGTGAGGTACCTTGAAGGACTGGACGAAGGTCCAGAGCAGGATACGGATGGTCTCTCCCTGCCTCAGCAGCTTGATGAGACGAGCCGCCCTGAACAGCCTCAGGAAACTCAGGTTGATGAAGTTATTCTACACACACACCACCACATAGACCAGAGAGAGAGAGGGAGGGGGAGGGAGGGGGGGAGAGAGAGAGAGAGAGAGAGGGGGAGAGAGGGGAGACAGAGAGAGAGAGCAAGAGAGGGGGATAGAGTGAGAGAGAGTGAGAGGGAGAGAGAGTGAGAGAGAGTGAGAGGGAGAGAGGGAGAGAGGAGACAGAGACAGTGAGAGAGAGAGAGAAAGAGAGAGAGCAAGAGAGAGGGATAGAGTGAGAGAGAGTGAGAGGGAGAGAGGGAGAAAGAGTGAGAGAGAGTGAGAGGGAGAGAGGGAGAGAGAGAGAGAGGGAGAGAGGGGAGACAGAGAGAGGGGAGACAGAGACAGTGTGAGAGAGAGAGAGAGAGCGAGAGAGAGGGATAGAGAGAGAGAGGGGGATAGAGAGTGAGAGAGAGGGAGAGAGAGTGAGAGTAAGAGAGAGAGGGGGATAGAGAGTGAGAGAGAGTGAGAGAGAGTGAGAGGGAGAGAGAGTGAGAGTGAGAGAGAGAGGGGGATAGTTGCAGATAGAGATATAAATGAAGAGAAAGGAAGGTGGAGAGAGTGATAGAAAACAGAGGGAGAAGGTAGAGAGAGGAATATGGAACCAGGAGGTGCAGGGATAGAGAGGAGGACAATATTAGCAGTTGCCAGGGCAACAATCAGTGAACACTTTCCTTCCCTAAAAATAAACCAAACCCAAAAAAGTTCAAAACCAAAACTG
>NC_137675.1:44949164-44956664 GCF_963989245.1 Nansenia antarctica
TTGTCAGAAAACCGCTAATTACTATTGGGCAGGTGCCCATATCCTGCTCCTAAACTGTACGTCTGTTGCCAATGATGTTTGTAAAATAAAATAAAACCTGCACATTGTATGTAGCTACTAGAGTGTGTGTTTTAACTTCACACATTTTGTAACTTTCACGCACTGATTGATACCGCCTAAAATGCTATTTATCCAGCCCAACCGCCCAAATGCTTTTTTTGCGGCCCAGTGTGATCAAAAGTAGCCCATTCGGCGGTAACCCGCCCCATCTGGCAACCCTGCCAGGTGTGTTAGGGCTCTGGGGCAGCCAGTCAGGATCAGGGTTGGTGACCATGGTGACCATGGTGACAAGAGTTCTAGAACTTGAAGTTCAGATGTTATCTTTAAAAAGCTCAGTTTCATAGAAGGAGTGACAAACACACATTTTTGGACATTTACGATTTTGAAGGAAATAACGCCTACCAGGAAGGTCTTGAAGAGACACGACATTCACACACTATCTAACACACTATCTTCTACTACAATAACACACTGGATTATACATACAAATGACAAGACATAGAATACACTATCCTAAATACACACTGGCAGGCACGCACACACACACACACACATGGACACACACACACATACACACACACACACACACACACACACACACACACACACACACACACACACACACACACACAGGCAGGCAGGCAGGCACACACACATACACACACACACACACACACACACACACACACACACACACACACACACTGTTTGGCTAATCCATGGGAGGGTATTTGATTGGGAGTTTATTTTTTGTTTGATTCATTTGATTGGGTAAAAGTATGCATGCAGAGAGTGATTGGCTTAGATAGAAATGGGGGCGGGCTTAATGGAGGTAATCTGGGTGGCAGGGAATCGGAATGACAGTGTGAAGAGAGATGGGAGTTGGTAAGGAGTTCTGTATGATTGTGTAGCTTGTTAAATCTTTTTCTGTTAGTTTGTTCACTGTTTATTTACATGTACTGATATCAATGTGTTGTGTTTAGTTTTACAATCTGTTTAATAGATGAAGAAGGAAATCAAACCGAATTGTGTCAGTCTCATCATTTCACCCGTACTGCCGGAGCAAGCAGAGGATTCGCCATCAGCTAACTAGAGGGAGAGCTGAACAATTGTAAAACACCCGCTGACGACCGCAGGAGGACGGACCGTCAGTTAGCTAAGGAACACAAGCCCGGTTGGACGCAACAGAAGCTCCGGGAGGACCCATTCACCGGAGATAAGAGCAAGCTAAAGCCTGGTCAGGTTAGTGACGGAGCCGCGGCGCCCGCAACTGTAGCTAACTAGCCACTTGCTAGCCAGCGTAGCATTAGCAAACTAAGCTAGCGTTAGCCCTGTTGTTGCAATAGCGCAGCAGGCACGCGGTAGAGCTTATAGCACTCAAAGCTACAGCTAACTAGGCCGGCAACGGAGCCGTGGCACCCGCGACCGTAGCTAACTAGCCACTTGCTAGCCAGCGTAGCATTAGCAAACTAAGCTAGCGTTAGCCCTGTTGTCGCAATAGCGCACAGGCACGCGGTAGAGCTTATAGCACTCAAAGCTACAGCTAGCTAGGCAGGCAAGGAGTGAAACAATCCACGGCTAGCTTCAACTGTTTAACCCAACTGCAAGAATCCACAGCCAGCTAGGCTAACCTACAAGACCCACCAAGAAAGGAATTGCGAGCTAATAGCAGCTACCCAGAGAGCTACCCACACCCAGCACTCTTCCCTGTGACTCTATTGACTGTTTGCATTAAAATAGGTTTGTGTGTACCTGGGTATTAAGTCGTCGGGGGGAGGAAAATCCTCTCCCACTTTATTATTTTATTTTTAGCAGTATCCCTGGGATGACCCCACGGTGAACCTGGTTCCGCTGCCGAAGACTAGTTAAGGAAGTGCAGGGACCAGCGCAAATCAGCTCAGGGAGTCAGAGAGGGCTGAAGATATAAGATAGAAAGACGAAACAGGTACACACAGGTTATTTCTGAGTCACAGGCAGAATGGAGGCACTAAAGACCGAAAGGGAAAAGTTGGCAGTCACTTTTGAGAGAGGATATCGCCACATCATCAGGTCAGTGGCATTGATGGGCGAAGATGACATGAAACGCGAGTGGATAGCGCTCCTGTCAAATGCGAAAGACCTAAACTCTGCAGACGACAATTATGAGGAAGGTTTGAAGGCCAAAGCAAGTCAGGAACCTGAGACAGGTAACAGTCAGCTTCTTCAAGACATCACCAATGCCGCTGAGGAGAGAGCTCAGAAGATTGAACAGGTCGGTCACGTCTTAAAGGCCAACATGTGGACAAGGTTCGCGGGAGTCGAACTTTCATCCACAATTAGACGAGCAGAAAGGAGTCACGAAGGCGCGAAGAGGATCAGTCTAGGGGAGGCAACCCACGACGTTTGTAAAGAACGAAGCACACTCACAGATAACCTCATCATCAAAGCGCGAAGTCTGCTATCAAGCTGGGGGGAGTGGATCCCTGTAGTTGAGGCGTGCAACACGAGAAAGTCACTAGAGGAGCTGGAGGACAAAAGGGATGAACTTTGGGAAACGTTTGTGACTGAATTTGGAAGAGTTGAGAAGGAGAATACTGACAAAATGGCCGACAAGGCCGCCGCAGCAAAGCAAATGGCCACCGACGCTCTCGCCGAAGATGAGAGGAAAAGGGCCGACGCTCTCGCCGAAGATGAGAGGAAAAGGGCCGACGTTCTCGCCGAAGAAGAGGCCAAAGATCGAGCGACGAATAGAGAAAGGGCCGACGCTCTCGCCGAAGATGAGAGGAAAAGGGCCGACGTTCTCGCCGAAGATGAGAGGAAAAGGGCCGACGTTCTCGCCGAAGAAGAGGCCAAAGATCGAGCGACGAATAGAGAAAGGGCCGACGTTCTCGCCGAAGAAGAGGCCAAAGATCGAGCGGCAAATAGAGAAAATAAAGAAGCCATTGCCAAGCTGGAAAGGAAAGCCGCTGAGGCAAGACTGAAGTCAGCTGATAGCGTGGCCGAGTTTGAGAAGGAGACAGCGAAGGTGAAATTGGGGGCCGAAGAAGAGATCGCTGAGGCAAGGCAGAAGGCGGCCGTGATTGAGTTGAAGGCAGCAGAAATAGCCGCTCAAGAGCGCGCCAAACTACTGGAGGCTCAGCGGGAAGCATGGGAACAAGCCCGGGAGGCAGGGCTGGAGAGCGCCACATATGGAGGCAACCGCACTAGAGCCAAGATCAAACTCCCTCCAACAAGGCTGCCCGTGTTCAGCGGATGTATGAGAGATTTTCATCGCTGGCGGAAAGATTGGGAGAGCCTGCAGCAGCAGGGAGACCCATCGGGGTCGCCAGAGGTGAAGAAACTCCACCTCCTCGAGAGCATAGACCGAAAGGTTTTCGAGGAGCTCAAACTCTCGAGCTACCGCTCAGCGGAAGACGTATTCACAGCTTTGGAGAATCGGTTTGGAGACAAGGCAACCATCGCGCTGCAAATTATTGAGGAATTGGAAAGAATACCAGCGGTAAAAGGAAACCAGCCGAGGAAAGCGATCGACCTTATTCAGGCAGTGGAAAGAGCCCTCATGGACCTGACAGACTTAGGAGAAGTGGAGGCTATGAAGAACCCACTTGTACTTAGGGCCATCGAGAGCAAACTGCCAGATCGTGTGCAGGAAGGCTGGTTTGCTTTTGTAACCAAACCCAAAAACCAAGTCGCCCCAGACAAGCGGTTCGATGCTCTTCTTCTGTTTCTGAAAAGGCAGGAAAAAATCCTCGAGGGGATGGATCGAATCCGAGGCTCCACGGAGACCTCTGGGGGAACACCGGAGAGGCCAGTCAGATGGGAGAAGAGGGCATTCACGAGGGCCATGGAGAGAGACTCACCGGTAGATGAAGAAGAGGAGGAACATCGAGGTGAAACCAGAGTCACGGGCAGGAACTCGGAAAGAAGAGAAGAGTGTGACATCTGTGGAAGCGATCAGCACGGTGGCAAAATATTCTTCTGCCAAAAGTTCAAGAGTGTCAGTCTGGCAGAGAAACGAGCCATAGTAAGGCAAAGCAAAGCCTGTCAGAAATGTTTGGGCATGCACGGCGCCGACGGGGAGTGTAGTAACCGGTACCTGTGCAGAGTGTGCAAGCGGGATGAAGGAAGGGCAAGTCATCACTACCTTCTGTGTCCCGAATGGAGTGAGGGGAAGAGGACAGGGCCAGGGTTCGCTGACAAGCAACGAGAATTCCTGGATTCTTTGGGACTCAACCCTGAACAGGAGAGGAGGGCGAAGGCATTCACCAGTAAGGCTTCGATGACGCTGAGCGCGGGCGCAGAAGGCGGAAGTCTCTTCGCAGAGGATGGGCCAGAGGAACATCCAGTACTAATGATGATATTGACAGTCAAAACAGAAGATGGATATGACCTGGGAACTCTCATAGACCTCGCCTCCGACACAAATTATATCACCAACCGGGCCGCCGATCGGCTCCGACTGGAGCGGAAGCAAGTAACACTGACTGTGCATGGAGTCGGTGGAATGAAGGTCAAGGTCAAGACTAATAAGTACCTGCTAAAGGTCAGGGCGTGGAGCAACAACAGATGGAGTCCCCACGAGATGGTATGTTACGGGCTCGACACAATCGCTCGTGCAGACAAGGTCATCAGTCCAGAGCGACTCTGTAAGTTTTTCCCTGGGGTCGAGAAGGAAGAGCTGGTCCGACCTAAGGAAATCGAGCTCTTGATCAGCCACCGAGAGGGACGACTCGCTCCACGGTGGAGAAGAGGGACGGGAGACTTAGTGCTGTGGGACGGGCCTCTGGGGAAGACCGTGGGAGGAACGCACCCAGACCTGTTTGAAAGTTGGGAAAGATCCGCACACAACTCCCAGACGCACTTTGCGCGTTCTCTGAGAACGGAGGCAGTAAGATTTGAGGAGATCCCCTGCAAGACGCCCAGCGCAAAAGAAGAGGATGGAGACCAGAAGCCGCAAGGTCATGAAAAGACCGGGAGAACAGCTGCAAGCAGCAAAGAGGTCCTCGAGTGGTGGAGCTGGGATAGCATCAGCGCCGCGTGCGAGCTAAAGTGTGGAGGGTGTCGCTGCGGAAATTGTCAGCCGGGCGGGAAAGAGATGACTCTCGCAGGGGAAAAGAAGATCAAAACCTACGCAATTACCCGCGTCAACATCGGGGACAAGCCAGCCGGATGCATCGCCCAGCTGGCCATGAGGAAGACGGCAAGGCTGCCAGAGGTCGCCCACCTAAAAGAAGAGCGGAGAGCACTTGAGGAGGACACCTATGTAGACGACATTCTAGCGTCTCATGGCGACAGGAGAGAGCTGAGGAGCATCACGGAGGGAATCGAGAGGACGCTCAACGCTGGAGGTTTCGCTCCGGAACCACGGATCCAGTCGGGTCAAAGTGGGAGGAGCAAAGAGGGCAAGCCTGCAGAAACGAGGGCCAATGTGGAGCCAGAGTCAGAGGTGTTGGTGCTGCCTGATCAGCTGAGCGAGGAAACATCCAGGGGAGTGGCTGTAAGGCTGGTCGAGTCAAAGGCCAAATTGACGCCGATAACTCAGAAAGGGGATGTCGTTAAATCCGAACTGTGTGGGGCCGTAATCGCATCCAGGCTTAAGGGCTTCTGGGAGAAGCAAGGTCGACTGGGCGTGGAGAGATGGTTTCATTTCCTGGACAGCCAGACCGTCATGGGGGCCATTCAAAAGGACCAAACATTCTACGCGAGCAGGATCGGAGAGATCCAAAGGGCTGGACCTACTGACGACTGGTGGTGGATCCCCGGAGATCTAAATGTCTCAGACCTCGTCACACGAGGCTGCCCGCCGGAAAGCATGGGAGAAGGCTCGACCTGGCAGAATGGTCCGGAGTTCCTGGCGTGGGCAGTGGAGAAGTGGCCCATGAAATCCGCGGCGGAGGTGGCTGCAAGTGCTCGAGACAGCGTGAGCATGCTGCAACGGAAAGCGTTCACTGCAGCTGTAACACGCGCTCAGGCGAGGAAGGGGCTGGACCCGAAATGCGGCATTGAGGAGGAAGCAAATGCAAAGGGGACATCCACACCGGTTGGGAGTTCCAGGGACCCCGAGCATGAGAGGGAGAGGCTCTGGGGCGCTGCTCTCATGGACCTGATTGAGCCAGAACGCTTCAGTGAGATAGGCAGGCTCATTCGGGTAGTTGGGTGGGTCCGGCGAGCTGTTAGGCAGTGGTTGGTTTGCGGGAGGGCTCCAGAAGACGCAAAGTGGGAGGCTACACGCCCGAGGGAGACAAGAAGCGGAGTTAGCCTCGGCGTCCAGGAGCTGAACGCAGCTTTCCGCGACCTGTGTCTGGCTGCACAGGATGGAACAGAGTTTCCTAAAACGACTTGGGACGGACTGGTAGTTGAGAGGGTCGAAGGGCCGGGGCTGCTGGTGTGTTCCGGAGGAATCCAGGAGGCGAAGGAGGTGGGAATCCCACTTGTCCCCTACACTGCATGGATCAGCACTCTGTTGGCAGGGGAGGCCCATGGGGCGAGCCACGAGGGGTTGGCTGGCACCCTATTGAAGATGCGCAAGAAGGCGTGGGTGATTCAGGACGAGGAAGGAGCGAGGGCCACGATCTCTTCCCAACGCTCGACCGAGACGTTGGGCGGGTGGTCGTGCTGCTTCCCGTGGAGGAGCAGTAGAAAATAACTGTATTAAAGAGAGGGAAAGTTGTGGTCCATTTAGGCACAAAGGACCAATGGACCAAGTGGGAGGTGTTTGGCTAATCCATGGGAGGGTATTTGATTGGGAGTTTATTTTTTGTTTGATTCATTTGATTGGGTAAAAGTATGCATGCAGAGAGTGATTGGCTTAGATAGAAATGGGGGCGGGCTTAATGGAGGTAATCTGGGTGGCAGGGAATCGGAATGACAGTGTGAAGAGAGATGGGAGTTGGTAAGGAGTTCTGTATGATTGTGTAGCTTGTTAAATCTTTTTCTGTTAGTTTGTTCACTGTTTATTTACATGTACTGATATCAATGTGTTGTGTTTAGTTTTACAATCTGTTTAATAGATGAAGAAGGAAATCAAACCGAATTGTGTCAGTCTCATCATTTCACCCGTACTGCCGGAGCAAGCAGAGGATTCGCCATCAGCTAACTAGAGGGAGAGCTGAACACACACACACACACACACACACACTTGACTAGCAGATTTCAGCTTAGTGGATATAAACTCTTAGAAAGTTCCAAAAAGGGGTTTGTTTTCTGCCGTTGACGGTTCCTGGTAGCACCTTTTTCTAGAAGGCTGTACTCCATTGGCTGATCAAGCTAAACAACTGACCAACCGCTGGGCTGATGGGTTAATTAATTAATTTTATCCAAAGCGACTTACAATTACGAATTACAGGGACATTCCCCCTGGAGTAACTGAGGGCTAAGTGCCTTACCCAAGGGCACACTAGTAGTGGTGTGGCTTCAGGCGGGATTTGAACTCACAACCTTCCGATCACAAGTCCAACTCAC
>NC_137675.1:44964164-44969164 GCF_963989245.1 Nansenia antarctica
TTAGACGTTTGCAGAAAAAAGGTTTGGATAGCCACAGTTCCTCATGTGCAACACCTTACAAGACTGCATCTCTCAGACCTGCATACTGGGAGCTTTGCTGCCCCCAGGAGGGGTGTCGCTGAGGAGGGGTGTCACTGGTTGGGTACGTTTTTCAAAACCTAGAAAATTCTCACAAAGTGTCTGAACCCTTCTACAGCATACGGTTTACTACATTTCTGGTGAAATAATCCTCATTCTAATCTTGATCCTTTTCAGACTGTAGGCCTGTCCTTTATCTCTCTCTCTCTCTCTCCTCATTCTTTTTTACACTCCCTTTTCTCTTCCACTTTGGTCTTTTCCAAACTCTCTCTCACCTCTGCCATCTTTCTCCCTCCCCCCTTTCCATCCTCTTCCCTTCTTCTCTCTCACCTCATTCTTTTCCAGACTATAGTCTTCCATCATCTTGTCTCCCTGTTCTTGGAAGGTGATGATGATGAGAGCCACGAAGATGTTGACGAAGAAGAAGGGGAAGACCACGAAGTACACCACGTAGAAGATGGACATCTCCATCCGGTACCCCGGGCTCGGGCCCTGATTCTCATAAGTCGCATCCACTGAATGTTTCAGCACCCTGGGGGAGGGGGGAGGAGAGGAGAGATGTTTGATTTAGTTGATTTAACCTTTATTTAACCAGGAGGTCCCTTGAGATTAAAATCTCTTTTTCGAGGGAGACCTGGCCAAGAAAGCACACCAGTACAGATACAAGTTACACAACTGGCGAATAAAACAAAATAAATAACAGACAAGAGATAACAGATCAATAATATTAAAAAAACATTTTAGGAGTAGCAGTTGCACATTTCTGTCACACAGTTTTACAATCAGAGCTTTGAAATCTCTCAGGGAGACGAGGTTATTAAGCTTGAGTGTGTTCTGGAGGTTATTCCATGAACAGGCCGCAAAATTAAAAAAAAGCTGCTTTGCCAAGTTCCAAGAGAGACCTGGGTACCTAGACTCTGGAGGGAGGAAAAAAGACATGTTATATATCCTGGAGGGAGGAGAGGAGAGGAGAGATGTTATATACCCTGGAGGGAGGAGAGGAGAGATGTTATATACCCTGGAGGGAGGAGAGGAGAGATGTTATATACTCTGGAGGGAGGAGAGGAGAGATGTTATATACTCTGGAGGGAGGAGAGGAGAGATGTTATATACTCTGGAGGGAGGAGAGGAGAGATGTTATATACCCTGGAGGGAGGAGAGGAGAGATGTTATATACCCTGGAGGGAGGAGAGGAGAGGAGAGATGTTATATATCCTGGAGGGAGGAGAGGAGAGATGTTATATACCCTGGAGGGAGGAGAGGAGAGATGTTATATACCCTGGAGGGAGGAGAGGAGAGATGTTATATACCCTGGAGGGAGGAGAGGAGAGATGTTATATACCCTGGAGGGAGGAGAGGAGAGATGTTATATACCCTGGAGGGAGGAGAGGAGAGATGTTATATACCCTGGAGGGAGGAGAGGAGATATGTTATATACCCTGGAGGGAGGAGAGGAGAGGAGATATGTTATATACCCTGGAGGTAGGAGAGGAGAGGAGATATGTTATATACCCTGGAGGAGAGGAGAGGAGAGATGTTATATACCCTGGAGGAGAGGAGAGGAGAGATGTTATATACCCTGGAGGGAGGAGAGGAGAGATGTTATATACCCTGGAGGGAGGAGAGGAGAGATGTTATATACCCTGGAGGGAGGAGAGGAGATATGTTATATACCCTGGAGGGAGGAGAGGAGAGGAGATATGTTATATACCCTGGAGGGAGGAGAGGAGAGATGTTATATCCGTGGAGGGAGGAGAGGAGAGATGTTATATACCCTGGAGGGAGGAGAGGAGGGGAGAGGACATATGGTATAGAGTCAGATTATTTTAGATGATCCATGGATGAGTGTGCATAATTGGTGGTGTTTATTGTTTCCCTGTAATCATGTCTTATGACATGAACGTATCAAATTCAAAGTACTCTAGCCTGGCCCCCCCTTACCTGACTGACCTCCTTCTCCCCCACTGCCCTACCCGTACCCTCCGATCCTCATCCACTGTTCCCCTCACTGTCCCACCCTCAAAACTCAAAGGCTTCGGAGACCGTGCCTTTTCACAAGCTGCACCCCGCCTCTGGAACTCTCTCCCCCAACCACTCAGAGACTCACCCTCACTCTCCACTTTTAAATCCCACCTCAAAACCTACCTGTTCTCCCATGCATACAACCTCCCCTACACCTAACCATCTCCCCTAACCCTGCCACCCCCCCCCCCCCTGGACATTGCTGTGTTAATTGTTCCCTGTTCGTTAACTCTGTGTTCTATGTGCTCTGTTGCTTGTTGTTTCTGTGGTCTCCGTTTTTCCCATATTGTCAGCGTCTTTGAGCCTCGGAAAAGCGCTATATAAATACAATCAATTATCATTATTATTATTATTATTATTATTATTATTGTTATGAGAACCTCATCATCTGTGTGTGTGTATGTGTGTGTGTGTGTTTTCTACTTACTGCGGCCACCCCTCTCCGGTAGATACGGTGAAGAGAGTGAGCAGGGCCCAAAGCACGTTGTCGTAGTGGAAATCGTACTTCTTCCACTCCCGCTTCTGCGCCTTCACTTCGTTATCGCGTTCGTATACCAGATATTCGCCCCTGAAACACACACAACCAATAACCTATCATTATTATTATCATTATTATTATTACTATTATTATTGTTATTATGATTTTTAATACTATTATTGTTGTTATTATTATTATTATTATTATTCTCATCATCATCATTATTATTATTATTATTATTGTTAATGTTATTATTATTAGTATTGTTATTATTATTATTGTTGTTATAATAATAATTATAATAATATTAGTATTATTGTTATTATTGTTGTTGTTATTATTATTATTGTTATTTATGTTATTGTTATTATTATTATTGTTGTTGTTATTGTTGTTATTATTATTGTTATTGTTGTTATTAATATTGTTGTTGTTATTGTTATTATTATTATTATTGTTGTTATTGTTGGTCCATGTCGAATTCCGTCAGCCACCGGAGAAAAAACAAGCGCTGACCGCCGTCTGGATCACTGTACCCCCGTGGTGTCTGGATCACTGTACCCCCGTGGTGTCTGGATCACTGTACCCCCGGGGTGTCTGGATCACTGTACCCCCGTGGTGTCTGGATCACTGTACCCCCGTGGTGTCTGGATCACTGTACCCCCGTGGTGTTTGGATCACTGTACCCCCGTGGTGTGAGATCACCTCAGATGTTTACTGATGTGGACACAGAGGAAGTTGAAGCTGTTGTCTCTCTCCACTTCAGCCCCTTCCTTGTGATGTAGATGTGGGCATCTACCCCCCCCCCCCCCCCACACCGCCTGTTTCCTCCTGAAATCCACCATCAGTTCCTTCGTTTTGTACTGATGTTGAGGGAGAGATTATTATCCTGGCACCGGTCCACCAGGACTCTTACCTCTCTTCCCCGCAGGCTGAGTCATCGTTGTTAGTGATCAGGCCGAACCACAGTGGTAGCATCAGCAAGCCTGACGGTGGAGTTGGAGCTGTGCGTCATGGCACACAGTCCTGGGTGAACAGGGAAAACAGCAGGAGACTGAGCTTACAGCCCTGGGTGCCCCCCCCCGTGTTGAGAGTCAGAGTGGAGGAGGTGATGCTGCCTACTTTCCTCCACCTGGGGTCTGCACGTCAGGAAGTCCAGGGTCCAGTTACACAGGGAGGTGTTAAGGCTACTTTACAAGGCGGCCAACTAGTGGTCGTTGTGTATAAATAGCAGCTTACCATTGTAAAGATGACCGCCAAGGTGGCTCTTATAGTAGGTAAAAAAAAAGCACGGCTGTTCGGCTGTTAAGGGGGAGGCTCTGTGTTGTTTCTGTCAAACCGAGCGTAGAAGGTTCGTCAGGCAGCGGACGCACGAAGCGGTCTGTGTACAGTATGACTGTTAGTGTGTGCACGTGTGTGTGTGTGTGTGTGTGTGTGTATGTGTGTGTGTGTTCTGACCTGCAGTCCCGCTCGAACTCTTTGGACTCATCAGTGCAGTAGAAGAAGCGTCCTTTGAAAAGCTGCACGGCCACCACGGCGAAGATGAACATGAAGAGCATGTAGACGATCAGGATGTTGAGGACGTTCTTCAGGGAGTTGACCACGCAGTCAAACACCGCCTGGGATGAGAGGGAGAGAGAAAGAGAGAGAGAGAGAGAGAGAGAGAAGAGAGAGAGAGGTAGAGAAAGAGAGACAGAGAGAGAGAGGGAGAGAGAGAGAGAGAGAGAGAGAGAGAGAGAGAGAGAGAGAGAGAGAGAGAGAGAGAGAGAGAGAGAGAGAGAAAGAACACAACCACGGAACCAGTGTCATAGAGGGGTACAGAACACAGGCATACAGTCCAATATGAGAAACACAGTTACATATGTCGTTTGTAGCAAGGAAATGCTGCTGCTGCTGCTGCTGCTGCAGAAGAAACCTCAACAGTCTTACAAAAAAGGGTTTAGAGAGTTCCATTTAGAACCTTCGGTGGAAAGACTGTATCAAATTCAAAGTGCTCATCCTCACATACAAAGCCCTCCATAGCTTGGCCCCCCCTTACCTGACTGATCTCCTTCTCCCCCACTGCCCTACCCGTACCCTCCGATCCTCATCCACTGTTCCCCTCACTGTCCCACCCTCAGGAGACCGTGCCTTTTCACAAGCTGCACCCCGCCTCTGGAACTCTCTCCCTCAACCACTCAGAGACTCACCCTCACTCTCCACTTTTAAATCCCACCTCAAACCCTACCCGTTCTCCCATGCATACAACCTCCCCTACCCCTAACCATCTCCCCTAACCCTGCCACCCCCCTCCCCCCCTGGACATGCATACAACCTCCCCATCACCTAACCATCTCCCCTAACCCTGCCACCCCCCTCCCCGTTTGTTAACTCTGTGTTCTATGTGCCCATGTTATCTTTGCTTGTTGTTTCCCGGTTTTCC
>NC_137675.1:44974164-44981664 GCF_963989245.1 Nansenia antarctica
CATACACTGTGGTGACCCGCACGCAGCCCCGGGTATACATGGCCTTCAGAACCCTGGACAGCGGCCGCATAGATTAAGGGGCCGTGTCATTAACGGAGTCTACGCCCAACACACCCGGCTGGTGCACATCATTCCATCAGGTCGGGGGCTCGTTAAGGGAATGCGGAGCACCTGCGACGCGAACGGGTGGAGGAATGAAAAGCGGAGGCGGAGGCGTCAGAAAGGAAGCGAGAGGCTACGCGACGACACGCGTATGGGTGAGGGCCGTGGTACGGCGGATAATGACAATGCCTGGTGGAACTAATTATATGTCCTCTTCTCCACAGCAAAGAGAGAGCCGGGAGTAGGGAGAGCGCGAGCCCGCCTGCCGATAGCGGAGCGACCAGCCCCTCTGCCCAAATAACCCCCGGAGCTCGGAGACGGGACACCGGAGTGTCCCCCCGAGTGGAATTAAGTCCACCCTTTTGCCCTCCCCTAGAGGCACCTTAAGTTCCACCGTTAGCCGCCTGGAGGCGAGTTTTAGTTGGACCTTTTTTGCTTTCTCCGTAACTCTTCTTTTTCCTAAATAAATACGTCCAGTGGGCGGTTTTGAAACTTTAGCGCTGTGTTGTCTCCTGTCTGGGTGGTGTGTTTACCGGGTCTATGTGGTGGTCACCACAACACACACACACACACACACACACACACACACACACACACACACACCGTACATAAACATGGCAGAGGCACGCACATGTCATGGGTCAGTCCCACAGACAGAGGGTGCCACCACAGCCACCCTGGAGCCTTGGCCACTGGATATAGACACTCTTGCTGTGTCCTAATAAGAGCTGGTAGAGGTTGCCCAGGTCAGACTGATCTAGAGTCAAGTAGTATTTATCTTTAGCGTACTAAAGCAGAAGAGTCATGGACATCTGAAATCTGATCCTAGATCAGTGGACTAATGGCAACATCTACCTTGAGCAAAACCCAATACTCAAATATAGTCTCTTGTCGTCGCCCCCCCCCCACCTCGACTCAATGACGACCAGCGATCTGAAGAGACGGGGTGGGCGGCGGTACAATGACCGACACCTATCCCCTACCTCCCTCTGTCAGGGGTGGAGAAAGGGAGGAGGAGGAGGAGGAACGAGAGAAAGATATTTCGGAGAAATTGGTGAACAGCGTGTCTCTCTCGACCGGAAAAACAGAGCAGAGAAAGGAAGGCGGGAGGGCTGGAGGGATGGATGGAGGGAGAACGATACGGTGAGGAGGGATGGAGGGGGGAGGGAATACTGTGCAGGGTAAAGCCAGGCCGTTCTTTCTATCCCTTCATCATGGGGGTAACAGTCATCTTCCATGCTACAATCCCCCCCCGACCCCGCACCTCCCTCCCTCCCAACTACAATACTGTTAAGAAACTACAAAACCTTAAGAAGCCAGGAGTTAAGCGAATGAGCTGTTGTTAGGGCACACGTGAGCAAGGGTTTAGGGAGCAAGAGAGAAAGGGGGAAGGGCTGTCCCAGAGGACTGCATGCCAGGGAGGATGCCAGTCGGAGTGAAGTCATCTTCTGACATTCAGAGTCATACAGGAGAGCTATATGATAGGTTCATGATAGTATGCCTCATGTTCATTCTGGTTAGTTGTAGCCATTCCCATTCTCGTCGTATGCAGGTACAGGATAGGGGTATCTCAGGTCTGTAGGGGTATGTGTACACCATCCTCACTCTCGACTCTCTCATTAGGATCGAGGGGGGGGTCCGTGAATTTGGATTTTGGATTTTGGATTCAGAGAATTCACGGACCGAACCTTCAATCAGGCACCAGGTGCTGCGGTGCTTTGAGACGAGCGCCAAACTCTCTCCACAGACGTCTGCGTGTGACTTCATCGCGGTGAAGTTTGCGGTCATGTCGTGGTTTAGTCTGAGCTTCCGATTTGTCATGTCAAGTTTGGAGTCATTTCCGAATGAAATCAAGCATTTCTACGATTTCAGGGGAACTGGAATAAATGACATGTCACTTCTTGAACTGACTTGAGTTCATGAGTCGGCAGTTGGTGAAAGCGGGAACGAGTCGGCAACCAATCGAAATGTTCAGACCTTTATTCTGAAAAATGTAAATAAATGTCAACGTTGTTGAAAATCAATGACACACTCGCTAGTCAAGCCAAAACTTTGCGATGCAATGGATTCAGTGAGTAATCCCCCCCTGCTACCTAGTTAACTATAACACTACTTTACATTCTTAGCAGGCCTACAAAACAAGCTGTGTTAGTTGACTAGCGTGTGTGTCATTGATTTTCAACAGCGTTGACATTTATTAATATTTTTCTGAATAAAAGTCTGAACATTTGCTCGGTTGACGACTTGTTCCCGCTTCCACCAGCTGCTGTCACATTTCTGTGGCTTCTGTCAGGAGCTGCCTAGTGTAAGAGGGTTAGTGTGGAGAGGCTCAGATCAATATTGTTACAACTCTTTGTTTTACAGCTTTATACCAAGCGACCCATGTATGTGCATACTGTCTCAATCTCAACAAAGGTAGAAATCAACTAGCCTAGAAGAGAAAATCATCTTTAGGTGACGTCCAATATACAGTATATATATACATACGACAGGCTAATGAAACTTGAAAAGCTATTTGCATAATACCCAACCGACCAGGCACTTCTTGTAAATCTGAAAAGATCCGTAAGATTCGCAATACGTCAGTATCTCCCCTTATGCTCCCCCGGTCGCCCCGACGCAAATGTGTTTCTAAATCGCTTACTTCTCCAAATCCTCAGAGATGGACACAAATTGCTGAGGGGTTTGATTGTATTGGTTGTATAACTTCGATGCCGAGTCTCTGATTTGAATATTGACAGAGTCTTTAGCGTGGTAGACGTGTGTGTGGTGACAGAGTCCTGGGCGTGGTAGAAGTGTGTGTGGTGTTCGTCCACCACCTGTCTGAAGCAGAGAGCCAGACTGAGGAGGATGTACACACGCCCTCAGGAACCTACAGTGAGACTAGATCATTCCGCCTTGAACGTCCTTACCCCTGCGTTCACTTTTCAATGACAGACCCGACCCTGGCCTGGGGGAGACTTATCTGTTACCGTTAACAGTAGGCCATTAACCATCTTCTTTTTTTACTAACCCAACTAAATCCCATCCCCTTTCCATTCAATGAACTACTCTACCCCAGCCCCAATCCCAGCCCTATAGCCCCAGCCCTATAGCCCCAGCCCTATAGCCCCAGCCCTATAGCCTCACCCCTATAGCCCCAGCCCCATAGCCCCACCCCAGCCCTACAGCCCCAGCCCTATAGCCCCACCCCAGCCCTACAGCCCCACCCCTATAGCCCCAGCCCTATAGCCCCACCCCGGCCCTATAGCCCCACCCCTATAGCCTCAGCCCTATAGCCCCAGCCCTACAGCCCCACCCCTATAGCCCCAGCCCTATAGCCCCAGCCCTATAGCCCCACCCCGGCCCTATAGCCCCACCCCGGCCCTATAGCCCCACCCCTATAGCCCCAGCCCTATAGCCCCACCCCGGCCCTATAGCCCCACCCCAGCCCTATAGCCCCACCCCTATAGCCCCAGCCCTACAGCCCCAGCCCTATAGCCCCACCCCTATAGCCCCAGCCCTATAGCCCCACCCCTATAGCCCCAGCCCTATAGCCCCACCCCTATAGCCTCAGCCCTATAGCCCCAGCCCTATAGCCCCAGCCCTATAGCCCCAGCCCTATAGCCCCACCCCAGCCCTACAGCCCCACCCCAGCCCTATAGCCCCAGTCGTCGGCGTGCAGAGGAAAGAGGACTGAAATACCTGTGTCCGTCGAGGGTGGGGGGGGGGGAGGAGAGGGCAGGAGCAGGGGTGTGGGGGGGGGGGGTGTGACAGGGGCTGAGAGGGAGACAGTCGTCAGCTCCAGAACAGAACAGGCCTGGCCACTTACAGGGTTACAGGTGCCTCTGGGCTGGTCCTCACACCCACGGAAATAACACAGGCTGGGGGGGGGGGGGGGGCACTGGAGGAGGAGGGAGGAGGGTTGGGGGAGGGGGTGGTACTAAAGGAGGAGGGAGGTGGGTTGGGGGAGGGGGGGGCACTGGAGGAGGAGGGAGGGGGGCTGGGGGTTGGGGGGGGGGGATACTAAAGGAGGAGGGAGGGGGGTTGGGGGAGATGGGGTGGTACTAAAGGAGGAGGGAGGGGGGTTGGGGGAGATGGGGTGGTACTAAAGGAGGAGGGAGGGGGGTTGGGGGAGATGGGGTGGTACTAAAGGAGGAGGGATGGGGGTTGGGGGAGATGGGGTGGTACTAAAGGAGGAGGGAGGGGGGTTGGGGGAGGGGGGCTGCCTCTGCTGTGAAAGGTGATAGGGGCTGAAGGAAGGGGGGAGGAAAGGCTGATGGAGAGGGGGGGGTCAGGCTAAGAGAGGTGTTTGCCTCATGTAGTTTATTTATTAGCATAAAGACAGAGCAGAACAAAGGAAGAGGGGAGAGAGAGAGAGAGACAGAGACAGAGGGAAACAGAGACAGAGACAGAAAGACAGACACAGACAGACAGATAGGCGGTGACAGACTGAGACAAAAAGATAAAAAGACAGAGAGAGAGAGACAGAGAGAGACAAAGAGACAGAGAGAGAGACACAGAGAGAGAGAAAGACAGAGACAGAGGGAAACAGAGAGAGAGACAGAGAGACAGAGAGAGAGACAGAGAGAGAGAGACAGATGGAGACAGAGAGACAGAGAGAGAGAGACAGAGAGAGAGAGACAGAGAGAGACAGACAGAGACAGAGAGACAGAGAGAGACAGAGAGAGACATACAGACAGACAGAGGCAGAGAGAGAGAGAGACAGAGAGAGAGAGAGAGAGAGAGAGAGAGACAGAGACAGAGAGAGAGAGAGAGACAGCAATGCTGTGCTCGCTCCAGGGTGCCTGTGAGTCTGCAGTGTGGTGTTTTAGCCAGTAGGGGCACAGTGGCAGGGGAGAGATGGGGGGAGAGGAGGGAGGGAGGGAGCGAGGGAGGGAGGGGGGTGGAGAAGGGACACTTACGTGAAGGCGAAGGCCACCAGAGCACCACTAACCACTATAAAGTCCAGAATGTTCCATAGGTCCCGGAAATATGAACCTTGGTGCAAAACCAGACCTAGGTCCACCATCTAAGAAAGAGAGAGAGAGAGAGAGGGGGGGGGGAGTAGGGGGAGGAGGTTAGAGAGAGAGAGGGGAGGAGAAAGAGGGGGGAGGAGGAGAGGGAGGAGGTTAGAGAGAGAGGGGAGGAGAAAGAGGGGGGAGAAGAGGGAGGGAGGAGGTTAGAGAGAGAGAGGGGAGGAGAAAGAGAGGGGGAGGAGTAGAGGGAGGGAGGAGGTTAGAGAGAGAGACGGGAGGAGAAAGAGAGGGGGAGGAGTAGAGGGAGGGAGGAGGTTAGAGAGAGAGACGGGAGGAGAAGGAGAGGGGGAGGAGTAGAGGGAGGGAGGAGGTTAGAGAGAGAGAGGGGAGGAGAAGGAGAGGGGGAGGAGTAGAGGGAGGGAGGAGGTTAGAGAAAGAGAGGGGAGGAGAAGGAGAGGGGGAGGAGTAGAGGGAGGGAGGAGGTTAGAGAGGGGTTAGAACGGGTGTTAACATCAGCAATGCTCACCTTACTGTCACACACACAACCATGTACCAGGAGAGGCTGGTAGAGGTAGAGATGGCAGGACAGGCTGATTGTAAACACACTCGTCCTGCTCCACGCGTTTACAATGAGCCCCATCCTCTGACGTTTCCCTCCCCTGCAGCTAGCACACTAAGGGGCTAAGAGGGACCAGAGCTCCAGGGGGGGGGGGGTTCCCCTACCACGTGGGAAGCCCAGGGGAGAGCCTCTATCATGGGCTTAAAAGAACCGGGAGGGTGGGTGGGTGCCTTACCTTGATCAGCATCTCAAAGGTGAACACTCCCGTAAAGACATAGTCGAAGTAGCGCAGAACCTGTTCACACACACACACACACACACACACACACACACACACAAGCACGCACACACACACACACACACACACACACACACGCACACGCACGCGCACACATGCACGTACACACACACACACACACACACACACACACACACACACACACACACACACACACACACACATAGACAGAGAGAGATGGAGGGAGTTAGTTTGTGTCTGAGGGAAAGAGGGATAAACCATTATAAAGGACAGACAGGGATGTGTGTGTGTGGTGTGTTTAGAGGACTAAACCATTGTAAAGGACAGACGGGTGTGTGTGTGTGGTGTGTTTAGAGGACTGGACCATTGTAAAGGATAGACAGGGGTGTGTTATGGTCTGTTTAGTGGACTAAACCATTATAAAGGACAGACAGGGGTGTGTGTGTTGTGTTTAAAGGACTGAACCATTATAAAGGACAGACAGGGGTGTGTGTGTGGTGTGTTTAGAGGACTGAACCATTCTCACATTGTTGCGGGGGGATTCGGGCCAGACCGGGTCCTCTGCAGCCAGAGCGATGCTGCTCATGGCGATCACCAGCAGGATGGTCATCTCAAAGTAGCGCATCGTGCAGACGTAGTGGCACAACCTCCGGAACCTGACCCACACAGAACACAGGGTTGGTACATCCACTATGGAACCTGACCCACACAGAACACAGGGTTGGTACATCCACTATGGAACCTGACCCACACAGAACACAGGGTTGGTACATCCACTATGGAACCTGACCCACCCAGAACACAGGGTTGGTACATCCACTATGGAACCTGACCCACACAGAACACAGGGTTGGTACATCCACTATGGAACCTGACCCACACAGAACACAGGGTTGGTACATCCACTATGGAACCTGACCCACACAGAACACAGGGTTGGTACATCCACTATGGAACCTGACCCACACAGACAACAGGACTGGTACCTCCACTATGGAACCTGACCCACACAGACAACAGGACTGGTACCTCCACTATGGGACTTGTAACTAGACCACTAGGACAGCCGTGCCTTTTTTACCTACTATAAGACCCGCCTTGGGGGTCAAATGACCATAGTCTTTACAATGGAAATCTGCTATTTACACACAACGAACACTAGTCGGCCGTCTTGTAAATTAGCCTTCCTCCTACACAGAAAAACTGTAAACAAATTGCTTTATCCTAGCTTATACTGATGTGGTTTTGAAAAATGTAAGGATACTGGCTGATATATCTAGGGAAAGTCATGAAAGGAGGGTCCTGAAATTTGATCAAGTGCAAAGGTATAAAAAGAGACATTTACTCACAGGGTCAAATGACCTCACCCACGGCTGTTCTTGTGTCAAATGAACAAGGTACAGTTACATGAGAACATGATTGGTTGGGTGATAGGGCCTTTTCAGCTGCAGCCCCGTCCCTCTGGAACGCCCTCCCCACCTCTTCAAGCTCTCCTTCACCAGTTAACCCTCTCCCCCTCCCCTTCCCATGTGTCCCCAGCACTACCTGAATTAGGCCCCTATACTTTATTTTATTTATTTTTTGTTTCTTTTTATTATTACTACTCGATCTTTTCAGTTAGG
>NC_137675.1:44984164-45009164 GCF_963989245.1 Nansenia antarctica
TTTTCAAAAACTTTTAAGACCTTGATTTTTTCTCAAATTCACAAACTTTAAAGGATTTCAAGGACCCGTGGGAACCCTGACAAACGGGACATTCCCAGAAGTCTGCCGCAACAGTGACAACACAACAACCTCCCTGCCCCTGCCCCTGCCCCCCACCCCTCTCTCTCTCTCTCTCCAACCTACTTCCTGGTCCGGTGCTGTCGTGTCCTCTTCCCCTCGCCCTCGCACCCTGACTGGGCTCCGTGGCGATGACGCCTCTGCCTCCTCTCGCCCCCTTCGCCCGCCTCCGGTTCGCCCTCCCCCCCTCCTCCTTCTGTGCATCTGCTCCTGTGCCTCCCTCCTCCTCCTCCTCCCTCTTCCTCCTCGGGGGGCCTGCTGCGGTGCTGGCGGGGTCTCCTGTGCTCCGAGGAAGAGCCTCCCCCTCCTCCCCCTCCCCGGTGGTGGCCGTGTCTCTTGGGGGGCCTCTCATCCGAGCCTTGCCCAGGGGGCCCGGGGGGGCCTTCCAGGCGGGTGTGGGAGGAGTGGTGGTGCTGGTGGGGGTGGGGGTGGGGGTGGGGGTGGCTCTGCTGATTGTCCTGCGGCTCTTTGCGGCTCCGCCGGCTCTCGGTCGAGTCCCCTCGCTCGAAGGATCTCCCGGGTCCCGAGCCCCCTCCACCTCCTCCACTTCCTCCTCCACTTCCTCCTCCTCCACCTCCTCCTCCTCCTCCACCTCCACCTCCACCTTCTCCTTCTCCTCCTCTGTCGTGGAAGCGGGTCTGCTTGTGGAGGAGGTCGTCGTCGGTGCGGTGCTGGTGGCTGAGGCAGGGGGCCGCGGTGGGGGGGGGGTCAGAGGCGGAGGGGTGGCCGTGGGCCTCGGCGGAGGAGGGGGGCCGCGTCTTGTTGGTGTTGTTGTTGCGGTTCTCTTGGGGGTCCACCACCAGGGGCCGGTCCAGGTGGGTCTTCATGTCCGGCCGGATGTGGCGAGAGTAGGACACCTGGGAGGGTGGGAAGGGGTGACAGACAGATCACACTGTTATTGGCACCAACAGGGTCCCAGACCATGGACAACCTCCACCCTCCCTCCCCTGCCCCCCACCCCCCCTCCCCCGCCCCTACTGTCCGTGTCCTTGCCTTCCAGCGGTCCTCGGGGTCCAGCTCGTTGTACAGCGCCTCTCTGCTGGTCATGAGGGTCTGTTTCCGCAGCTCGCTGGTGCGCTGCTCCCACACAGACTTACTGCCGCCCTTGTTATTCTTCTGTTGCTCCTTACTGCTCCCGGAGGTTGGGAGGGGGAGTGCGGAAGGAGATGGAGATGGAGAGAGAGAGAGTCAGAGAGGAGAGATAGTGGGTAGAGTAGAGCAGAGGAGAGAACGGAAAGAGGGGCATAGAATGGCGTGGAAGAGTGAAATGGAGGGGTTTAGTGAGGGGGTTAGTGAAATGGAGGGAAGAGAAGAAAGAAGAGGTGAAGAGAGAGTCAGACCTCTGGTTGAGAGGAGGGGTCTGGGTCCAATACTGTAGACACGCACACACACACACACACACACACACACACACACACACACACACACAGAGAGACACACACAGAGAGACACACACACAGACACACACACACACACACACAGACACAGTGACACATACACACAGACAAACTATATACAGGAATATAAACACAAGCAAATACACGCACACACGCACACACACACACACACACACACACACACGCACACACACTTGCGCCCACACACACAGTTAAAGGGGTCACCTTGCTGGACCTATAGGGCAGACACACAGAGGCTTCTGCAGGTTTATGGGCGACCACCGTTTCCCAAAGCAGAGGGCTGCCGAGCCCCACTTTGGGAAACTCCACGGAGCACGGGATGAGGATGACACTGAGGGCAAGGTCAGGATGTGACACAGTCTACCAGGAGAAGCCCCACCCAGCCCCAAAAACACCCAAAGAAAGAGCCAAAATGGAGCCGTCAACAAAAGACCCAAAATGAATGCCCCCATCCAACCCCCACTAACCCCCCCCCCCCCCCCCCCCCACTAGACCCCCCCTCTCCCAGGGCCAACAGTCAACCACAGTAAAGCCACAGCCACACGGCGAGGAGCAGCCAACAGAAGAAGAAAACAAATTAAAAAAGATTTCAAAAGATACTCAAAAAGATAAGCCAACTCAGATACCACCAAAAACCAAAGCATGGGAGGAGAAAAAAAAAAAAGTCAAATACTGAAAAAGAGGGGGGGGGGGGCAGGGAAGAGAGGGTGGTCTGAAGGAGGAAAAGGAGGAAAAAAGCGGGATTCGAAGAAACGGAAAACGAGTAGAAATGAATAAATACCCGTCCAGAAAGGGGTCTGTAGTATTGTAGTCACTGTGTACTTTGACGCTGAGGAGGGAAACAAGGCGGTTGGTGAGATGCCGACAGAAAACACACACCATCTCCATCTCTCTATCTCCATCTCTCCATCTCTCTATCTCCATCTCTCTATCATCTCCATCTCTCTATCTCCATCTCTCTATCATCTCCATCTCTCTCTCCATCTCTCTATCATCTCCATCTCTCTCTCCATCTCTCTATCTCCATCTCTCTATCATCTCCATCTCTCTCTCTCCGTCTTTCTGTATCTCCATCTGTCTATCTCCATCTCTCTCCATCTCTCTATATCTCTATCATCTCTATCATCTCCATCTCTCTCTCCATCTCTCTATCTCCATCTCTCTCTCTCCATCTCTCTATCTCCATCTCTCTCTCTCCATCTCTCTATCTCCATCTCTCCATCATCTCTATCATCTCCATCTCTCTCCATCTCTCTATCATCTCCATCTCTCTATCTCCATCTCTCTATCTCCATCTCTCTATCATCTCTATCTCTCTATCTCCATCTCTCTATCATCTCTATCATCTCTATCTCTCTATCTCCATCTCTCTATCTCCATCTCTCTCTCCATCTCTCTATCATCTCCATCTCTCTCTCTCTCCATCTCTATATCTCCATATCTCTCCATCTCTCTATCATCTCCATCACTCTCTCTCCATCTCTCTATCATCTCCATCTTTCTATCTCGCTCGGTCGCTATTCCTACATGCATCTTTCTTTTTTTCATTTTCATCTCTCTCTCTCTATCCATTTCTGTCGATACCTCCATGTCTATTCTCTCTGGCTGAGACCGAACTTCATACTGCAACCTCGTATGTAAGTAAGACATTTAGAAAAGATGAAATCATTTAGCATTATGCGAAATTTAGTATATATATATATCCCAATATATACAGTATATGTTTAAAAAGCCAGGATGGTGTACTTGATATGCCTTTTTTCAAGTAGTATGAATTCAAAGCACACTATTCAGGAAGTACATTTGGATTTCAGTCCCACAATGCAATGCATCAGGTAACGGAGGCGGGGCTGTAGAGAAAATAGACCAATTAGAGTGAACTACATGGTTGATTTCTGAGTATGAATGACATGTAGTGGGAAATGTGTTGCTGAATGCATACCTTTTAACAAAACATTTACCCTAAATAGTATGTAGTATGGTTAGTATGCAGTATATAGGTTTAGTAGTCAGTAGGCGGTATGAACATTCGGTCATATCTTCTGGGTCATTTTTTTTATACGGTGCTGTTACGTCCCTGTCTGTTTTTGCTTTGTATTTGTGTCTGTGTGTCTCTCTCTCTCCCAGGTGTTCGCGATCCCTTGATTGTCTCCCTGTTAATCATCCATCATCAAGTCCACCTGTGTTCCTGTCCTGTCAACCAATCACCTGTCTACCTGTTCCCTATATATGTGGCTGTTTGTTACTTGTGTAGGTTAGAGGGAAGAGGGGTGAGGTTATGTTTTGTTTGTGTCAGTCAGTCAGTCAGTCAGTCAGTCAGTCAGTCAGTCAGTCAGTCAGTCAGTCAGTCAGTCAGTCAGTCAGTCAGTCAGTCATTCAATTCTGAGTAATTCTGTTTCATTCTGTTTTGTTAGTATATTAGTTGGTTGCTACATTTGTCTGTCTAGTGTTTGTTTGGTTTACCTATGGTCCCCGGTTGCCTTATCATGGGAGAGGGCTAGGTAAGATACCCTGGGGTTTACATCACATCACGTAGGTAACTGTTTGTCTAAACACACTAGGTAAGAACGAGCGGATGTCACTCATCCTTTGTAGCAGTTAGATTTAGGTTCCGGGTAGATTAGTTAGCAGTTCTGTACCTAGGTAGATATGCTAGATTAGAGGTGTAGGGAAGCATAGGGCTGTGGTTTTATTGTGACACCGTTCGCAGCCTTCTCCCTCCCTTCCTACCCTCTGTTTATTTTCCCCGGTTTAGTTTTTGTATTATCCTTCCCCCCTGTTTCATGTTTATTTGTATGTCCATGGATGTCCATGTTTTTCACTTTATTATTATTATTATTATTATTATTACCATTGGCAAATAAATCATTTTCTTTAAGGTACACCTTGTTGTCGGTCTGACAGTGTTTGAGCACCACACACGCGGTCAGTTGCTTCACCAGTGCTTGTACACAGGCTATGTTGCAGTCCTCCCTCCTCCCTAGTCTTACATCTGAGGGAGGATGTAACAGGTGCCATTTGGACTTCATAACTTGTGAAAAATAAATTGTTGATTTATCTATATTTTAATATATCTATTATATAAAGGACATATCTAGCTTGCTGAAAAACATAGTGGTCGAGCTCAGGCACCTACATTTTATTTTATTTAGAATACTCTCTGTAGTTGAATAGGGCGAGTGTCTCCAGAACAGAGTGGACACATAACAGGGTGGACACTAACAGGGTGGACATTTTGAGTTAAAGTTAGCCTTTAGCCTGCTTGTGTTAGCATAATGCCTAGAATGACCATGAATACTTGATGAGGAATCTAATTTGCACTAAATACTTTTTTTGAAATTATTCAATTTGATTGATCTCCTCAATATTTAGGCATAACAGGGTGGACACGTTATGGTCAACCACATTAAACTCACTGGATGAAAACATAAAAATCAGATGGTAAAAGAGGTAGAAAATCACACAGCTTACCACATTTGAAATCCCCTCCACTGATGTGATGTCACCTCATGAGAGTGATGTGATTGAGAAATATGGTTTTCTTTTAAAAGGGACATTAACACAGCATAACAGGGTGGACAGTGATCGCAGGGACAAGCAATATTGTAAGCAAAACCTTAATTTTTTGTACAAAATAAAAAAAAAATGGATAAAAACTATATTTGATTTCAATAGATATTGATCAGGAAAATGAAATAATAATAACATATTTGGAAATGTATATGTTTTTAATAGTTATTTTTTGGATTGAAGTTGAATGAACAACACTGGGGACATCCCAAATCCCATGCAAAATCCAATTTACATCTTTAACCAAAGCTTTTAAAATGTAGTAAACAACAACTTAGAAGCCCATATCATTGTATTCATAATAAATAACAATTGACTATACATGAAAAACCTAATGGAATTAGTATTTGTCCAAATTTAGACAAAATACAACATGATTTAGTACTGGGGACGGAAAAGGCACTGTATAAAAAAAATGACCCCTCTACTTCTCTTATCTTCACGTCTCTTTTCCTCCCATGTCCTCTCCCTTCTTTCACCTTCCTTTCCATCCCTAATGTCCCTCTGTATTTCTCCCTTGCTTTTTTTCTCTCCTTCGACAACCTATCCCTTCCGCCGTGTCACTGCCTATCTGGTCATCTCTCTCCCTCTCTTCTATCTCTAAACTGTTCATGTCTTCTCTCTCATTCTCTTCTATCTCTAAACTGTTGATGTCTTCTCTCTCATTCTCTTCTATCTCTAAACTGTTGATGTCTTCTCTCATTCTCTTCTATCTCTAAACTGTTCATGTCTTCTCTCCCTCTCTTCTATCTCTAAACTGTTCATGTCTTCTCTCCCTCTCTTCTATCTCTAAACTGTTCATGTCTTCTCTCTCCCTCTCTTCTATCTCTAAACTGTTCCTGTCTTCTCTCGTTCTCACTCTTCACATGTCCACTTCTCTATCCCTGTTTTTCTTGCCCTCCCCTCCAAACCCTGGCTTTCACCAGCGGAACTGTTCCTAGAAGACAACCATATCTCCCTCCATCCATCGATAACCAGGGCTAGAATACTCTCCTCACTGCTAACTGAAACATACAGCAGCTGGTGAAACCGGGAGCAAGTCGGCAACCTATCAAATGTTCAGACTTTTTTTTCTGAAAAATTGAAATAAATGTGAACGTTTCAATAACACACTCGCTAGTCAAGCCAAAACATTGCAATGCAATGGATTGGGTGAGTAATCCCCCACTGCTACCTAGTTAACTATAACACTACTTTACATTGTTAGCAGGCTCACAAAACAAGCTGTGTTAGTTGACTATACGTTACATTTATATATGCTACATATCCTATATGTTAGTATCCATTATTCTGAATCATGCTATAAATCATGCTATATGCTAAGTATCCATGCTATTTATCCTAAATCATTCTACTATAGCAGTTTTGGTGAAGTGGCCATGCAGACGCAGAACCCTCTGGATGGTTGTCACCATGGCGACCCGTACTGTATATCAATGAGTGAGTAAATGACTCATGTTATGTTGAACTGGAACACTGCTGAATCTTGTCATTCTACTGCTATGCCGGCATTACTGTAACCATACATTTGTTCATTATGATTACAAAAGTGTCAGGATATAATGTGATCACATGACAGAATGGTATTATTAGAGGTCCAAACAGCTGAAGCGAGTTTGCAACAACTGGGCCGGACCTCAGAAAGGCTAGTTGTGATGTCAGGGTTATGACAGGGTTATGATAGGCAATTAAAGAACTGTCCACTGCAGCAGAACGGAGCAGTCACTGGCTGTGGCTGAAACGTAGGGACCCAACATGGGCTCCCAAATGACCACGTGGTGCCACCGTGCGACACACACCCAGGCCTGATCAGCCTGTGGTGGGCCAACCTCGGCAGAGGGTGTCTTGTGATAAATGGCCGAAACACCCAATGAGGTCGGGGACCACAACTGAAGATGTGTCGTACTGGTGGCACCACGTGATCATTGCCAAATTCCACTCCACCCAAGAGGACATCTCCAACTCCACTCAGTCAATTGTTGTGCTAATTATTTAGGGATTTTAACATCTAGTCCTATTAAGAATCCTGATGTCTGGTGTCAAAACCAGTGACCGCTGCGAAAGGGCAGCTGACAACCTGGGAAAGACCTGGTGACGGCTTGAAGAGACAGCTGACAGGAGGGAACAGACCCCAACGGGGCTGGCATGGGTTAGCTACCCGTGTTGGCAGGAGCCTTTCACTACACAGTGACTTGGTTCCACCCAACTATGGCTACGAAAAGTTCAAAAGGAAAAACACCCCTAGAGTCTGCGAGAGCGGGGGCGGAAGATGACTCAACGGCGGATCACACGGTAACAGACCCTGGAACGGAAATGACAACGAATCAAATGATCAGCACGGTAGTTGACGGAGTAACAACACTGGCAGGACACAAGCTACAAAGCTGCATCTGTGGCTGGAAAAAGATAACATCAGAGAAGGGTCTCAAGATCCACCAGGGCAGGAAAAAGTGCCTAAGAGAGCTTAGCGAGGTGCCTCGCATTGACCACTACTTCCTCAGAGGTAGGGCAAATCAGTCGAGTGAAGCCCAGTGGCAGGATATTCACCACAGTCCACAGGGTATCAGAACCCCAGACGAAGCTCAACCAAGCACAGATCCATCAACGGACATGAGTCCAGAGCCTATCCAGCCAAAGACAGCAGTAGAGAGGAAGATGAATGGACGGAAGCCTCAAATCTTGTGGCCTAAAGCCTGCCAGAAAAAGGAGTGGGAAAACACTGACACAGACCTTGTCCATCTTCTAGAAGGTCTGAAAGGGGGCGTGGAAAGAAAGCTGGACAAGATTGGAGAGATCATTTACAGCTATGGAGCAGAGAGATTTGGGGTGAAAAGTAAGAACCATGGGACACAGAAGGAACCATCAGCCCATCTCAAGTCCAGGAGACAACAAGAGATTAAAAGACTTGTGAAAGAAAGAAGGTGCCTGAGAAAACAGTGGAAGAAGGCCACAGAAGTGGAAAGGAAAGGACTTGAGGCACTACAGGCCGACATCAAGCAGCGTCTTGCAACACTGCGAAGAGCAGAATGCTTGAGAAAGCAACACAAGAAGAAAGAGCGAACGAGGACTGCCTTCTACAGAGATCCCTACAAGTTCGTCAAAGACCTCTTTGTCAAGGAGAAAACGGGTACCCTCAAAGTACCCATAAGGGAACTAGAGGAGCACCTGAGGAAGACCTACTCTGACAACCAGAGGCATGTGCCAGCCAGCATTCCGGATGACATGCCACCAATCCAACCACCTGAGCACCAGATGGAAACAAGGCCCCCTACATGGAGCGAAGTTGAGAGCACAGTAAAACGGGCAAGAACAGCCTCAGCCCCTGGGCCCAACGGCGTTCCATACAGGCTATATAAGAACAGTCCAGGCGTCTTGAAATACCTCTGGAAGCTAATGAAAGTGGCATGGGAAAAGGGAATCATACCAAAGGCATGGCGAAGGGCAGGAGGGATCCTGATTCCCAAAGAGAAGAATTCCTCAACCATCGACCAGTTCCGCCAGATCAGTCTACTGAATGTGGAAGGAAAGATTTTCTTCAGTGTTGTGGCCCAGAGGCTCTCAGTATTCTTGCAGAAGAACAACTTTGTCGACACCTCAGTGCAGAAGGCAGGGATAAGTGGATTCTCAGGATGCCTGGAACACACAAATGTTATCTGGCACCAGGTACAAACGGCCAAGAAGGAGAAAAAAGACCTGCATGTGGTTTTCTTAGATCTTGCCAATGCCTTCGGGTCAGTGCCTCATGAGATTTTGTGGACAGCGTTCAACTTCTTCCAAGTCCCAGAGGGCATCACAAGGCTGGTCAAAGCCTACTTCCAGGACCTCCAGTTTTGTGTTACAGCACAAGCCAGTACAACTGCATGGCAGCACCTCGAGATAGGCATAATGGCGGGCTGCACCATCTCTCCACTGGCGTTTACCATGGCAATGGAGCTCATTATTCGAGCATCCCGATGGGTCGTTGGAGGGGAACGGTTGAGGAGCGGGCTGCGTCTTCCTCCAATCAGGGCGTGGATGACATGACGACAATAACAACAACAAACGCATGCACCAAACGCCTGCTGGATAAACTCCAGGGAAACATCAAATGGGCACGAATGGAGATTAAACCCAGCAAGTCCCGCAGTATCTCCATTGTCAAAGGCAAGCTCGCCAATGAGAGGTTCCACGTCAACAACGAGCCAATACCAACAGTTCTGGAGAAGCCTATCAAAAGCCTTGGCCGCTGGTATAGCGCAGAACTCAAAGACTCGAAGGAGGTGGAACAACTCAGGCAGGATACAATCAGTGGCCTCAAGCAGATCAACAACACTGCTCTCCCTGGGAAGCTGAAGCTGTGGTGCTTTCAGTTTGGGCTGCTGCCCCGTCTCATGTGGCCAATTTCCATCTACGAGGTCACACTATCCCATGCCAACCGGCTGGAGAGACTGGTGAATGCACAAGTGAGGAAGTGGCTTGGACTGCCGAGAGGCCTTAGCAGCATAGGCCTGTATGGCAACGGAGCCCTCTCCCTACCAATCTCAAGCCTGGTGGAGGAGTACAAATGTGCCAAATCAAGGCTGGAAATGACTCTCACAGAATCCCGGGATCCATTCGTCAGAGGTGCTGCTCCGATCCTAGCAACGGGGAGGAAATGGAAGCCATCTGCAGCAGTTGCGGTGGCAAAGACCGCCCTCAGACACCGGGATATAGTGGGGCATGTCCAACATGACAGAGGGGGCCTTGGTTTGGAAACAACAACACCCACATGGCAAAAGGCTACTCCAACCGAACGGCGGAAGATGGTGGTTGAGGAGGTGCGCCACCAGGAGGAAGCAGCCAGGTGCGCCAAGGCAGTCTCCCAAGCCCAGCAAGGCCGCTGGATGAAGTTGGAGAGCGTGGAGAGGAGGAAAATCACATGGAACGAGCTGTGGAGCATGGAGTCTAATAGGCTAAGTTTCATCATCAGAGCCACATATGATGTCCTGCCCTCTCCTACCAACCTACATCTCTGGTATGGAGAGGACCCAGCCTGTCTCCAGTGTGCAGCCCCAGCAAGCCTCAAACACATCTTGGTGGGTTGCAAGACCAGTCTAACTCAAGGAAGATACACCTGGCGCCACAACCAAGTGCTAAAGTGCTTGGCTGCCGAACTTGAGCACAAGAGGGTAACCACCAACGCCATGCCTCTAAATGCACAGACTACCTTTCCACGGAAAACAATCTTCATCCGGGAAGGGGAGAAACAGAGGACCAAGCCATCACCTCCAGACTCAGGCCCACTGAACGCAGCCCGGGATTGGGAAATGCGGGTAGACCTCAGACAGAGGCTCACCTTCCCACCCGAAATTGCAGCGACCAACCTGCGCCCAGACCTAGTCCTCTGGTCCAAGTCCTGCCGGCGTGTCTTCATCGTAGAACTGACGGTCCCATGGGAGGAGGCCATCGATGAGGCATTCGAACGGAAGAGGCTGCGGTATGCCAACTTAGCAGTCGAAGCAGAGGGGCGGGGCTGGAACGTGAAGGTGTGGCCAGTGGAGGTGGGCTGCAGAGGCTTTGTAGCCAGCTCCACCACAAGGCTCCTGAGGGCAGTAGGGATCAGAGGACAGGCCCAACGGAAGGCAATTAAAGAACTGTCCACTGCAGCAGAACGGAGCAGTCACTGGCTATGGCTGAAACGTAGGGACCCAACATGGGCTCCCAAATGACCACGTGGTGCCACCGTGCGACACACACCCAGGCCTGATCAGCCTGTGGTGGGCCAACCTCGGCAGAGGGTGTCTTGTGATAAATGGCCGAAACACCCAATGAGGTCGGGGACCACAACTGAAGATGTGTCGTACTGGTGGCACCACGTGATCATTGCCAAATTCCACTCCACCCAAGAGGACATCTCCAACTCCACTCAGTCAATTGTTGTGCTAATTATTTAGGGATTTTAACATCTAGTCCTATTAAGAATCCTGACAGTGTTATGTAGGGGGTATTAACATTGAATCTCTCTAACAAAATTCCCAGAACATCTCCTTTATCCCCTTCGGAGCATGTGACCAAATTCCCTAACCGGAAGAAATCCCTGCCTGCAAAGTGACGATGTTCTCTGTTTGACATTCCCAACACTCCCTAACGCAGATGAAGGATGTTTGGATTCACAACGGCAAAAGTGATGTCGCCATCACCGCCCCGTTGGTGGATCTGTCCACCTATCGAGGTGCCTCTTCTACGATCAGCAGTTTGATTGGTGGAATTTTTCCAATCCCAAACTGACCCCTACAGACAAGCCCCTACACCCCTCCTACACCCCTCCTACACCGCCTCTTCACCCCTCCTTCACACTACTGTAGATCTGAGAAGCCTCTTCTTTTTGCTTTTGCTTTTCTTCTTTCAATTCTTTTTTTCGTAATCTAGAAACATGTTCCTATCAGAGGGTAAGATGGAGCCATGTCATATGTAACACAGTCTGATCATTTGGTCCGCATGTCAGGAACCAATCAAAATGTTCGGACTTTCCTTTTGAAACACAGAACTACGTTTCAACGTTGTTGAGAATCACGATGCAAACTCGCTAGTCGGGCCAAAACACTGCAACAACGCAATGGATTGGGTGAGTAATCCCCACTGCTACCTTCTTAACTATAACACTATTTTACATTGACAGCAGGCTCACAAAACAAGCTGTGTTGGTCGACTAGCGATGTGTCGTTGATTTTCAACAACGCGGAAATTTATTTTTCGAAAGAAAAGTCAGATCGAATCAAATCCCGATATGAGGACCAAAGCATTAGAATGTGTCACGGTTAAATATCCATCCGATTATTTAATAGGACTATATAGTGGACACTGCCCCGTTGGGTAGGAGCTAGGAGACCATAGTGGTGGACATAACCAACCCTGGTATACTGGCCTCAAACACAGCTAGTGGACTTCAGGTTTCACACAGCCAAGATGCTAAAGATGTCTGACAAACACAACCACACAGACCACGCCAGTCACCAACTCATGGATGAGCTACATCAGGGGAATGACTGAAGAGAGGGTGTGTGTGTGTGCACGTGTGTGAATGAATGAATGAATGAATGAATGGTCTTTATTGTGGTCTTTATTGTCATTGCTACAGTACAGGTACCAAACAACGAAATTTAGGAGGGGTGGCTCCCCTGGTGTTAGGAAAGAAAAAAAAACTTTAAAAAAACACTTTAAAAAAACACAAGAAGGGAAGGAGCTGGTTTACATAAATAAAGGCTATGTACACTATCCACTATACTATACTGTACAGATAGACGACTAGGGTTGTCATATTGCACATAGTGTTATTGCACATTTATTTAAAGTGTCGCAGTTTGCAGGCTTGAAATGTACATATTTGTGCCTCAGCACTACACCTGATTTTTTCGGTCCAGCAGCTGCCATCAATCCGTCCAGACTGTCCAGGGCCCAGAACCTAGGTCTTTGCTGTGTTCAGGGCCTGGACGGCCCTGGGGTAGAAGCTGTTCTTCAGTCTGTTTGTCCTTGCGGCCATGGTCCTGAACCGCCTTTTCGAGGGCAGCCGGGTAAAGTGTTCGTACCCAGGGTGGGTTGGGTCCCTGGAGATCTTGGAGGCCTTCCTGAGACAGCGTGTGTTGTACAGCTCTTCCAGAGAGGGGAGGGGGGCACCGGTGATCTTCTGGGCTGTTCTCACGACTCTCTGTAGCGCATTTCTCTCCGCGGTTGTGCAGCTGGAGAACCAGTTGCAGATGCCGTAGGTGAGGATGCTCTCCACTGCGCCGCGGTAGAAGGTCACCAGTATCTCCTGCTTGCTGTGTTCCTTCCTGAGGACTCTCAGGATGTATAGCCGCTGTTGTGCCTTCTTGATGGTGGCTATTGTGTTGTCCTTCCAGGTCAGGTCATCCTGCATGTGCACCCCCAGGAATCGGAGGGTTGAGACTCTCTCCACGCTCTCTCCGTCGATGAGCAGGGGCTGGATCTCGGACTTTTTCCTCCTGAAGTCTACGATGATTTCCTGGGTCTTTGACTTGTTCAGCAGCAGGTTGTTAACCTTGCACAGCTTGCTCAGTTGCTCTACCTCATCCCTGTACGCCGCCTCGTCCCCCCCCGAGATGCATCCCACCACGGTGGTGTCGTCTGCAAACTTTACGATGGAGTTGCTGGGGTGGACGGGGCTGAAGTCGTAGGTGTAGAGGTTGTAGAGGATGGGGCTTAGCACGCAGCCCTGGGGGGACCCAGTGCTGAGTCTGAGGGCTGTGGAGGTGTGGGGGCCCACCCGCACGCTCTGGGGGCGGTCGGTCAGGAAGTCCTTGATCCATGCACATATAGAGTGTGATAGACCCAGGTCTAGTAGTTTGGTCACTAGCCTGTCTGGAAGGATGGTGTTGAAGGCGGAGCTGAAGTCCACAAAGAGCAGTCTCGCGTAGCTGTTTCCCCTCTCCAGGTGGGATAGAGTGGCGTGGAGAGTCGTCGCGATGGCGTCCTCTGTGGACCTGTGGGCTCTGTAGGCGAACTGGTATGGATCCAGGTTGGGCGGGAGGCGTGTGAGTATGTGGGCCCGGACTAGTTTCTCGAAGCACTTCATGTGATGATTGGTGTGAGTGCCACCGGGCGGTAGTCGTTTAGGCAGCTCACCGTGCTTTTCTTCGGGACTGGGATGATAGTTGAGGTTTTCAGGCAGGGTGGGATGGTGGCCTGGGACAGGGACTGGTTGAAGATGTTGGTGAAAACCCCGGCCAGCTGGTCGGCGCAGTCCCTCAGCACCCGTCCCAGGACGCCATCCGGCCCCGAGGCTTTCCTGGGGTCCACTGCCTTCAGCACGCGTCTCACTTCATGCTCTGTGAGGGTGAGGCTGCTGAGAGCTGGAGAGAGTGGTGTTTGTGTTGTGGTTACCTCCGTTCGCCCCTCGTCGAACCGGGCGTAGAAGGAGTTCAGCTTTTCCGCCAGCAGGGGGTCGTCCTCTGCGGCTGTGAGCCTGTTGGCTCTGAAGTTTGTCATGTGCTGAACCCCCTGCCACATCCGCCTGGAGTCGTTGCTCAGGAAGCATTCCTCAATCTTCTCTCTGTGGTCTGCCTTGGCCTCTTTGATGCCGCGCTTTAGGTTAGCCCTGGTGGTGCTGTACAGCGGTGTGCCCTTCCCTGCGAAGAAGGCGTTGTCCCTCTCGTTGATCAGTTTTAGGACCTTCCCAGTCATCCATGGCTTCGTGTTGGGGTAGACCCGGACCCGTTTGTCCACGGTGACTGAGTTGGTGCAGTTCACTATGTGGTTCAGAACCGACGACGTGAACTGTTCCAGGTCCTCATGCTCATATTCCTGCCATGGGGTGTCATTTAGGCAGATCTGCAGTGGAGCGGACCCTTCTGGCCAGGTTCTGACAGTCTTAGTGGTGATGGGAGCACTTTTCCCCATGGTAGTGTATGCTGGGATCAGGAGGATTGACACATGGTCAGACATGCCTAGATGAGCTAGCGGTCTAGCCTTGTAAGCACGTTTGATGTTAGTGTATACCGTGTGTGTGCAAGAAGGAGGTGTGTGCGTTTGTGTGTGTGTGTGTGTGTGTGTGTATGTGTGTAAGTGTGTGTGTGTCTGCGTGTGCTCCCCCCTTGTTGTGCTATCGTGGGGACCGGGCACGCGGTGTGAGCGTCACCATGACAACAGAGAGCGCTGGGGGCCCTTCTGAACAGAGACACGATCCCTGAGATCAAACACCTGTGTGTGTGTGTGTGTGTGTGTGTGTTTAATGGTGAGTTTGCAGGGCGACTGAAAAGTGGACACCGATTGCGACGGGCGGGCGCGAGGGGGGGGTGGGTGTTGAATGAACGACAGAATGAGAGAGAGAGATAGATAGAAGGAGAGGGAGAGAGAGAAAGAAAGAGGAAGAAACTCACGCGGCGATAGAGAGGTTGGCGGCCGAGAGGGGGCTCACTTCAGCCACCTCCTTGGCTTTCTGTAGTGCGTTCTTCTTACTGGCAGCCGCTTCTTCCTCCTGCTCATCCTGAATAGAGAGGAAGATGAAGGGATGGAACCAGAGAGAGAGAGAGAGAGAGAGAGAGTGAAAGAGAGAGAGAGAGAGTGAAAGAGAGAGAGAGAGAGGGGGGTGGAGACAGATGGGGAGTGAAATAAAACCAGAGAGTGTGAACGCGCGTGTGTGTGTGTGTGTGTGTGTGTGTGTGTGTCTTGTCTCGTTTCTTGGGCTGCGTTCGTAATTTTGCTAAGAGCGCCGGAACGCACACTAGGTGCAATGTCATAAAGGGGCCAAGTAATTTGATTGGATAAGAGGCATTGCATGAGTGGTGATCAGATTTCCAGAGCGTATTTACGAACGCAGCCTCGATTATCGCTGTTTTGAAATGATCGCTGGTAGCTTTGCGCCGCTCTTTTCCCATTGACATCATGGTGTCAAGTAATGTATAAATAAATGTGCTGAATTTATATGCCCTTTTGTGTTTTCATGCAGGGATGTTCAAAGTATTTTACTTTCAACCAGGTATCTGACCTGTAGTCACTTACTTAATGTAGGAACTACTTAATTCTTGTTGCACTGAAGCAGGTGGTTGATTGACTGTGTATAGCTTTGTCTAAATGTAAGGGGTATCTAGTGGTGATGTTAGGATTGACTGTGTGTCCCCTTGTCTAAATGTAAGGGGTCTCCTATGGTTGTCTAGTGGTGATGTTAGGCTTGACTGTGTGTAGAGTCTAAATATAAGGGGTCTCCTATGGTTGTCTAGTGGTGATGTTAGGATTGACTGTGTGTACAGTCTAAATGTAAGGGGTATGGTTTGTGGATGGTGGGGGGGAGAGGATGACCCGGAGGTGCGCAGGGGGGATATCCCTTATTTTCCCTTATTTTTTTGAAAATATCCCTTATTTTCAAATCCCAATGTTGACAGGTATGGTGCTTATTAGTACGGGTGTTGTTATATACGGAGACAGGTTTATGACTGCCATAAAACCATAAAGTAGTCAGAGCACGGAGCTTCTGATAGTGCGTCTTTATTTCCACTCGGTACTTCAATACAAAGACAACAACCCCGTTTCCCAACATGCATTGCACTTCCAGCTACGGCAAACAGCACAGACCAAAATACATAACATCTCCTCCCCCCTTAGAACAGAGGCCCTCCCCCAACAATTACAACTGAACTTTAAACTTCAAATCTTAAGGCACAAGAACAACAATATACTGTATAGTTATATCGTTTCAAACAGTCTGTTTTCCAAACACAAACCTAACTACGAGATGAGGGTAGACTACCTTATCCCGTGACCATACCCATGGGAATTATTCTGTCCCAGTTGTTTGGGTGGTCTTAAACTTAGAGTCTATAAGTTCAGGCGTTCTGGAGGACGACGATCTCTTCCCGGGTAACGCTGCTCAACAGAATGTTCAGTCTTACTGTCTCCGTGAGGGGACTCTGGAACAACCGCAGGTGTAGGAACATCCATCACCGCCCCTTGTAATGGGAATTCAGGCACGGAAGTCTCCCCATCGGGTTCAGGTGCACCTGGAGGTGGTGACGGTGGGCGATGGGGTGCTCTGAACTCTGACTCGTCCGGGACATCCACCGAAGGTTGGTCTCTGGGCGATGCTGCCAGAAGTTGATCGACGTGTCTTTTCCACACTAGTCCGGCAGCAGTTTGGACAGTGTAGGAGACGGGACCAGACCGCTTGACGATGGTTGCAGGAACCCACTTGGGTCCAGTACTGTAATTTCTGGCCAGTACTGACTCATCTGGAGAGAAGGCTCTTTCTTTAGCCCGCAGCATCCTTTGTTGGATCTGCTTCTCCTGCTGATGCTGAACTACATCTTTCACTGTTGTCGGCTTTAAGAGGTTGAAGTTGGTTCGTAGATCTCTTTTGAACATCAGGGCAGCGGGTGAAACTTTAGTAGTGGCATGTGGCGTGTTGCGATAGTTTAACAGGAATCTATGCAATCTCTGATGTAGTGTTCCTTTGCCTTGAGATGTCTTTAGTGCTTTCTTCAAGGTCTGAACAAACCTTTCAGCCAAGCCGTTGGTCGCAGGATGGAACGGTGCCGATCGGATGTGTTGGATGCCATTTGCTTGTAGGAATGTAGTCATCTCTTGTGACACCAGTTGTGGTCCATTATCAGAAACCAGCTGAAGGGAAGACCCGAAACGGCTGAAGATCTCTCCAAGCTTTTCAATGGTTTTTGCAGTAGTGGTGGATTTCATATTGGCCACCTCCGGCCACATGCTATGTGCGTCCACACACACCAGGAGCATTCGGCCCTCTACAGGCCCTGCAAAATCAATGTGTACTCGCTGCCAGGGTTCTTCGGGAAACTCCCAGGGATGCAGAGGAGCTAGTTGTGGGGTATTCCTAACTTCTTGGCATGAGGAACAGGTTTTGGCCGTATTCTCGATCTCCCTGTCGACTCCTGGCCACCAGAAGTAACTTCTTGCTATCTCTTTCATCCTAACTATCCCACTGTGACCTGCATGGAGCTGTTGCAGAATGAGCTTGCGTAATGACGGCGGAATAACCACCCTCCTCCCCCAAAGTAAACAACCAGCTTGCACCGACAGTTCGGCTCTCCTGGAGAGATATGGTTGAACACTGGGGTCGCCGCTGCCTGATCTACCCCTCATCACAACGTCCATCACCACTGACAAGACAGGGTCAGTGCGAGTGGCTCTCTTCACCTGAGCAGCTGAAACTGGTGCATCATCCACCTGGCTGAAGTAAAAGATGTCTGCAGCACGCGGCTCCGGCCTAGTGACAGGAAGTGGTAACCTAGAGAGTGCATCCGCGTTGCAGTGAAGGTCAGCCTTGCGATACTTGATATCATACGAGTGTGCTGACAACAGTAATGCCCACCGTTGCATGCGACTCGCTGCGAGTGAAGGTATCCCAGTGTGTGGCCCTAGGATGGTCGTGAGGGGTCGGTGGTCAGTCAGAAGTTCGAATCGCCTCCCATACAGGTACTGATGGAACTTGCGAACACCATAGACGATGCTCAATGCTTCCCGCTCTATCTGAGCATAGTTAGCCTCCGCTTTGTTCAATGTTCGTGATGCAAATGCTATAGGCCTCTCTCCTCCGCCTGGCATTAAGTGGGAAATGACGGCCCCCACCCCATATGGAGACGCATCGCAGGCCAACTGAATGGGAAGTGAGGGATCAAAGTGGGTCAGTGCCCCTGATGTCACTAACGTCTCTTTTGCTCTCTGAAAAGCCTCCTGGCAGGCGTCACTCCATTTCCATGTTTTGCCCTTACAAAGCAGGTCGTGCAACGGCTTGAGCATGGATGACAAGTTCGGTATGAAACGGCCATAATAATTTAGTAAGCCCAAGAACGAACGTAACTGGCTCACATTATCTGGAGGCGGGGCGTCCACGATGGCCCGAATCTTGGATGGGGCAGTGTGTAACCCTTTAGCATCAATCACATGTCCCAGATACTCAACAGATAGTTGAAAGAACTCACACTTGTCTTTGCGAACCCTGAGCCCGTAATCCTGCAGCCTCTGAAGAGCTGCATCCAAATTGCAAAGGTGTTCCTCATCCGTAGCTCCTGTGCACAGGATATCGTCCAGGTAGCACTGCACTCCAGGGAGACCATGTAGGATTTGATCCATGGCCCGTTGGAAATGCGCAGGAGCCGACGTGATTCCGAAAGGGAGCCGGCAATATCTGAAAAGCCCCTTCTGTGTGGTTACTGTGAGCAGTTCCTTAGAATCCTCATGAACGTGCATCTGCAGGTAGGCTTGGTTAAGGTCTATCTTGCTAAACTTTTGTCCATTACTCAGGCCTGCAAACAAATCGTCAATGTGGGGAAGAGGATACTGTTCTGCTGACAGCACCGGGTTCAGTGTCACTTTGAAATCTCCACAGATGCGAATTTCTCCAGTCTTCTTGGGTACGGGTACTATGGGCGTGGCCCATTCGCTGATAGCTACTGGTTCCAAGACCCCGTTCTTAACCATGGCATCCAATTAATCTTCTACTTTCGATCGGATAGCGTACGGCACCGACCTGGCCTTCATGAACTTTGGTGTTGCTTCAGGCTTAACGCTTAGTCTGACGGTGATGCCTTTCATGCTGCCTAATTCGTTCCGGAAGATCTCTTCATGTTTCTTCAAGATAGCAGCTAAGTTGGTGGTAGTTTGTGATACCATTTTCACTGTGTGCCAGTTCAGCTTCATTTTCTCTAGCCACACCCGTCCTAGGATGGCCAGGTAGTCACCTCTAACAATGTAGTTGGGGAGTTTCTTTACTTTGTTGTTACTCTGGACCATGACATCTGTCATTCCTGCCATGGGTACAGGTTCTCCCAGATAGGTTTTGAACCTAGTGTCAGAAGGTCGCAGTGGTAGGTGTCTCAAGACTTGTTTGTAAACCCCATCTGAGATGATGGATGCTTTTGAGCCAGTGTCAATTTGCATACTCACTGGATGCCCCTCCAACATGGGCTTGACCCAATAACCCTCTGAGTCTCCATCGACTTTCATTATCCTCAGTGTATGCACCTCCATCACTTGCTCTCCCTCCGAAGAATCACTGGACACTGTCTCTTTTTGTCTCACGGTGTGAACTTGTGTTTTCTTCCTGTTTTTCCAAGGTTCCTGTCTGCCGGCAGACTTCGAGGTTTTCTCCATGGTTCTTCTGCCTTGACAGGCACGCTCTATGTGGCCCCTTTTTCCACAACTGCGACAGTCCATATCTTTACACCAGCAAGTCGTGGCGAGATGTCCCGTTCTGCCACAACGGAAACATGGCCCTTGTCAACTCTGCTTCTCTGTCTGGACGGCATGCACTCTGCCTGTTGAGTGTAGCTGTTGAGCCTCCTTTGAGGCCATCTCCATGGAGACACTGATGTTAATGGTTTTCTGTAATGTCAAGTCACTCTCAGTCAGCAGTTTCTTCTGTGCTGCTTCATTTCTTAGGCCACATACTAGTCTGTCTCTTAATGTGTCATTTAGCACTTGCCCAAATTCACAATGTTCAGACAATTTTCTCAGTGCTGCAACAAACATCGTAACAGATTCACCTTCCTCTTGATCACGTCGGTGAAATCTGAACCTTTCTGCGATTAGTAATGGTTTGGGTGAATAGTGTTGTGTCAGGACATCCACTATCTCTTGATAGGTCTTGGTCCCTGGCTTGTTAGGCTGTAGTAGGTCACGCAACAGATTAAAAGTCTTTGGACCCATTACTGACAGAAACGTGGCTACCCTTTTTTCATCAGGAATGTCATTAGCTGATAGGAAATAATCAAAACGCTCAGAGTATGCGCTCCATTGTTCCACATGTTCATCAAAAGGGCCAATATTTCCAATAACTCCAGCCATCTTCCTTGTAGGCTCCTGGTTATCAGTATCACCTAGTTCTGACAAGTCCTCTTCAGCTGATAATTCCCCTCCAGCAGACATCCGTGTCAATCACAACCGACGCTGGGCACGACGTGCGGTGCCAACTAGCTGCATTAGCTTCACACTGCTAACAAGAACACAGCCACGTCCTAATTAACTCAACTCCACACACATACCGTTCGCGTGAGTTAAAACCACCTCGTCGCCAATTTGTTATATACGGAGACAGGTTTATGACTGCCATAAAACCATAAAGTAGTCGGAGCACGGAGCTTCTGATAGTGCGTCTTTATTTCCACTCGGTACTTCAATACAAAGACAACAACCCCGTTTCCCAACATGCATTGCACTTCAGCACAGACCAAAATACATAACAGGTGTAATATATTTTTAGCCACTGGTTGGTTTTGTGGCGCTGTTCTGGCTTTCAGTACTTCACCAACGAGAGAATATCTCCAAGGAATTAAGTCTGACAATTTTCTTGCATTCATTTTTTTCTTCAAACCCATCACTGTAACATTCATCTATGTGTAACAAAACAGGTAATAATCATGTTTATACATGGGATAAATTAACGTTCATTTGAATGAATTTTAAAAGATGAAAATGGCAACTAGAGTTGCCTAAACTAAAGTTAGCAACAGAAAGCTAGCTAACGTCAACGTTAATGTAAAATTGTTGATAAATGTTATTGTTGCTAAAGACTTTTTAACTGACCGTTATAAATGACCGTGTAAATTAACTGATTTCAGAGCACTCTATGATGTTGAAACCAGAGCCCTCTGAAACCAGAGCAGATTTCCAGAGTGTATTTAGGAATGTATTTAAGAATATGTGTTTATTATTAAGCTTTGAGTTTTGGTGTGCTTGCTGCTTAGAGCACAACCGTTTAAGCATGTCAACAGATGCTAGCTGCATGGGAAGGGAACACTGTTCTCAGCAGCCAGCTGCTCCAGCTCATTTCATAATGTTCAAATGTTATGTTCAGATATTCTACACTGTGTTCAGAGACTCCACATAATGAAACAGCTGCGTTGACGTTGAAAACCTGTGTAAACCTCTTTTTCCACACAGAAAATTTATCAGGAATCGATAAGGGAATTAATGAAGAATAAGAAACGATAAGCAGAATCGATAATGGATTCTGTATCAATAACATTTGATCAATTCCCATCCCTAGGTAAGGGTTAGGGTTAGGTTGGGAACACATATCTTCCTTTTCCTAATGAAGGAAAGGAAATTGCACTGGCACTAGTATTGGTATTTTTCCCTTAGAAGTAAAAAACCAAAAAATGGTTTTAACACACATAAAATACAACCAATACAAAACAACACAACAACAAAAAAGGGCCACATAGATAAAGGGAGGGGTGCTTATTGGGGACAGTGGAGTCAGGATTCGAACCGCCAACCCTTTGGTGGTTGGGCGGCTGCTTTACCTCCTGAGCCACCGCTGCCCTTGGAAGGGGCAGGGGAAAGGGATGGGGTAAGGGATAGAAGAATATGATTAGTGTTAGGGCTTGGGTTTAGGGGTAGGGTTAGGCTTAGGAGAGGGGTTAGGATTTAGTTAGGGTTAGGGTTAGGGTTAGGAGAGTGGTTGGAGTTAGGGTTAGGATTAGGGGCAGGGTTAGGGTAAGGGGTAGGGTTAGGGTTAGGACTAGGGGTAGGGTTAGGATTAGGGTTAGGGTTATGGTTAGGGTTAGGGTTACAGTTAGGACTAGTTTTTTTTTTGAAGAATATGATTAGGGTTAGGGCTTGGGTTTAGGGGTAGGGTTAGGCTTAGGAGAGGGGTTAGGATTGAGTTAGGGTTAGGGTTAGGGTTAGGGTTAGGAGAGTGGTTGGGGTTAGGGTTAGGATTAGGGTTAGTGGTAGGGTTAGGGTTAGGACTAGGGGTAGGGTTAGGGATGGGGCTAGGGTTAGGTTTAGTCTTTTTGAGCCTGATTCTCTGCAGTGTTCCAGACCGTTTTCGTCTGGCTCACTCCAGAAAAGGAGGGGTTGCATTGGCCATTCCCTGTTACAACTCTGGTGTGTTCTTGGGTAGTCTAACTAATTATTAGGGTTAGGGTTTAGGGTTAAGGTTAAGTTTAGGGTTAGGTTTAGGGTTTAGGTTAGGTTTTTGGGTTAGGGTTAAGGTTAGAGAGGGTTCAGGTTAGGGTTAGGGTTATGTTAAAGGTTAGGGTTAGGTTTAGGGTTAGGGTTAGGGTTAGGATTAGGGTTAGTGTTATGGTTTAAGGTTTAGGGTTAAGGTTAGGTTAAGGTTAGGTTAGGGTATAGTTTAGTTTTAGGGAGAGAGGGAGAGAGAGAGAGAGAGAGGGCGGGGGGAAAAAAAAGAAAAAACAGAAAGGGGGAATTAGGAGGGGGGGGGGGCCGTTACTGTGAGCAGTTCCTTAGAATCCTCATGAACGTGCATCTGCAGGTAGGCTTGGTTAAGGTCTATCTTGCTAAACTTTTGTCCATTACTCAGGCCTGCAAACAAATCGTCAATGTGGGGAAGAGGATACTGTTCTGCTGACAGCACCGGGTTCAGTGTCACTTTGAAATCTCCACAGATGCGAATTTAGGGTTAGGGTTAGGATTAGGGTTAGGGTTATGGTTAGGGTTAGGGTTGCGATTAGGACTAGTTTTTTTTTGAAGAATATGATTAGGGTTAGGGTTAGGAGGGTTAGGGTTAGGGTTAGGGTTAGTTAGGATTAGGATTAGGGTTAAGGGTTAGGATTAGGGTTAGGATTATGGGGGGGTTTAGGGTTAAGGGGGGGTTAGGGTTAGGGTTAAGGGTTAAGGGTTAGGGTTAGGGTTAAGGGTTAGGGTTAAGGGTTAGGGTTAGAGTTAGGGTTAAGGGGGGGTTATGGTTAGGGTTAAGGGGGGGTTAGGGTTAAGGGTTAGGGTTAGGGTTAAGGGTTAGGGTTAGGGTTAATGTTTAGAGTTAATGATTAGGGTTAAGGGTAAGGGTTAATGGTTAGGGTTAGGGGTTAGGGTTAGGGTTAGGGTTAAGGGTTATGGTTAGGGTTAAGGGTTAGGGTTAGGGTTAAGGGGGGGTTAGGGTTAGGGTTACCTTAGTCAGCTCCTGTGCATTGGCCAGATTGTCCACAGCGATGGCCAAGAACACGTTCAGTAGCGTGTCTAGAAACAACGGGTTCAGGAAGCTGCCTGGAGCACAGTACACACTACCATCACATGTGTGTGTGTCATGTGTATATGTGAGGAGTAATGTGTGTGTGTGTGTGTTTATGTGTAAGTGTGTGTGTGTGTGCGTGTGTGTGTGTGTGTGTGTGTGTGTGTGCTTATGTGTGTCTACATGCATGTTAGAGAGAGATAGAGAGAGAGAGAGGGAGAGGGAGGGAGAGAGAGAGAGAGAGAGAGAGAGAGAGAGAGAGGGAGAGGGAGGGAGAGCGAGAGAGGGAGAGGGAGGGAGGGAGAGAGAAAGAGAGGGAGAGGGAGGGAGAGCGAGAGAGGGAGAGGGAGGGAGGGAGAGAGAGAGAGTGGGAGAGAGGGAAAGAGAGAGGGAGAGGGAGGGAGAGAAAGAGAGGGGGAGAGGGAGGGAGAGGTAGGGAGAGAGAGAGAGGGAGAGAGGAAGAGGGAGAGAGGGAGAGGGAGGGAGAGAAAGAGAGGGGGAGAGGGAGAGGGAGAGAGAGGGGGAGAGAGGGAGAGAGAGAGAGGGGGAGAGGGAGTGTGTAAAGGAGGCAGGATACAGTTGCCGAAAAGCGTGAGCACGATGAAGAAGATGGAGAAGACCATGCCTTTGTTCACCCCTCCCTGGGACTCTATGCCGTCATACATCACCATGTTCCAGTCTTCTCCTGTCAGGATCTGCAGGGGGTGAGACACACACACTCTGATTAACACACACTCTGATTAACACACACTCTGAGTAACACACACTCTGAGTATAACACACACTCTGATTAACACACACAGTCTGAGTATAACACACACTCTGAATAACACACACTCTGAGTAACACACACACTCTGATTAACACACACTCTGAGTATAACACACACTCTGATTAACACACACACACACACACACTGATTAACACACAGTCTGAATAACACACACACTCTGATTAACACACACACTCTGAATAACACACACTCTGAATAACACACACACTCTGATTAACACACACACTCTGAATAACACACACTCTGAATAACACACACACTCTGATTAACACACACACTCTGAATAACACACACTCTGAATAACACACACACTCTGATTAACACACACACTCTGAATAACACACACTCTGAGAATAACACACACTCTGAGTACTACACACACTCTGAGAATAACACACACTCTGAGTACTACACACACTCTGAGTACTACACACACTCTGAGAATAACACTCTGAGAATAACACACACTCTGAGAATAACACACTCTTAGAATAACACACACTCTGAGAATAACACACACTCTGAGAATAACACACTCTGAGTACTACACACACTCTGAGAATAACACACTCTGAGAATAACACACACTCTGAGTACTGCACACACTCTGAATACTACACACACTCTGAGAATAACACACACTCTGAATACTACACACACTCTGAGAATAACACACACTCTGAGTACAAC
>NC_137675.1:45019164-45021664 GCF_963989245.1 Nansenia antarctica
CCATCAGTCAAGGAGCTAAAGCTGGGCTGAAAATGGGTCTTCCAACAAGACAACGACCCAAAGCATTTTAGCAAATCTACCAAAGAATGGCTCAGGATAAAGAAGATTTGTGTTTTGGATTGGCCAAGTCAAAGTTCTGATCTAAATCCATTCGAGATGCTGTGGCAGGACCTGAAGCAGGAAGTTCATGCCAGACACCCCTCAAACCTCGCTCAATTGACTGAGTTCTGTAAGGAGGAGTGGGCAAAAATCCCTCAAAACAGAACACAACACCACAGGGGAGTTCCTGTTGACATCATAGCCAGACGCAGCCTAATGACATCATCCTGAACAACGGGTGCGTTGCCTCCTGACAGAACACAGACAGACTTCAATTCTTCCACGACTGCACATGATTGTCTCTTCCCAATGTGCGTGCTCCACAAGGGAGGGCTGGCCATGTAAAGGGCTGGGTGCAGCTGACAGGGTTTGAACCTGCGCCAGCCTAAAGCCTAGTTATTTGGTCGGCCAGGGCTCCATAGAGATTCACATGTCACTGGGAGCATAAATAAAGAGTACACAAAGTGAAGAAATAAAACAGAAATGACAGAATAATGAAAGCGCTCAGGTTTGAACCAACAAGACTGGTCACACCAACGTGGTCTCCTAAACGCCTTAACCGTAGTTCATGTAACTAGAAGTACAAGTGTAACTATAACTATAACTATAACTATAACTATGAGTATAACTAGTGTATAACTCACGTAGTAAAGCAGGTCGGTCCAGCCCTCCATGGTGATACACTGGAAGACGGTGAGCACGGCGAACAGGATGTTGTCAAACTGGGTGATGCCGTAGTTGGGGCCGAGCCAGTACTGGCGACACGTGGTTCCGTTGGGACACAGTCTGGACGGGGCCTCGGTACCACATGGAACCTCCTCCCGGGTCTCACCTGGACCACAAGGCTCAAGGTTTAAAGAGACACTTCACCCATTTTAAAAACATCATCTTTCTTATCTCCAGCATCTCCATACCAGTGTCTACATATGAAGGAAAAACAGTGATTTTCTAGGTTCTGTGGTCAGAAAGAGAAGAGAAAAGTTCCTAAGAGTAATACTGGAAGTGTGTCCTTTATAATGGACGGATGTCATCAATTTCATATAGCAAAACGTTTGTGACAGGGTGTGGTGAAAAAGTTCCCAAGTATTTGTTATATTTTTTTTCACACACACACACACACACACACACACACACTCACCCACTCACTCACCTGAGTAATTGTCGAAGCAGGTGGTGTGGAATTTGCCCATGTAGAACTCCAGGCCAATGATGGCAAACATGAGGATGGCGAAGAAGAGCAGCAGCCCTATCTGGAGCAGGGGGATCATAGCCTTCATGATGGACTTCAGCACCACCTGGAGGCCTGGAGGAGACATTGCACATTTGAACACATACAAATGGTATCTTCTCGCCACTTCCAACATGAATATACAGTCACTGAACACTATTAGGAACACCTGTACACCTTCTCATTCATTCTGTATAATGGTGTGAAGAATGTTTTCTTGGCCCACTTTGGGCTTGTTAATACCCATCAATCATCTCTTGAATGATACAGCCGATTTGAGTAATTTTGTGGACCATGTGCAACCCTTCATGACCACAATCTTCTAATAGCTACTTCCAGCATGATAATGCACCATGTCACAAAGCAAAAATCGTCTCAAAGTGGTTTCATGAACATGACAATGAGTTCAGTGTTCTTCAGTGGCCTTCCCAGTCACCAGATCTGAATCCAATAGAACACCTTTGGGATGTGGTAGAACAGAAGATTGAAAGTGAACCTGAAAGAATTGCGTGATGCAATCATGTCATCATGGACCACAATCTCAAATGGATGATTTCTCTGGGATTTTATTTGGGATATTCTGTCTCTCACTGTTAAAATGAACCTACCATTAAAAGTATAGACTGTCTATTTCTTTGTAAGGGGGTAAACTCACAAAATCAGCAGGGGATGAAATACTTATTTTCCCCACTGTAGTATTATAGAAGTATTTGTAATGCTGAAACTCAAATGTACTTGAATGTCCTCTGACCCGAATCTCAATAGAAATAAGGAATGTCACCTATGGAATCCGGACAGTAAGGAACAGCCTGCAAGGTATGCTTCACCTATTTATTAGTGCCCCCGCCCCCCCCCCCCCCCCCCCCCCCCCCCCCATTGAGTTTAAAGCTCTGGTGTAAAACTATGTTGAGGAGAAGTGTATTGTATTGTTTTAACCCCTTAATGTTGTCATGTCATGTTATGTTGATGGTTGCTGCTTTCTTGGCCTGGTGTCCCTTCCCATTTATTAAATTTTTTAAAGAATAAAAAAATTAAATAATAATAATAACAAAAATGCAGCTGTACTTGTACTTACTGGGAATCCCAGACACTAGTTTGAGCGGTCTCAACACTCTGACAGCTCTCAGGGTCCGAAGGTCGAAGTCTGACCCCACTGTAGACAGAATCCTGCAG
>NC_137675.1:45024164-45031664 GCF_963989245.1 Nansenia antarctica
CTCTACCTTGTGTCTCACCTTAAACATAATAAAGAGGGTCAAAGTGACAGGGTCTGGTGAAAAAGTCCCCAAGTAGGGCAAGGTCATTTTTCAGTTAATAAAAAAAAATAAGAAGAGAAAAATACTTTTTTTAAAGAAGCTATTTGGTCATTTACTCGACTTGAGAATTGCCGACATGCAGACTTTCCACCAGGCCGTGTCACAAATGTGACAACAGCTGATGAAAGAGGGAACAAGTCGGCAACTGACCATATGTTCAGACTTTTATTCTGAAAAATGTAAATAAATGTCAACGTTGTTGAAAATCAAAGATACACTCTTTAGTCAAGCCAAAACATTGCAATGCAATAGATTCGGTGAGTAATAATAATAATAATAATAATAATAATAATAATAATAATAATAATAATAATAATAATACATTAGACTTATATAGCGCTTTTCTAGACACTCAAAGACGCTTTACAAACTGAAAAGATCGAGTAAAATAAAATCAAATAAAAATCAAATAATAAAGTATGGGGTCTAATGAATTTTTAGATGACTGAATCTAAATCTAAGTGTTTTTGTAGGACAATCTACTCTGTATACTGCAAGTATATCTAGATTTCGGGCAGAGAAGCGGCGAACAAGCAACGCCAGCGTCCTCTCTCGACCACCATTTTTTTAAAAGTGAGAAGTCTTACGAGTATGATCAAAGTAATGTTAGCTAGCTACCTCTAAACATGGATTTGGCTGGGCATAAATTAATTCATTTGAGGTGGTAATCCCCACTACTACCTAGCTAATGTAGAGTAGTGGGGATTACATTGCATTGCAATGTTTTGTCTTGACTAGCGAGCGTGTCATTGATTTTCAACAATGTTGACATTTATTACACATTTTCGGAATAAAAGTCAGAACATTCTGATTGGTTGTTGTTGTTGTTGTTCCCGCTTTCACCAGCTGCTCTCAGAAATGCTTAAAAGCAGTAGATAGTACTCCAAAACATTTTCTAATTAATTTCTCTGCAGTTTCCCCCCAAAATATACATACTTTTAAATTGTGTCGGAACACATCATCATCACTTTTTCTTCCAGGAAGTCAATTTCTGTTTATCATAAGGACATCTATGAGGCTTGAATGCACCAAATAATGGTATTTTGGAACCATATTTACAGTGGACTGATAAGATGTGACACGGTCTGGTGAAAAGGTCTGCAATTCTCAAGTCGAGCAAATGACCAAAAAGCTTCTTTAAAAATAAATAAATAAATGAATGATTACGAAAGTTGAAGTGTTGAAGTGCCCACTCGACAAACAACAGTTTTAGGATCCCTAAATTACTTTGTGAATTTGTGAGTTGGATTTACTGTATAGTCTGCCATAGGTGGTCAAAAGCAAGGACTGTGAAGCTATGTGTTTTTAGCATGTTTGATGTTCTCTCAGCTGTGATGTGCTAAACATGCAGTTAGTTGTTCATAGTTATTTCTTAGCTCCTACCTATCTACCAACACGATGGCAGCAAATACGAGTCACAGCGTTTTTCTCCCGTATTTGGTTTGAGAGGTTCCAAAATTCCAATGAGCATATCTTCTTCAACTATTTTCCGATTTCAATGTATGACACATCATTTGAAAGCCTACAATCTACAATTACTTTCATAATCTGGAAGAAAAACTGAAAAATGACCTTCCCTACTTTAGGACAGACCCTGTCACATAGTGAAACATTATTTTGGAGTCAAGTACTCCTTTAGCTGGCCTTAGAACAGTACACAGTCAGGGCACGTTCTCCTATCTCCACTGGTTGTGAACTTGGAACTACAAAGAAACAGCCACGTGCTGCACTACGCTACGTACCACACAACCAGGTGACTCCAACCCTTTGTACACAGTGGTTGGTGGCCTGAACTGCACTGTTGGCTAGCTTAAAGGTGACTTTCATGTCACATGCTTTCCGGCTCGTTCCCATCAACAGGCCCAAGGCCCAGCCCTCAGCTCAACTCCTCTCAGATCAGCTCAGTCGTGTTAGAAGGGTGTTAGATGGCGTTTATCCCAGGTGACGAATAGTTAACCCATATGCTCAGTATACGTAGCGGATAGCTAATAGCCCACATGGGGAGCGAGCCTCCGACCAGGATAGTCCCAGCACCGGGCTTGAGCCACCAGAGCCATCTGTCCCTGTCTACAGCACCGGTAGCTCTCAGCCCCGTGGGCCGGACTCACAGAGAACCCCCCCCCCCCCATCATCACCCCCCCCCCCCCCCCTATCATCACCAAAGATCAGAGGTGAAAGAAAGACCGCTAGTTAGCGAACGCTACGCTAATGTTCATAGAGAGAGTTGTGTTTTTTTAAATTTTATAGCGTATAACGCAATTGCTTTCTGTCTTTCATTTGCGGGTGTAAATAAGAGGTTTGTGGGACTTCCCATGGGGAACTTCCTGGTTGAAAAATGGCTAAATACCTCCCCCTCCAAAAATGAAAAAAAAGTCTCAGTTTGTGATGATCACTGGGGTTCTACTCCTTTTACATCTGCAGTGAAAATATCAGGTGTGCAGTTACATAAAAGGCCTCCTGATGCTGTTCCTAGGAGCTCCAGGGACAGGTGGTGGGTTCCAGACTGCGACCCATTAACCCCCTGAAAGGATTGGATAGGTACTGGATAAGCACAAAGGCACACGTTCAGGCTAGGCTTTCAGAGCGCCAGGCGGGGCGACAGCCATGTGGGGCGACAGCCATGTGGGTTCTTCCTCTCAGAGAGACCCTGAGGCTGGGGGGGGCTGAGGTCTGGTCCTCTCAGAGACCCTGAGGCTGGGGGGGGCTGAGGTCTGGTCCTCTCAGAGACCCTGAGGCTGGGGGGGGGGGGGCTGAGGTCTGGTCCTCTCAGAGAGACCCTGAGGCTGGGGGGGGCTGAGGTCTGGTCCTCTCAGAGAGACCCTGAGGCTGGGGGGGGCTGAGGTCTGGTCCTCTCAGAGACCCTGAGGCTGGGGGGGGCTGAGGTCTGGTCCTCTCAGAGACCCTGAGGCTGGGGGGGGCTGAGGTCTGGTCCTCTCAGAGACCCTGAGGCTGGGGGGGGCTGAGGTCTGGTCCTCTCAGAGACCCTGAGGCTGGGGGGGGCTGAGGTCTGGTCCTCTCAGAGAGACCCTGAGGCTGGGGGGGGCTGAGGTCTGGTCCTCTCAGAGACCCTGAGGCTGGGGGGGGCTGAGGTCTGGTCCTCTCAGAGACCCTGAGGCTGGGGGGGGCTGAGGTCTGGTCCTCTCAGAGACCCTGAGGCTGGGGGGGGCTGAGGTCTGGTCCTCTCAGAGACCCTGAGGCTGGGGGGGGGGGGGCTGAGGTCTGGTCCTCTCAGAGACCCTGAGGCTGGGGGGGGCTGAGGTCTGGTCCTCTCAGAGACCCTGAGGCTGGGGGGGGCTGAGGTCTGGTCCTCTCAGAGACCCTGAGGCTGGGGGGGGCTGAGGTCTGGTCCTCTCAGAGAGACCCTGAGGCTGGGGGGGGCTGAGGTCTGGTCCTCTCAGAGACCCTGAGGCTGGGGGGGGCTGAGGTCTGGTCCTCTCAGAGAGACCCTGAGGCTGGGGGGGGCTGAGGTCTGGTCCTCTCAGAGAGACCCTGAGGCTGGGGGGGGGGGGCTGAGGTCTGGTCCTCTCAGAGAGACCCTGAGGCTGGGGGGAGGGGGGGCTGAGGTCTGGTCCTCTCAGAGAGACCCTGAGGCTGGGGGGGGCTGAGGTCTGGTCCTCTCAGAGACCCTGAGGCTGGGGGGGGGGGGGCTGAGGTCTGGTCCTCTCAGAGAGACCCTGAGGCTGGGGGGGGCTGAGGTCTGGTCCTCTCAGAGACCCTGAGGTTGGGGGGGGCTGAGGTCTGGTCCTCTCAGAGAGACCCTGAGGCTGGGGGGGGGCTGAGGTCTGGTCCTCTCAGAGAGACCCTGAGGCTGGGGGGGGGGGCTGAGGTCTGGTCCTCTCAGAGACCCTGAGGCTGGGGGGGGCTGAGGTCTGGTCCTCTCAGAGACCCTGAGGCTGGGGGGGGCTGAGGTCTGGTCCTCTCAGAGAGACCCTGAGGCTGGGGGGGGCTGAGGTCTGGTCCTCTCAGAGACCCTGAGGCTGGGGGGGGGGGGCTGAGGTCTGGTCCTCTCAGAGACCCTGAGGCTGGGGGGGGCTGAGGTCTGGTCCTCTCAGAGAGGGAGGCTGAGGGTGGGGGTCTAGGACTGGGGGTCTGAGGATGGGGATCTGAGGGTTAGGGTTAAACACACACACACACACACACACACTGTTCTGGTAAAAGAGGTATGAAGAGGGGGGGATGTGGAATGGAGGGAAGAGGAGAAAGAAGAGGTAGGAGGATGTGCTGGTTTGTGGAAACCAGGTGAAAGCAGCAGTGTGTGTGTGTCTGTGTGTGTGTGTCTGTGTCTGTGTGTGTGTGTGTGTGTGTGTGTCTGTGTATGTGTCTGTGTGTGTGTGTGTGTCTGTGTCTGTGTCTGTGTGTGTGTCTGTGTCTTTGTCTGTGTGTGTGTGTGTGTGTGTCTGTGTCTGTGTCTGTGACTGTGTCTGTGTGTGTGTGTGTGTGTGTGTGTGTGTGTCTGTGTCTGTGTGTGTGTGTGTGTGTGTGTGTCTGTGTCTGTGTCTGTGTGTGTGTGTGTCTGTGTCTGTGTGTCTGTGTGTGTGTGTGTGTGTGTCTGTGTCTGTGTCTGTGTGTGTGTGTGTGTGTGTCTGTGTGTGTGTGTGTGTGTGTGTGTCTGTGTCTGTGTCTGTGTGTGTGTGTGTGTGTGTCTGTGTCTGTGTCTGTGTCTGTGTGTGGAGAGGGAGAGAGAGATGGGGAGAAAGAGAGGGAGAGAGAGAGGGGGAGAGAGATGGGGAGAGAGAGGGGGAGAGAGAGAGATGAAATGATCAACTTGATTTCATTTGGATGAAAGAGACAAGGTTGATGATGATGATGATGATGACGATGATGAAGATTATGAATGCAGCCTTGCCGTTTCCCCTTAACGGCATCTCCAAAGTAGCAAGGCAATTCCTCATTCACACTGTTACCACGGCGACTGGCCCCTTTTCATTCATAACTGTTTCCATGGCAACAGGGACCTTGGCCCTCATTGATAGAATCTCAGCATCGCCGTGGTAACGGGGCCAAGGGAGGAGCTTGATTGATATGTTGTTGTTGTTGTTTTGCCTACAGCATTCTTTACACTGGGAAGACACTGGTTGCACAGAGATGCACTGTACTGTAATATAACCACCTCCACCCCCTAGTCCTAGTCTGGAACCACCTCCACCCCCTAGTCCTAGTCTGGAACCACCTCCACCCCCTAGTCCTAGTCTAGAACCACCCCCTAGTCCTAGTCTAGAACCACCCCCTAGTGCTAGTCTAGAACCACCTCCACCCCCTAGTCCTAGTCGAGAACCACCCCCTAGTCCTAGTCTAGAACCACCTCTACCTCTACTGCTAGTCTAGAACCACCATCTAGTCCTAGTCTAGAACCACCTCTACCGCTAGTCCTAGTCTAGAATCACCTCCACCCCTAGTCCTAGTCTAGAACCACATCCACCCCTAGTCCTAGTCTAGAACCACCTCCACCCCTAGTCCTAGTCTAGAACCACCTCCACACCCTAGTCCTAGTCTAGAACCACCTCCTACTCCTAGTCTAGAACTACCCCCTAGTCCTAGTATAGAACCACCTCCTACTCCTAGTCTAGAACTACCCCCTAGTCCTAGTCTAGAACCACCTCCACCCCCTAGTCCTAGTCTAGAACCACCCCCTAGTCCTAGTCTAGAACCACATCCACCCCCTAGTCCTAGTCTAGAACATCCTCCACCCCTAGTCCTAGTCTAGAACCACCTCTACCCCCTAGTCCTAGTCTGGAACCACCTCCACCCCCTAGTCCTAGTCTAGAACCACCCCCTAGTCCTAGTCTAGAACCACATCCACCCCCTAGTCCTAGTCTAGAACATCCTCCACCCCTAGTCCTAGTCTAGAACCACCTCTACCCCCTAGTCCTAGTCTGGAACCACCTCTACCCCTAGTGCTAGTCTAGAACCACCATCTAGTCCTAGTCTAGAACCACCTCTACCCCTAGTCCTAGTCTAGAATCACCTCCACCCCTAGTCCTAGTCTAGAACCACCTCTACCCCTAGTCCTAGTCTAGAACCACCTCCACCCCTAGTCCTAGTCTAGAACCACCTCCACACCCTAGTCTTAGTCTAGAACCACCTCCTAAACATAGTCTAGAACTACCCCCTAGTCCTAATCTAGAACTACCCCCTAGAACCACCTCCTACTCCTAGTCTAGAACTACCCCCTAGTCCTAGTCTAGAACCACCTCCACCCCCTAGTCCTAGTCTAGAACATCCTCCACCCCTAGTCCTAGTCTGGAACCACCTCCAACCCCTAGTCCTAGTCTAGAACCACCTCTACCTCTAGTGCTAGTCTAGAACCACCATCTAGTCCTAGTCTAGAACCACCTCTACCCCTAGTCCTAGTCTAGAACCACCTCCACCCCCTAGTCCTAGTCGAGAACCACCCCCTAGTCCTAGTCTAGAACCACCTCTACCTCTAGTGCTAGTCTAGAACCACCATCTAGTCCTAGTCTAGAACCACCTCTACCCCTAGTCCTAGTCTAGAATCACCTCCACCCCTAGTCCTAGTCTAGAACCACCTCTACCCCTAGTCCTAGTCTAGAACCACCTCCACCCCTAGTCCTAGTCTAGAACCACCTCCACCCCTAGTCCTAGTCTAGAACCACCTCCACACCCTAGTCCTAGTCTAGAACCACCTCCTAAACATAGTCTAGAACTACCCCCTAGTCCTAATCTAGAACCACCTCCACCCCCTAGTCCTAGTCTAGAACCACCCCCTAGTCCTAGTCTAGAACCACATCCACCCCCTAGTCCTAGTCTAGAACATCCTCCACCCCTAGTCCTAGTCTAGAACCACCTCCTACTCCTAGTCTAGAACTACCCCCTAGTCCTAGTCTAGAACCACCTCCACGCCCTAGTCCTAGTCTAGAACCACCTCCACCCCTAGTCCTAGTCTAGAACCACCTCCTCCCCTAGTCCTAGTCTAGAACCTCCTCCATACCTAGTCCTAGTCTAGAACCACCCCTAGTCCTAGTCTAGAACCCCCTCCACCCCTAGTCCTAGTCTAGAAACCCCTCTAGTCCTAGTCCTAGTCTAAAACCCCTCTAGTCCTAGTCCTAGTCTAGAACCACCTCTAGTCCTAGTCCTAGTCCTAACCACCGGCTACAACAGTGTGTGCGTGAGTAAGACATTGTTTCCTGCGGTTCGATTTTGCGTCAAACAATTTCATGCCATCTTAAATAGCTGAAATATAATGTTTGTATAATTATAGCCACACAGTGATGTCTTTGTATGGTGGATTAGCAGTGTAAAGATGGCTTATTATGTATCCATGGACAGATCCACAATGGACATCATACCATGCTAACATCTGTTTACAGATACACAATATACACTCATTGAACACTTTATTAGGAACACCTGTACACCTTCTCATTTATTCAGGAGGTGTGT
>NC_137675.1:45036664-45046664 GCF_963989245.1 Nansenia antarctica
ACTGCGGGAGCGTCACCAGGAGCGCAACCCCCGCTCCATAGTTCCCCTTCATCCTGGTTCCAGCCGTACGCAGACTTTCCCCAGCTCTGCGGTAACCCGCTCTGCACTGCCCCCTCGAGTCCCCATGCTGCCCCCGGCTCCTTCCTCTTCCGGGTCGGGGGAGGAGCCTATGCAGATCGGCCGGTCTCGTCTGTCTCAGGAGGAGAGAGAGCAGAGGATGCGGGATCACCTGTGCCTATACATTGGGAAGCCCGGACATGTTCTCCGGACGTGCCCGGCTTGCCCAAAAGACCCGGCTCACTAATTAGGGGATTATTAGTGAGCCGTGCCTCGTTCCCCCAGCCCAACGGAGACCTCAACCGCCTGTTCCCAGCCACCCTTTCCTGGGGTAAGGAGTCCCTGTCCGTCAGCGCTCTCATTGATTCTGGGGTTGACGAATGCCTTATGGACATTACTCTTGCTCGTCAGGCTGGTATTCCACTCGTTCCCCTTGACAGAGCCTTGTCTCCCCAGGCTATTGACGGGCGTTCCCTTGGTCAAATTACTCACAGCACTGAATCCCTCACCCTCACTCTGTCTGGTAATCACGTGGAGACAGCACGCTTCCTTGTTTTGCACGCACCCACTGCACCCCTAGTGTTAGGTAGGCCGTGGTTGGAGAGACACGATCCTCACATCTCCTGGACCACTGGGCGGATTTTGGGTTGGAGCATTGCTTGTCATGCCAACTGTCTGCGCTCCGCCCATTCTCCGTCCAGCGGTCCCAGGCCCGTAGTCTCTCCCCTGGATCTCACCGGTGTCCCCTCCGTTTATCACGACGTTGCCCTGGTGTTTAGTAAGGACCGAGCCCTTTCATTTCCCCCTCACCGGCCATATGATTGTCCCATCGACCTCCTTCCCACGGGTCGTCTCTACAACCTCTCGGTCCCGGAGAAGGAGGTGATGCGTAATTATATCGCCGAGTCCCTAGCCTCAGGTGTAATTAGACCATCGTCTTCCCCCCTAGCGGCGGGCTTCTTCTTTGTGGCGAAGAAGGATGGTAGCCTGAGGCCCTGTGTAGCCGCCAATTCCACCATGCGAATGAAAACAGTAATAGTCTGGGCTGGATAATCACGCACGCCACGCTTTCTTTGTAAGTTGTAAAAATGTAAAATATTTATTGTCCAAAAGTAATCCAAAGTATCCAAACGAAACGAAAAGTCTTAAAGCGAACGGTAAATTATGTAATTACAGAAAGGAGTGATCGTGGTCGTGGTCAAAATAATGGTGTTGCCAGTCTAACCTAATTTCCATCCACCCAGGTGCTGCTAATTGACTCCATAAATACACCTGGGCTGGCTATCACCTGACCATGTGACACTCAATTACGACTAAACCTTAATACTTCTATAACCAAAAACATAACGCTATTCTTTACATAAATAACCAAAAACATAAAATAAACATTAATCGTGAAATATAAATATAACTCAAAACATTAAACACAAATCATCCAAAATAAAAGCCTAAAGTAAAATTGGCCATAACACCCTGTATTGATTTTCGTAAATTGAATGATATCACCATTAAAAATAAGTACCCACTCCCCCTTATGAGTTCCACTTTCGAGCCACTCACTCACGCCCGGGTGTTCACCAAACTTGACCTTCGGAACGCCTATCCCTTAGTTAGGGTCAAGAAGGGGGACGAGTGGAAGACCGGTTTCAATACCCACCTGGGTCACTTTGAATACCTCGTGATGCCCTTCGGCCTATCCAACGCACCCGGGGTTTTCCAGGAGTTGGTTAACGATGTGCTGAGGGATATGATCAACATCTTCGTTGTGGTATACCTGGACGACATCCGGGTCTTTTCACGGACCATGGAGGAACACCACCAGCATGTTCGGCTAGTCCTGCAGCGCCTCCTTGAGAACCGCCTCTACGTCAAGGCAGAGAAGTGCGCCTTCCACTCCACCTCCGTTACCTACCTGGGGTTCGTCGTGGAAGAGGGGCGGATGCGTGCGGACCCGGCCAAAATCAAGGCAGTGGTAGAGTGGCCGCGGCCCACCGACCGAACCCAACTCCGACGCTTCCTCGGGTTCGCCGGGTTTACCCGGCGGTTCATCAAGGGGTTTAGCCCCCCTCACCGCACTCACCTCCACGGCTCACCCGTTCTCCTGGAGCCCGGAGGCAGAGGCTGCCTTCTCTGCCCTAAAGGGCCTCTTCACCACTGCGCCGGTGTTGGCTCACCCCGATCCAGCTAGACAATTCATTGTGGAGGTGGATGCGTCCGACACGGGTGTCGGGGCCGTCCTCTCCCAGCGGTCGGAGGAGGACCAGAAGATCCACCCCTGCGCCTACTTCTCCCGGCGTTACGACCCAGCCGAGAATAATTACGACGTGGGAAATAAGGAGCTTCTGGCGATCCACGCCGCCCTCGGAGAGTGGAGACACTGGCTGGAAGGAGCGAAGCTGCCGTTCCTCGTGTGGTCTGACCATAAAAACCTGACCTACATGAAGACGGCGAAGAGGCTGAACTCCAGACAGGCACGCTGGGCCCTCTTCTTCAGCCGGTTCGACTACACCCTCACCTACCGCCCGGGGTCCAAGAACGTCAGGGCTGACGCCCTCTCCCGGCTGTTCCCGGGGGAGCCCCCTGAGGTTCCGGGGACCCTGGACACCATCCTTCCCCCAGCCCGGGTGGTGGGTGTCGTCACCTGGGCCATCGAATCGGTGGTAAGGCAGGCCCAGCGTGCCCAACCCGACCCTGGCAATGGACCTCGGCAACGGCTGTTCGTGCCCCCCGCTGTCCGGTCACAAGTACTAGAGTGGGGTCACTCTAGCCATTTCGCCTGTCACCCCGGCGTCCACCGGACGGCGGAGTTCATCAGCCGGCGGTTCTGGTGGCCCACTCTCCTGGGAGACGTCAGGGAGTTCGTGGGTGCTTGCACCGTCTGCTCCCGGAGCAAGGCCTCCCATCGCCCGCCTGCGGGGCTCCTGTGCCCCCTTCCCATCCCCGGTCGGCCGTGGTCTCACATAGCCCTGGACTTTGTTACGAGCCTCCCCATGTCCAGGGGTAAGGACACCATCCTGATCATTGTCGACCGTTTCTCCAAGGTGGTCCACTTCGTTGCTCTCCCCAAGCTCCCCTCCGCGGCCGAAACGGCCGAGCTCCTCACGCTCCATGTGGTTCGGCTCCATGGGATCCCCCACAACGTGTTTACGATCTAAGGAGGAGAGACCTCCTCCTGCCGAAGCCCCTGCCTGCCTGCCGACTACCCTCTCCTGCCTAAAGCCCCTGCCTGCCTGCCGACTACCCCCTCCTGCCTAAGTACCCCTGCCTGCCTGCCGACTACTCCCCCTGCCTGACCCCCGCTTGCCCTACGACCATTCTCAGCCTAACCCCTTTTAATAAATATTATTATTATTACCCTAGTCTCTGTGTCTGTCTGTTCTGGGGTACTGCCACATTTGACCGCTTGATTCAGGCCGTAACACTGCTCTTCTTTCAGCAGGTGTATTGCTTCTCCTGTTTCACCTCTCTATCCCTCCACTCAACTTTCTCTTCTCTCTCTCTCCCCCTCTCTCTCTCTCTCCCACTCTTTCTCTCTCTGCGAAGCCTGAGGGAAGAGAGAGACGCACACAGGATCACGTGACTCTCTCCCAGTCAGCCGCTGTCTCACAGTGCTGCCCCACAGTGCTGCCCCCTTTCTCCCTATCTCTCTGTCCTCTGTCTCTCTCTCTCTCTCTCTCTCTCTCTCTCTCCACAGCCTACATTTCCCAGTAGGATTTGACCTCCTCTTTTCATAAAACTCTCTATATGTCGCAAACACACGCATACTGTACCCATGAACACACACACTTGCACACATACAGTATATATACACTACAGACAGGCAACCATTTTCTTATCACTATTTTGCCTTCAAGATTTCCTCTCTCCTTCTCTCCTAGTCCCTCCTTTTCTCTCTACATCTCTCTACCTCTGTCTCCATTTCTATACCTCTCTCTACCTCTCTCTGTCTTTCCCTATACCTCTCTTTACCTCTCTCTGTCTCTCTACCTCTCTCTACCTCTCTCTGTCTCTACCTCTCTCTGTCTTTCTACCTCTCTCTACCTCTCTCTGTCTCCCTACCTCTCTCTTTCTTTCATTACCTCTCTACCTCTCTCTACCTCTCTCATTTTTCTACATCTCTCTGTGTCTTTCTACATCTCTCTATCTCTCTCTACCTCTCTGTCTCTGTCTCTAGTTCTCTCTACCTCTCTGTTTCTCTCTACCTCTCTGTCTCTGTCTCTAGTTCTCTCTACCTCTCTGTTTCTCTCTACCTCTCTCTACATCTCTCTACCTCTCTCAGTCTCTCTCTGAGACCCAAGCTGAACCGCAAGAAATACATCGCGGACCCTGCTTTTACAAGACAGCTTACTGGGAGAGCTGGAAGGGGGAATCTCTATCCTCAAACCAGGAAAGGCAATTGGACTGGATAACATCGCAACCGAACAGATCAAGCACTTCGGTCACAAGGCAAAGACGTGGCTTCTACAGCTCTACAATGAGTGCTTAACAACACAAGCTCCCTAACATCTGGAAGAAAGCCCACATTATAGCACTGTTAAAACCGGGGAAAGATCCATCCGCTCCTAAGAACTTCAGACCAATCTCACTTTTAAGTCACACCTACAAGCTCTTTGAACGTCTGATCCTCAACAGAATCTGTACCTTTGTTGACGAACACCTCATCCCTGAACAAGCAGGTTTCCGCCCTGGCAAGTCAACAACTAGCCAAGTACTCAACCTCACCCAGTACATCGAAGACGGATATGAGGAAGGGATGGTAACTGGTGTGGTGTTAGTCGACCTCTCAGCTGCCTATGACACAGTCAATCACAGACGTCTCCTCAGCAAGATCCTGGAGACCACAAGAGACACCCGTCTGACAGAACTGATTGAAAGCATGCTTGAAAATAGGCACTTCTTCGTTGAGCTAGGAGGAAAGAAAAGCAGGTGGCGAAAACTCAAGAATGGCCTTCCACAAGGAAGTGTGCTTGCACCACTTCTCTTTAATATCTACACCAACGACCAACCAAAAAGCGCAGACACCCGCCGCTTCATCTATGCAGACGATCTTGGCATAAGTGCACAAGCCACTGATTTCACAGTTGTGGAAGACAGACTCTCCAACGCTCTGGCAGAGCTAACACCGTACTATGAAGAGAACCACCTACGTGCAAACCCATCTAAGACACAGGTGTGTGCCTTCCACCTGAGAAACCGTGAAGCCAAGCGCCAACTGAAGGTCAGCTGGTCAGGAACCTCCCTTGAACACTGTGAGCACCCAGTCTACCTAGGGGTAACCCTGGACAGATGCCTCTCTTTTAAGACCCACACTGAGAAGACCAAGTGTAAAGTGAGTGCGAGGAACAACATCATCCGCAAGCTCACTGGCACAACCTGGGGTGCTAACCCACAGACCCTGAAGTCAACCGCACTAGCTCTCTGCTACTCAGTTGCCGAGTATGCCTGCCCAGTATGGGAGCGAGCTGCCCATGCCAAGAAGCTGGATCCCGCCCTCAATGCTAGCTGCCGCCTTATCACAGGCTGTCTGAAACCAACACCAACAGACCGTCTGTACATCCTGGCAGGCATAGCCCCACCAGAGATACGACGAAATGCAGCAAGCAAAAAAGAGCGCCAACAACAGTCTACTGACCAAAGACATCCTCTCTTTGGCCATGTGCCAGCCAAAAGCCGCCTTAAATCAAGGAAAAGTTTCCTGAAGAGCGTCCCGCCCCTCGGAACACCGAGCACAAGCAGTGAAAGAGTCACTCGGTGGGAAGAAAGGCTGGACAAACTCCCACCAGCAACAACAATGGAGCTAAAGGCGAGCGAGGCACTGCCCCCTGGAGCAGACACCAACTACGCAGTGTGGAAATGCCTAAACAGGATAAGATCTGGTTTTGGACTTACAAAAGCCACTCTCGCCAAATGGGGATACCTAAATGACGGGGACATTGTGTGTGACTGTGGCACTGAACCACAGACCATGCAGCACCTCCTGATATGCCCCCTGCTGGAACAGCCCTGCACATCAACAGACTTGGCAGAGTTTAATGAGAAGGGACAGCAATGTGTTCAGCTGTGGTTGAACCACATCTAGCCAAGCCTTGTAACTGACTCTCTTGTGGACACGAAAAGAAGAAGTCTCTACATCTCTACATCTCTCTACATCTCTACATCTCTACATCTCTCTACATCTCTACATATCTACCTCTCTCTACAAACCTCTCCATCTCTACATCTCTACATCTCTACATCTCTACATCTCTACATCTCTACATCTCTACATCTCTCTACATCTCTCTACCTCTCTCTACATCTCTGCATCTCTACATCTCTCTACATCTCTACAACTCTACATCTCTACATATCTACATATCTACATCTCTCTACATCTCTACATCTCTACATCTCTCTACATATCTACATATCTACATCTCTCTACATCTCTACATCTCTACATCTCTACCTCTCTCTACCTCTCTCTGTCTCTCTCTACATCTCTACATCTCTCTACATCTCTCTACATCTCTCTACATCTCTACATCTCTACATCTCTAAATCTCTCTACATATCTAAATCTCTCTACATCTCTACATCTCTACCTCTCTCTACCTCTCTCTGTCTCTCTCTACATCTCTACATCTCTACATCTCTACATCTCTCTACATATCTATATCTCTCTCGCTTCTTCTCGAAACGTTACACTGAAGACAGACGGAACAGGCAGTCTCTCTGAATGCAGAATGAAATGACACGCCATGACAACGCCATGACAACGCCATGACAACGCCATGACAACTCCATGCAATGTCAATGAACTGTTAATATCATTCAAAAACTGAAACCCCATCCTGTGGCATGCTTGATTTGGACCAGTGGGTTTAGATTCTGCCAAAAACACACAGACACACACACACCCACACACACCCACACACACACCCACACACACACACACACACACACACACACCCACACACACTCACACACACACAGACACACACACACACATCCACACATCCTCGACCCCCAAAACAAAAATACTCGACTACAAAAAAAGTTTGGTGTTGCAGCCCTAACTGACCCGTATCCACAGCACATCTGCAGAACGACACACGATACGGACAAGGTAGACACACTCCAAATCCATCTCGAGTGTGTGTGGCAGAAGAGAAGAAACCGGAGGTTGAAAATCAACCATTCAGAAAGTCATTCAGAAAGAGAGAAAAATGGAGAGAGAGCGTGAGCAGGGTGGTGGGGAGGGGGGAGGGAGGGATAGAGTGACAGAGGCATGGGGATAAGAAGGAGAGAGGGAGGAGGAAATGAGTGATTGAAAGGGGCACAGGGAAGGAGGGAGGCAGGGAGGGAGGGAGGGAGGGAGGGAAGGAGGAAGGGAGGGATGGGGAGAGAGAGAGAGAGAGAGAGAGAGAGTGTCACGCACAGAGAGCACTCAGCCCCACAGCTGCAGGACATGTCATTCCAGTGATGGAGAGAGAGAGAGAGAGAGAAGAAAGAGAGATGTACAGCATCATTCATATGGCAGATGGTACATAGAGCAAGAGGATGGATGGAGGGATAGGTTGAAAAAAAAGGAGAGGCTGGACAGAGGAGAGGACACATGAGGACACACGTACGCCCTCTGTGTCTCTCTCCTCCCTCTATTTGACTTTCACTCTCCCTCCTTCTGCCTGTTCCCTTCTCTCTGTCCACTCCCTTTCGCGCAACCCACTCCTTTTTCTCTGTCTCTCTCTCTTTCTCTCGCTCTTTCTTTCTCTCTCTTTCTCTCTCTCTCTCTCTCTCTTTCTCTCTCTCTCCCTCAGTTTTCCCCTCCCCCTCTCATCTTTCTCTCTCCTCCTCTCTGTCTCTCTCTGTCTCTCTGTCTCTCTCTGTCTCTCCCTCACAGCTAAGGCTTCAGTCCTAAACGCACCCTCTCTCTCCTTTCTCTCTTTCTCACCCTCTCTTTCCCTTTCCGCCTCCCTCCCTCTGTCTTTCTCCCCCTCTCTCCCTCCTCTACCCTCCCTCCTGTCTCTCCCTCCCCTCCTCCTTCTCTCCCTCCCCTCCCTCCCCTCCATTCTGTCCCTCCCTCTCCTCCTCCTTCTCTCCCACCCTTCCCCTCCCTCCCCTCTCTCCCTCCTGTCCCTCCCACCCCTCCTCCTTCTCTCCATCCTCTCCCCTCCCTCTCCTCCTCCTTCTCTCCCTCCTCTCCCCTCCCTCCCCTCCTCCTTCTCTCCCTCCTCCTTCTCTCCCTCCTCCTTCTCACCCTCCCCTCTCTCCTCCTTCTCTCCCTCCCAGCCTCCCTCCTGTCCCTCCCCCCCTCCTTCTCATGTCTCCTCCTTCTACACACACAGGTATGGTTCCTTCCATGTGTGTACCCAATTCCCAAATTGTGGAATGCACTGCCAGTTTACATTAAGGATGCAACCTCAGCAAATATGTTCAAGTCAAGACTAAAAACCCATCTTTTTAATATTGCCTTTAAAAAATTATTAAATTCTGATTATATAATGATTGGAGCACTTTGAGCTGCAACGTCTGCAGTCTGCTGCCCTGGGTGGGAGTGGCTCCTCGCTGGTGTGACCGCACTCATGGGTGACCCCCCCCTGGCAGAGTGTGTGTGTGTGTGTAGTGAGTAGTGGGTAGTGAGTAAGACCTGGGAATACCACCACTAGTGTGTCCTTGAGTAAGACCTGGGAACACCACCACTAATGTGTAGCCTTGAGTAAGACCTCGGAACACCACCACTAGTGTGTCCTTGAGTAAGACCTGGGAACACCACCACTAGTGTGTCCTTGAGTAAGACCTGGGAACACCACCACTAATGTGCAGACTTGAGTAAGACCTCGGAACACCACCACCAGTGTGTCCTTGAGTAAGACCTGGGAACACCACCACTAATGTGTAGCCTTGAGTAAGACCTGGGAACACCACCACTAATGTGTCCTTGAGTAAGACCTGGGAACACCACCACTAGTGTGCAGACTTGAGTAAGACCTGGGAACACCACCACTAGTGTGTCCTTGAGTAAGACCTGGGAACACCACCACTAGTGTGTCCTTGAGTAAGACCTGGGAACACCACCACTAATGTGTAGCCTTGAGTAAGACCTGGGAACACCACCACCAGTGTGCCCTTGAGCAAGGCACTTAGCCCTAAGTTACTCCAAGGAGACTGGCCCTGTCATCTCTCATTGTAAGTCACTTTGGATAAAAGTGTCTGGACTGACTTATATAGCGCCTTATTCCAAAGCACTTTCCGACACACCGATGGCGGCGAGCTACCATGCAAGACGCCGGCCCGCTCGTTGGGAGCGATTCGGGGGGTTCAGTGTCTTGCCCGAGGACACCTCGACACGTGGAGACAGGAGGAGGAGGAGCCGGGGAATCGAACCGCCGACTGACCTTGCGAGCGTTAGACGCCGCCGGCTCTACCTCCTGAGCCTTCTCCCCCTTCCCCCCTCCCCCACCTCCCACCTCGCCCCTCCCCACCCATCTGCAAAGCGGTTCAACCGTGGTCGGAGGAGCTCACCCGGTGCACACGACCACAAAGTCCATGACGTTCCAGCCGTTCCTCAGGTAGGAGTTCTTGTGGAAGGCGAAGCCTAGAGCCAGGATCTTGATGCCTCCCTCGAAACAGAAGATGCCGATGAAGTAGGGCTCTGTGTCATCCTGGGAGAGAGAGACACACACACACACACACACACACAATCAGTGCAATGTATTTAGTTGTTAAGTGTGTGTGTGTGTGTGTGTGTGTGTGTGTGTGTGTGTGTGTGCGCCTGTGTGCGTGCGTGTCCGTGCATGCGCCTGTGTGTGTGTGTGTGTGTGTGTGTGTGTGTGTGTGTGCGCGTGTGTGTGTGTGTGTATGTGTGTGTGTGTGAGAGAGAGACCCACCAGGCGTTCAGAAAGGGGGGTCTTGTCTCCGTCGGGGAGGTGCTGCTCCAGGGCCAGGACGATGCAGTTGGCGA
>NC_137675.1:45056664-45069164 GCF_963989245.1 Nansenia antarctica
TTTAAAGACATGACCAATGTCCATAATCTGCCATATCTGCTGGATGAAGTACAACAATGTGCAAACACAGCAGCAAGACTTGTTAGCTGTTATGACAGTAAAAGGACGTCCAACGGGATAAAACCACCATAAGAATCATTATACTCAAAACCATTTCTTTAATTGTATGTATTGCTTTAGCAATGTAAACATATGTTTCCCATGCCATTTAAAACGGTGTATTATTTTAACGATTTACAGTGTTGAATCAGTGTGCAAATGGTTAAAGTATTATAGAAAAATAGATAAATAGTTAAATACGGGGTGTGTTCACAGTGGTGTTTGTGCTTCACTGGTTGCCAAATTGTCCTGCTATGCTGACACACTGTGGTATGTTACCTAGCAGATATGCGCTCTCTCTGTCTCTCTCTCCCTCTCCTTCCTTCCTTCTCTCTCTCTTTCTCCCTCCCTCCTCTCTCTCACTATCTCTCTCTCTCTCTCCCTCACCCTCCATCCCTCTCTCTTTCTATCTCGCTCATCACTATTCGTGGAAGTCAAAGTTTGGGGAGGGATGGAGGGAGGGATGGAGGGAGAGAGAGAGAGGGAGAGAGAGGGAGAGAGAGAGACAGAGAGAGAGAGAGAGAGAGTGAGAGACAGAGAGAGAGACACAGAGAGAGAGAGTGAGAGACAGAGAGAGAGACAGAGAGAGAGATAGAGAGAGACAGAGAGAGAGGGAGAGAGAGAGATTATTATTAATAGTATGTTTAATTATTACTACTAATATTACTATTATTACTATTATTATTATTATTACTATTTTTTATTTATTATTATTATTATTATTATTACTACTATTATTATTACTATTACTATTACTATAATTATAATTATAATTATAATTATAATAATAATAATAACTATAATAATTATAATGATAATGATCATTATCATTATCATTATAATAATAATAATAATAATAATAACTATAATAATGATAATTATTATTATCATTATTATTATTATTATTATTATTATTATTACTATTATTGTTATTTAGTCATGTGTGAAAGCACCTGATGACAGCTGGACAGTAGGGAACAGAGGGACCGTTCAGACACATTTCAGCCATTACTCACCTGATCCACTCAGTTCCGAACGCCGGTTCGCGTTCGCGTTACGAAACCTCCAAACGTTGGCGCTGTCTGGCGAACGAGCCCGCTTTATACATTGGTATGAACGCGGGCTCGTTCGCCAGACAGCGCCAACGTTCTGAGGTTTCGTAACGCGAACGCGAACCGGCTTTCGGAACTGCCGGTGTGAAAACCCTATGTGTTGTGTTGTCTTTGTTACAATAGGATTGTATTAAAACATAAGGTTTGTTTCTGCACGGACGAAGTTGAGTGTGACACAGCCATGTGGAGAGCTGGATGTAGAATGTCAACACGGAGTTATAATAAAAGTGTAAGCAACTTGAGAGAATGCTTTAATCGTCATTTCTGTTAGTCAGAGTACAGTACAGGACTAGGCAGAATTTAACATGGTGACAGCGAGGTGGACACGTTCCTGACGTGACAAAACCGAACTTTGCTACAGTGAGGAATAGCCTAGCATCTGAGCTAACTCCCGCAGAAGTGATTCCAGTAAAAGCGGAAAAGATGGAAGGACTGAGACCTCCACAGCAGTGGCGTAGCGGACGGGCCCGCAAGCGACGCACCGCGGGGGGGCCCCAGCCACTAGGGGGCCCCCTAACATTGGATCCATTTTTTTTTTTTTTTTTATAATTTAAAAAAATATAAAATAAAGAAAATAAGTGGCCCTTCATTGTGTCAACCTTAATTTTAATATATAGGCCTATATAAAAAAATATATACATAGTTAGCCGTATCCAATAGCAACATGACTTTGACGTCACACGTAGGCAGCGAGACACAAGGAAAATGAGCAAGCGAAAATACAATACAAAGTACAATAAGCATTCTTTAGGTGGTGGTAGATTCTCTATTCGGACATTATAGCCGCTATATGTGGGACTGTCGGTCCGATATTGTAAAAAAATAAAATAAAAAATGTATGTTTACGGAAGTACATGTCTCAAGTATTATCTCGGCGGTTAGTCGAGTGAAAGAAAAACAACATACAGATGATAATTCAATATAATACCACGAAAGCGTACAGCACTAAACAATAACATTTATTTGGGCAGCATCATACTCAAACTCAGGCAGAAGGGCAGGGTCCGGCCAGGTTCACAGTCACAGGCTGTCAGTGCATCATACAGGTACATACTGTAATTCAGCATGGTTAGGCTATATATAGCTGTTTCTTTTTTCTATTCTACTATTCTAATCTACTTCTGCTGTCTGCGTCTCCCTGGGTATTCCTAGACCAGATGGCAAACAGTAAAGAAATGCCACAATATACCAATATACGAGATGTCCAACAAAGGATTTGACTAACCCTGGCCAATTTTACACAACAAGTAGACTCTGATGCAGCGGAGACAGGGTTGCCAGATGGGCTGGTTTTTGGTGGATTTTTGGTGGATTTAGTTTAAGTTTTTAGATTGGTTAGGTTGGAAATTCTCAATCCCATCTGGCAACCCTTAGCGGAGAGTCTACAGATATGTTTACAGATATCACACTGCTGTGCACACCACACTTTGTTAAAAGAAATAAAGCTTGTACTATTCTACTTATAATACATTCTACTGATGTAGTGTAGTCTACCATTTGGTTTTAGTTATAGGCTATTGCTCTCACTTGTTTGTACCTTTTGCTAAGTCAAGCATTTAGAATGTAGAGTGCATATTGCGAAATTTCGCAACGTCAATAACGCATCGGCTTTTTTTTTTTTACTCCGTTGCGAAAGGGCCCCCGCCGCCACCTTGCGGGGGGGCCCCGCGATTTTGCGCTACGCCACTGCTCCACAGACGCTATGCTTGGACTCTGGAAACCTGGCGAAGACGTGGAAATCGTGGAAGGAGGAGTTTACACTCTACTTGGAACTTTCTATGCCAGATGCGACCGAAACTGTGAGTGTGAAGCTGTTCTACTACCTCATTGGAGAGGCGGGTAGGGAGCTCTGTGAAACGTTGATGAGTGACAGCACTTCGGCTAGGAGGAAACTGTTGGACTTGATCACCGCATTTGATGAACATTGCAATCCCAAAGTGAACGAGACAGTAGAAAGATATCGTTTTTTCACGAGAAATCAAGGTCAGAAAGAAGGCATTGACTCGTATGTTACTGATCTCAAAGTGTTAGCCAGTACATGTAACTTTGGCGAAATAAAGAACTCGCTCATACGTGACAGAATAGTATGTGCTGGCAACGATGCAGGGCTGAAAGAGAGGCTGGTAAGAGAAGAGAAGTTAACACTGGAAAAATGTCTACACATGTGCAGGGCCACAGAGTTGTCTCGTGAAAATAGCAAAACCCTCTCAGGGAATAGCGTGGAGGAGGTACACATGATGAAACAGGCAGAAGGGCAGGAGTTAGATACAGTGTCATGCAAGTTCTGTGGGATGACACATGAAAGGAGCAAGGCAAAATGTCCAGCCTACGGAAAGAGCTGCAAGACATGTGGTAAAGAAAATCACTTTGCAGTTAAATGTAAAGCCAAACTGGAGAAAGAGAAAAAATATGACAAAAGAACACGGAAAGTGCACCAGATGACTGACCAGGATAGTGAAGAGGAATATGAGAACGTCATGAGTATCACCACAAGAGGGAGACAGACTACTGAAGACCGAAATGACAAGGCCAGGCACAGCCAGCTGTTTGCAGGAATGCTAGTAGGCAGAGAGCTTGTGAGGTTCCAGATAGATTGTGGGGCCACATGTAATGTTATCCCGATTAACCTGCTTAATCCAGACACAAAGCTAGAAAGTACAAAGAAAGTGCTGGTGATGTACAACAAGTCCAAGCTGCACCCACTGGGAAAATGTAAGGTTAAGGTGAGGAACCCAAGAAACCATAAACTGTACCAGTTGGAGTTTGTAGTAGTAGAAGAGGACTGCAAATTGCCACTGCTTGGCAGGAAGGCGAGCGAAGCAATGAAGCTGATAAAAGTGGAATACGAGAACATACTAGCCATCGACAGCATTGTGAGAGACGAAACAACACCTGAGAGAGAACTGACTATGGAACAAATAAAGAGGGAGTATGGAGATGTGTTCACAGGCGACGGCTGCCTGGACGGAGAGTATCGAATCGAGATCGACAAGAGGGTGGAGCCAGTTAAACTCCCCAAACGACGAGTTCCGGTGGCTATGATGACATCACTCAAGGGAGAGTTGAGAGATCTACAAGAGAGAGAGATCATCACTCCTGTGGAAAAGAGCACAGATTGGATTAGTAGTTTGGTTACGGTGCAGAAGCCGAATGGAAAGACAAGAGTGTGCATAGACCCGCGACCACTCAACAAGGCACTGAAGCGCAGCCATTTTCCCCTGCCCACCATAGAAGATGTTCTCCCAGACCTGTCGAGAGCAAAGGTGTTTACAGTCTGTGATGTCAAACATGGATTCTGGCATGTGAAACTGGAGGAGGAGTCGAGCTATCTGACAACGTTTGCCACACCATTTGGCAGATATAGGTGGCTCAGGATGCCAATGGGGATAAGTCCGGCTCCGGAGATATTCCAGCAGAAGCTGACCCTGGCGCTGGAGGGGCTGCCAGGAATATACATTATCGCAGACGATATCCTCATCACGGGAGAAGGGGACACACAAGAGATGGCTGACAAAGACCACGACAGGAAACTGAGACAGTTCCTCACCAGATGCAGGGAGAGGAACATAAAACTGAATGCAGATAAGCTCAGGTTACATGAACAGGCCCCATCAGCTGCTGTATCTGTACCTGGCTATGTCCAGTTTAGAAGGGATAGAGTGGGCTCCAAGGGAGGGGGGGTCATGATTTATGTCAAAGACAAAATTCAGTGTGAGGAAATATGTTGGCCACACCATGAGCTAGAATGCATTGGTGTGAACATAACCTTATCTCCACAAATGTCCTTCATCCTGATTGTCCTTTACAGACCACCCTCAGCAAATGTTGATTTCTACGATAGATTCAAGAACATGCTGAAAGAATGTAATTTTAAGAAGGAGGTCATTATCATGGGTGACTTGAATATCAACTGGGAAGATAAAACGGCTAGGAAAAACCTCAAGTGCATCACAGATGGTCTAGACCTATCCCAGCTTATCCAAGGGCCTACCCGAATAACCAGTTCCACCAGCACCCAGATTGATCTGGCGTTTAGCAATAGACCCAATAGAATTATGAAGACCTTCAACATGCTTACTGGACTGTCAGACCATAACTTGATCCTGGTAGCCAGGAAGCTAAGCAAAGCACGATTTAGACCCCTCGCAGCCAGTGAATCAAATGGAATCCCCAAAAAGGAGCAGGACAACTTTAAAACTGTGGTCCAAAATCTCAACTGGAATGAGCTACTGGCAGGAGTAAGTGTAGAGGAGGATAGTCAGGCATTTTTGAATAAAATGCAAAACGTGATAAACAAGTTCACTTTGTTTGATTAAACACAGGACCAAAAAGAACAGCCTTCCCTGGATGAACACAAACATCCTACAGCTGATGAGAGAGCGAGACACTGCATTAAAAGCAGCCCTCAAAACAAAACTACAACATGCCAAGCACCATTATGCCATGTTGAGGAACAAGGTTGTAAGGGAGATTAAAAAAGCCAAAGCTGACTTCTTTATTACAACTATTAATGAGGCCAGGGGTAATGGTAAAATGATCTGGAGACAGCTTAAGAAGCTGACAGGTACACAGCAGGGCAATAGGAAAGCACTTGAAATCAATATCGGAGGAAACCTCACAACAAACCCACTTGAAATAGCAGAGGCCTTCAACCACTACTTCGTTGAATCTGTAGCTAACATTGCACAGGGCTTTGCAGATCACCAGGAAAATATATGCCCACTCCCAGCCATCACACTGGAACCAGCCTTTTCCATTAAGAACGTCTGAGTCAGAAGTTAGGGAGATAATCAGATCCCTCAGACCATCTAAGGCCAAGGATGTGTTTGGGATGGACACAGCCATGCTCAAGGAGCTTAGCCTTAGTAGCCCCATCACTAGTAATATTAACCTCTCTATATCACAGAAACAGTTCCCAAGTGCTTGGAAATCTGCTATTGTCACTCCCATTTTTAAGGCTGGTGATCCACGCATAATCTCCAACTACAGGCCAATTAGCATCACCCCCACAGAGTCGAAGGTGGCAGAGAAATGGGTAGCCAAGCAGATCATCTCCCACCTCAACAGTAGTTCTTTCCCCTTACATCCCATGCAGTTTGGCTTTAGGGCCAAACACTCTACTGAGACCGCAAACTGTCTCTTTATAGAGAAAATAACATCTCTCATGGATAAGGGTGGTGTCGTAGGTGCTGTGTTCCTCGACCTTAGAAAAGCATTTGACACTGTCGATCACAAAGTCCTCCTCTCCAAGCTAGCCACTTTTAACTTCTCTGAGGGTGCTTTGAAATGGATGAAAACGTATCTCTCTGGCCGCTCTCAATCAGTTTGTGTAAACGGTCGCCTATCTGAGCCACTGAATCTATCTACCGGTGTTCCGCAAGGATCCATACTGGGGCCAGTCTTATTCAGCATGTTTATTAACGATCTGCCATCAGTGTGTCCTGAGGTTGATACACTAATGTATGCTGACGACACTGTACTATTTGTACATGGTCAGACCAAGACGGAGGTAGCTGCTGTACTTACCAAATCTATGGCTCAGGTGACTACATGGTTGAACCACTGTCGTCTCCAACTTAATGTTTCCAAGACGGTCAGCATGTTTTTTACCAAAACAAACCGTTCTGCTGAAGAAGCATATGTCATTATCTCAGGGGAACAACTACAAGTTGTGAACGAGTTCAAATATCTTGGGGTGCTGTTAAGCGGGGTACACACATACGGATTTTCTGCGATTTCAGCGATTTTCGGATGTCTGAAAACAACAGAAAACGCCCGGTTATCAGATGGATCTTAACATTTTCCTATAACAGAATCCTGGGGTGTGAGGTGTGTTAAGAGTCAATCTCTCCCGGCAACCTGCTCGGAAAATGGGCGTGGCCGGCAATCGTAAATGTGAAATGTGTTCAATACTTCCGACCAGAAACCATAGGGTTGCCAGATTGTTTGGTGGAATTAGCGGTTTTAGACTGTGGTTAGGGTGGAAAATGTCATTCCCATCTGGCAACCCTGCTCGCCAATCAAGAAGCGAGCTGACTTCGTCTTAATAATAATAACTTTATTTGTATAGCGCTTTTCCTGCAAACGTTGCGGCTCAAAGTGCTTTAATCATTATATAATCTTAATTGAATTATTTTGTAATTTAAAGGCAATATTAAAAGGATGGGTTCACGCAAGATTTCTGGCTTGGGGAACGAGACTCTAGACTAGAGAGTCTGGAATCTGTCGTTCCCCACGCCCATTTTCCGAGCAGGTTGAGAGTTGATTGACAATTGAAGAGAATTGACTCTTAACACACCTCACACCCCAAGATTTTGTTATAGGAAAATGTTAAGATCCATCTGATAACCGGGCGTTTTCTGTCGTTTTCAGACATCCGAAAATCGTGCCAAAACCGGCCAAAAACTCCTTATGTGTGTACCCCGCATTAGATTCCAACCTCACTTTTAAGGCACATATCAAAAAGGTCTGTAAAATTGTCAAGTTCAATCTGTCCAACTTCCGCTTTATAAGGGACTACATGTCAACAGAGGCAGCTACCATGTATGTCCACGCCATGATCTTCACACACATCAACTACTGCATAACAAGCTGGTCACAAGCAAATCCCACAACCTGCAAAGCACTCGAGTCACTATACAAACAAACAATCAAAACACTAGACAAGAAGCCAAGACACTTTCACCACTGCACAATACTGAAGAAACACAACATTCTAAGCTGGGACAATCTGAAAACCTACACAAACCTCTGCCTTGTCTATAAAACTATCCACAATTTAGCCCCACCACCACTTAACACCTTCATCTCACGACCAGGAAGTACAGCACGCACCACAAGGGGTGTCACCAGAGGGGACTGCACCATCCCATTTAGGAGGAGTGCCTTTAGTCAGTGTGCCTGGTCAGTTAGAGGGGCACGTGAATGGAACCTGATTCCAGGGCACCTTAAAGAATTAGGCACCTTTAAATCATTTCGAAAGCACCTAAAACAGTGGATGATCAACACACACACCTGCCAACATTGAAATGTCCTGTCCTATACCTGTATGTCATGTGTAACGCCTGTCTGTGTACCGCCTAACATGTCTTACCTGTACAGTCTGTGTGCTTGTTTTTAGTCTGCTTACCGTGCGTATATGTTGCTTGCTTTTAGTCTGCTTACCGAATATGTACCCTCCCTTTAACCGCCTATGATTAATGTATGCTCTTTTAACCCTCTGCTTATATGTACCCTCCTTTTAAGCGCCTATGATTAATGTATGCTCTTTTAACCCCCTATGTTATGCCCTTAAGCTAAATGCTTGTCCTGTCTACTTTTTTGTGCCTAGGTCTACCTATATTTTATCTTTTAAATGTACTTTTTTCCTCCAGGGAGCCGTATACAACATCATGGCATAGGGACTGCGGATGAAAACTAGCTTTCGGGCTAACTCTGGCGTATTTACAATTTATTTTTGTTTTATTAATATGCACTGTCCCTTGAATAAATAAATGAATCTGAATCTGAATCTGAGATTGAGACAGCAAGAGGTACCATACATCGGACACGTACTGACAGCAGAGGGGCTGAAAGTCGACGCTGAGAAGGTTCGAGCAGTGAGAGACATGCCGAGGCCCACAGACGTGAAAGGCATACAGAGACTAGTCGGCATGGTGAATTACCTGGCTAAGTTCTACCAACACCTATCAGACGACTGTGAGATACTGAGACAGCTCACCCATAGAGACAGCATATGGGAGTGGACAGATGTGCAAGAGGAAGCATTCGGCAGGCTGAAGGACAAGATAGCCAAAGCGCCAGTACTCAAGTACTATGGCCCCAAGCAGGAACTTACGCTGCAGTGTGACGCGTCAGAAACGGGACTCGGAGCAGCACTGACCCAAGGTGGAAAACCGGTGGCGTTTGCGAGCAGGGCGCTGACTCAGACAGAAAAGGGCTACGCCCAAATTGAAAAAGAATGTCTGGCCATCGTCTTTGGCGCAGAAAAATTCCATCAGTACACGTACGGCCGGAAAGTGACTGTACAGAGCGACCACAAGCCTCTGGAGAACATCGTCAGGAAGCCACTGCTGAGTGCACCCAAGCGACTGCAGAGGATGTTGCTGCGGCTTCAGTCATATGAGATAGAGGTGACATACGTTCCCGGACGTGACATGGTGCTTGCAGATACATTGAGCAGAGCGTACCTGCCTGAGAGCTCAAGCGCGGGGTCATTGGAAGCTGAGATAGAGACAGTTAATATGGTGGACTACGTACCAATCTCAGAGGCGAGACTCAGCACAATACGCTCTGCGACCCGAGACGATGACACCCTACAGAGGTTAAGTGAAATCATACTGAAGGGATGGCCGAAGAATAAGAGAGACACACCGATAGATATCAGACACTATCACTCGGTGCAAGAGGAGCTGAGTGTTCAGGACGAAATCGTCTTCAGAGGAGAGAGAGTTGTGATTCCAGACACACTACAAAGCGACATCACTCGCCGCATACACTCTTCTCACCTGGGAGTAGAGGGTTGTCTCAGACGGGCGAGAGAATACGTCTACTGGCCAGGAATGACCGAGCAGATCAGGACAGCCATATCCAAGTGTGACGTCTGCAGAGCAATGGACACAAAGCAGCGGAAAGAGACGCTGCACTCACACGAGGTGCCGAGCAGGCCATGGGCCAAGGTGGGGACAGACTTGTTTACCCATAACAACATGGATTACCTACTGACGGTTGACTACTATTCTAACTTTTGGGAGGTCGACCATGTACCTGACACAAAATCGAGTACAGTTATAAGAAAGCTGAAGGCTCACTTTGCTCGTCAAGGGATCCCGGATGTCGTGGTTTCAGATAATGGGCCACAGTACTCTTCCCATGAGTTCGATAGGTTCAGTCAGCTGTGGGGATTTCAACACCGGACGTCATCCCCTGGCTACCCTCAAAGCAACGGGAAAGCCGAGTCGGCGGTCAAAACGGCAAAGAGACTCATGATGAAAGCCAAGGTGGCAGGGGAGGACCCATACCTGGCAATGTTGGATCACCGCAACACTCCATCTCAAGGGCTAGATACAAGCCCAGCTCAGAGACTGATGTGTAGGAGGACCAGAACCCTGCTACCAACGAGGGATAGTCTTCTGCAGCAGGAGGTGAAACGCACAACGCCAGAGCAGATGAGACGAGGACAAATGAGACAAGCAAAGTACTACGACAGAACAGCCAGTGATTTGGACACGCTGAAAGCAGGAGAGCATGTCAGAATTCAACCCTTCGAACCACACACAAGCTGGAGAAAGGTGACAGTGGTGCAGCCTGTGGACCACAGATCCTACAGAGTGGAGCTGGACACCGGAGCTGTCCTTCGACGGAATCGACGACACCTGAGACGGGACAGGGTCACAGAGCCCAGTGGGGCACAGAGCCCAGAGACCCACAGCACACCAAAGGCTACTGCTACTCCGGGTGGGGCACAGAGCCCAGAGACCCACAGCACACCAAAGTCTACTGCTACTCCGGGCAGGGACATAGGGGACACACAGACTGTAACCACTAGATCGGGTCGAGCAGTTGCTAGACCCGGATATCTCATGGACTATGCGAGCTGAGTTGTGTAGCGCACAGCGTGTTCGAGAGAAGAAGAAAAGAGAAAAAAAAAGAGAGAAAAAGAAATGGTTTTGAAAGATTTTTATGTTGTTCACTGTTCACTGTTTAGCTCCCTGTTAGTTCAGTAAAAGAAAAGGGATGTTACAATAGGATCTTTTAGTTCAGTAAAAGAAAAGGGATGTTACAATAGGATTGTATTAAAACATAAGGTTTGTTTCTGCACGGACGAAGTTGAGTGTGACACAGCCATGTGGAGAGCTGGATGTAGAATGTCAACACGGAGTTATAATAAAAGTGTAAGCAACTTGAGAGAATGCTTTAATCGTCATTTCTGTTAGTCAGAGTACAGTATAGGACTAGGCAGAATTTAACAGTCTTGACTGGCGAGTCATTGATTTTCAGCAACTTTGAAATGTATTTAAATTTTTCGAAATAAAAGTCAGAACATTTTGATTCGTTGGCGACTTGTTCCCGGGTTCACCAGCTGCTGTCACATATTATTATTATTACTATTATTATTATTATTATTATTATTATTATTATTATTATTATTATTATTATTATTATTATTATTAGTCATCTTATTTTGCCCAATAATGCGTAATAGTATCTAAAACAGACTCCAAACACTCAAATCACAGACCACAATATTGCTTCTGAATAATTTTGTCTGTATTTCTGTATTCATTCATCTGTATTATTTTTTGGGGGTGTAATTTATAAACCCACTTTTAAAAATGTGTTTATTGAAAGAAGCTCCAATCCAACAATAGAAAGGGACCTTTAATGTTCAGTAGACCCGCCCACCCGTCAATCACAACTGCTCCATGTCAGAAAACAAGCCCAAAGTATGTTTAAACCAAATTATTTATTCATTATTATTTGGAAACTAAAACGGACACATGTTACATTAAGGTTAAGTGCAAAGTATTTTTGAATTTGAGTGTCGTTTTTTTCTGAATTATGGAGATTGGAACAGCATCTATAACATCTAAATCTATACAATCAATGTGCATAACAGCTGTCTGGGTGGGAGTACCACATCCAACCTGAGTGCTGCTACACAACTATAACATGAAGCCTAAATATAGCATCACTCTCCTCTCCTTCCTTCCCTTCCCTTCACTACCTTCTCTGCATCTCTCCATCCCTCCCTTCCCATTATCTGTCTTATCCTTAGATTTCCTTATCTTTTTCACATCTCTCTCTTGTCCTCATCTACCCCTTTCGATCTCCATCTCCTCCCCTGCTCTCTCTCTCTCTCTCTCTCTGCATCAATCATTCTTCTCTATCACACCATCTCCGTTCAGCTGAGGGAGATGCGGCATCAGCAAACACATAGCGACAGAGCCGTGGAGAGAGAGAGAGGGGGGGGGGGGGGAGAACCAGGACCAGAGAGAGAGAGAGGGGGGGTGGAAAGAGAGAGTGAGGTAAAGATATGGAAGGCAAATGCAGTTAAACAACAAGGTGTCTTGAGGGTTGCAAAAAAGATGAGTGGAAAGAGGAGGGGGGGGGAGAGAGGGGGGGGGGGGGAGAGACACAATGAAAAAGAAAAGAAGAGAAGATCATGACCTGAAAATAAGAGGGTTATATGAGGAGGAAATAGAACCAAGAGAAGGAGATGGAGAGAGAGAGAGAAAGAGAGAGAGGGAAAGAGAGAGAGAGAGCATAAGGGAAGAAGAAATGGGAGAA
>NC_137675.1:45084164-45086664 GCF_963989245.1 Nansenia antarctica
ACTAACAACAAGTGACACATTTCCCATCTCACACGCTGTTGTTGCACAATGTTATTGTGTGTGTGTGTGTGTGTGTAATGTGTGTGTGTGTGAGTGTGAGTGTGAGTGTGTGTGTGTGTGTGTGTGTGTGTGTGTGCGTGTGTGCGTGTGTGCATGTGTGCGTGTGTGCGTGTGTGTGTGTGTGTGTGCGTGTGCTGGGTGAATACATAAACAAACAAGCGAAAAGACGACATTAGAAAACGTACCATGCTGACGATATTACTAAATGTTTGAAGTAGCTTTTAAAGTATATCCGGGTGAAGTGGGATGCAGAGGTTTCGTGGCTTCTTCCACCATTAGGCTGTTGAAAGACCTTGGCATCCATGGACAGGCTCTGCGACAGACAATTAGATCACTCTCTGAAGCGGCCGAAAGAAGCAGCCAGTGGATATGGATCAAGCGGAAGGACCCTTGCTGGGCTCAAAGAACAGCAACATGACCCGCTCACTAATCCCCCCCTACCCCCACTCCCACTTGAGAACCCAGGTCAGAACCCTCCAGGAGGAGGGTGAACAAGGTATGCGGTCAGCTCTAGGCCTGACTCAGGGAAGAGGACACCCCTGCCTTGCATAGTCCCGTGGGCTGCGCCATTTAAACAGCCAGGCAATTCTCATGATTGGGCATGGGACACAAGCTCAGGCTTGATCACCCTGTAGCTGGCCGCCTTAGATGAGGGTGTCTAGTGTTGAAAAGGCCGAAACACCCCATGATTCAAAGGTACTCTACTGACGATGTGTCCCGAAATTTAACATCCATCCCATGTCTGAGATACAGCTCCCATGCCACTCTCAACATCAAGGCAAACCTCATGTGCGTACCATCCATTGGCACAATGGACAGTATAACATCACGTCCCGTGTTTCATGATTCTGAGTATCTGGACTCGTCCAGTGACCGCTGTGAAAGGACAGCTGACAACATAGGAAAGTCTGTGTGACGGCTTGGAGAGACAGCTGACTGGAGGGAATAGACCCCACTGGGGCTGTCATGGGCTAGCTACCCATGGCGGCAGTCTCCGACGCTGTTTCAGTTTGTTGAAGACACCCGCCAAATGCTACTGAAAGTCAACAAAGAAACATACCCCTAGAGCCTGCGAGAGCGGGGGCGCAAGATGGCTCAACGATTGACAACACGGCTACAGACCCAGGAACGGACACGACTACGAGCACGAACACGGCACACGAGACAACCGCAGCAGCAGCAGGACACTCACTTCAGGTGTGCACCTGTGGTTGGGAAAAAATGACATCAGTCAGGGGGTTGAAGATCCACCAAGGAAAGAAAGGGTGCTTGAGAAAGCAGAGACAAGGGCCTCGCATTGACCAGTACTTCTTACGAAGCAACCAGTCAAATCAGTCGATTGAAGCACAGCGACGGGACAAAAACCAAAGTTCGCAGAGCATCAGCACCCCTGTCACTGAGGAGGATAATACAAGCACAGAAATGCCGGTGGAGGAACCTACCCAACCACAGAGACCTCCCAAGGAGGAAAAGATCAAAGGGCACAGACCGAGTGTGAAGTGGCCCAAAGCTGTTGAAAAGAACGAGTGGGAAACAGTCAACAACGACCTGGTAAAAATCCTGGAGCAACAAGTGGGCACAGCAGAGAGAAAGCTTGACCGGATCGGCGATATCATCTACCACTACGGAGAAGAGCGCTTTGGAGTGAACATTAGGAGAAGTGACAAAGCAACACCAGCGCCAGCCAAATCCAGGAGGCAGCAAGAGATCGAAAGACTGGTCAGAGAGAGAAGGCAGCTGAGAAAGCAGTGGAAGAAGGCCTCTGATGCAGAGAGAGAAGGTCTCATGCTACTCCAGGGGGACATCAAATGCCGGTTGGCAACCTTGCGAAGAGCGGAGAACTTGAGGAAACTTCGCAAGAGAAAGGAACACACAAGAACACGGTTCTATAAAAACCCCTTCAAGTTCGTCAAAGATCTCTTCGTTAAGGAAAAAAGCGGAATCCTGAAAACTCCAAAGCAGGAACTTGAAGAACATCTGGAAAAGGTCCACCAGGACACGAAAAGGCACGAACAGCTAGTCATCCCACATGACATCCCACCTATTCAATCTCCTGATGTCAACCTGGAGACTGGCCCTCCAAAATGGAAGGAAGTAGAGAATACAGTACGGCGCGCAAGATCAGCATCAGCCCCTGGGCCGAATGGAGTACCGTATAAGCTCTACAAGAACGCACCAGATGTTCTATGCTATATTTGGAAGCTCATGAGGATAGTGTGGCAGAAGGGAATAATACCTAAGGCGTGGCGAAGGGCGGGAGGTGTGCTAATTCCCAAGGAGAAGGATGCGACAGACATCAGTCAATTCCGGCCAATCTGCCTTCTCAACGTTGAAGGGAAAATCTTTTTCAGCGTAATAGCACAGAGGCTGTCCACCTACCTGGTGAAGAACAAGTACGTCGATACATCCGTACAGAAGGCCGGCATTCCTGGGTTCTCTG
>NC_137675.1:45094164-45114164 GCF_963989245.1 Nansenia antarctica
CTGAGACTGCACATGCTGACATCAGCAACCAGCAGCGCCGCGCGACACACCGCCTCTCTCTCTGTCTCTCTCTCTCTCTCTCTGTCTCTCTCTCTCTCTCTCTCTCTCTGTCTCTCTCTCTCTCTCTGTCTCTCTCTCTCTCTCTCTCTCTGTCTCTCTCTCGCTCCCTCTCTCTCTCGCCCCCTCTCTCCCTCTCTCTCTCTCTCTCTCTCTCACTCTCACTCTCCCCCTCTGTCTCTCTCGCTCCCTCTCTCTCTCTCGCTCCCTCCCTCCCTCTCTCTCTCTCTCTCTCTCACCCTCTCCCGCGCACGCAAACGGTGTGACTGTAATTGCTGAATGACTAATAATGATAATAGTAACGGTAGCTTATTGGCCTAATAAGTCTTCTCCTATCACGCATGATAAGCATCCATACATTCTCATCAGATCCGGTGGCTAAACATGCCTGCAGTGTTGCTCGGCACTTCAGACACTGAGGCCAGTCAAGCACCTTGACTTCACTGGTTATGCCTGTGATATGTTCATATATCATCATCATCATCATCATCATATTCATATATCAGCATCACCTATAGCTGCAACATTTGCAGGAAAAGTGCAAATTCTATATAAATAAAGGTTGTTATTATAATTATAATAATAATAATTATTATTATTATTGTTATTATTATTGTTCTTGTTGTTGTTGTTGTTGTTGTTGTTATTATTATTATTATTATTATTATTATTATTATTATTATTAGTAGTAGTAGTAGTAGTAGTAGTAGTAGTAGTAGTAGTAGTAGTAGTAGTAGTAGTAGTAGTAGTAGTAGTAGTAGTAGTAGTAGTAGTAGTAGTAGTAGTAGTAGTAGTAGTATTATTAGTATTATTATGTTCATCATAGCAGTCATGCGCTACCTTCATAGCGGTCTACTGGTATTCACTAATGACTTGTTATTCAATAAGCCCCCTCCAGAATCAACATGAAACAGTCGGCTACAGCACCTGATGGTCTTCTGGGTATACAGCCTATACCAGTGTCTTACCACGGGTGACATGTAAAAGGATATGGCCATTCGGTGATCTTTTTGGCGTATTTTCTCACAAAGTTGTCCTCGCTGAAGATGAACAGCGAGCGGTTGACGGTGAAGCAGTTCTGGCGCACGGGGATGGGGTTGTAGAGGGCCATGGTCCGGGCTCTCTGCGCCATGGACTGCTTGTACATCCTCTGGCCCCCGGGGCCTCCGGGCGGGCCGCCCTGCCTGCCTCCTCCACCCCCGCGGCCCGGGCCCCCTGAGCCGGGTCCTCCGCCGTACCTGGACGGCACCTCGTCTTGGAACCGCGCCATTCTGCTCTGGACACCCAACGTACCAATCTTTTACGAAGCAGCGGAGAAGGGGGGTATGCTCAGCGCGACCACACAACATTACTACATCCCAATCGGCTTCAGGACTATACTCTATACACACACAAACTGGTTTGTTCTTCTACTCCACCTGCACGGAGAGAATGATGCGGGCCTGGGTTCACAGACAGAAGACGCCCAAGTCTCGGCTCAGCCTCGCTGTAGTGTTAATGGGCAAGTGCGGGTGTGAAAAAAAATCTAACGTGCGGTTGGGGTTGTCTACCTTGGGCTGGTTGCACGACTTTAAGTGTAAAAGGGTTCACGATTCCCCCTCAGTTTGTTTTATGTCCATAAAAATAGCACAGAACTCCCAAAATGTTGATTTGTCATATTCCACAGGATGAGTTAGTATGAATGTTTCATGTTCTCCATGGCTGCCCAGTCTTCATCATCCTCTCGTCCGACGCCTCTTTCGTTGCTTTTTCTTGGCGATTCAATGTTTAACAGTCATGACTCCTGTTCGATTACACACACGCCTACAGCAATATTCAAAAGAAACCAAAATGATACAACAAAAAGAAAAGAATAAAACAAATCCACACACGTTTTTTTTTCTTCTCTCAACTGGGCATTTTGGGTTGGTTGCCGAGGTTCGTTTCTGAGACTTAAAAGACCGACAAAAAGAGAGGAAAAAACGCCAATTATTTATTTATTTTTAACATCCGCAATGTTTGGTACAGTGTGCCTCTAATCTGTCTCCAGTCACCTCACACTCCCGCACAGACAACCGGGCATACCGAAACAGAGAGAAATAACGTGACATTCGACATTCGTTATGTCAATTTTACCATCCTCAATGAACATCGTCGTTGTAGCTGTATTCATATGTTGGTGTCAATTCGAGCCTAACGCAGTAACCGAATTAAATGTATCTAATAAATGAGTTGACATCCCCCGCTCGCTTCGCAATCATCTCTCCATCAACTGCACGGCGGCGATCCGTACCTGGTCAATGCCGAGGACAGGCATCATCAAAGTCGGATGGAAGACGGCCACCGCTCCGGTGTCTCTCATGTTTTTTCCACCACCGTGTTGAGCGCAGTGCAGAAGCCGTGAAAAGTCACACACCATCCCCCGCCCCGCAGAGTAGGCTACCTTGGCCCGCCGAATCTCCCAGTGTCCTACCCCCGTCCTCTCTCTCTCTTCTTGCTTCCAGAAGTGCGCTCCACGGCCTCGTCCTCTCCCTGTCCAGCGGCCCCTAGGGGAGGAAAGGAGGGTGGGAGGGATGGATGGATGGATGGAGAAGGAAAGGTGGGGGGGGGGGGGGGGGGGTCTACTTCTTTGGGAAATCAGCCTGCGTAATAATAAAAAAAAAACACGCGGAGAACGCGAAATCGCCTCTGTTCAGTAAACAGTTTGAACTAGAACGAGCGACATGTCAATTCACCACTGTATGCTTGCGACCAGCGCCGTGCCGACGTGTGCTGTGTGTGTGTGTGTGTGTGTGTGTGTGTGTGTGTGTGTGTGTGTGTGTGTGAGGCCAGCCGCTGCAGAACATGACGCACGCAGCCCCCCGCTCACACACGTTGCTCTCCGCGCCCCCGTCCGACTTCCAGACGCATTCACTGTGAGCAGCAACACAGCACAACACAGTCCGCTAGGCTGGCTCTCTCATCGGTTACACATTCTCTCCGTGCAGTGAAGCAATTAAGAAAAAAAATGGGGGGGGGGGGGGTTGCATTTGGAGGCTGTGCGTGAAGTCTGCTGTGCGTGGATACAGCTGCACCTCCTGGCGCTGAGAGCGAGTGCATGTGCGCGTGTCCCGGTGTGTGCGTGTGTGTGTGTGTGTTAGGGGACGCAGGGAGAGAGAGAGAGAGAGAGAGAGAGAGAGAGAGAGAGAGAGAGAGAGAGAGAGAGAGAGAGAGAGAGAGAGAGAGAGAGAGGGAGAAATAGATAGAGAGAGAGAGAGAGAGAGAGAGAGAGAGAGAGAGAGAGAGAGAGAGAGAGAGAGAGAGAGAGAGAGGAGCGACATCAGGCTATTCTTAGCAGTAGACATTTGGAAATTAATGGACGGAACCCCCCGCCCCCCCCCCTCCACACACACCCAAGTCGACGTTCCTCCTCTCCTCTCCTCTCTTCTCAGAGGACGCTGTGGCTCGCCAGTTTTGTTCAAGGTGCCAGCGTCTCTAAATGTGCCTCTTTCTTTCATTGTCATTGCTGAGCATCCTAAACGTACGACAATAAATAAAGAGGGAATACATAGTGAATTTCGTTTTGTTTTTCACACGTAAGTGCTGGCAGGTGTTAGTGCTACAGAAAAGATATAGCGGCCCTTTCAGCATCCTTCCAGCGATCTATATTTAGGCTATGCGTTTTAATTGATTGTTCGCCCGAAATAGCAGTCGGTTTGAATGGGAAATGATCAAGCGTACACGGACTTAAGGGCGACCGGCAAATTAGTCAAAATCTGACGATATATATGGTCAATATAGGCTACTGTAGCTTAACATATAGAGTAAGACGCCTCTTCTGCGAAGATCGATAGTGGCACGACCTTAACTGGTAGACCTATCAGATATCACATCACAGGAAGAATGGATCGTAGCCTTATCAATGTCCCCTTCCGATGGACCTTCCGGCCCTGAGAATGACCCACAGTCAGAAGTGGGAAAGGACACAGGGCCTACAAGAGACACCCATTAGACTGAACCCGAGAAACGAAACCCCTACACAAACTCTAAAGAAAAAATGCTGTCTTAATGTATAGGCCTACACCGGATTACATGCAGGTTATACACTGTATGTGTAGATATATGACATACAGTATACAACCATTCTACCATGATGATCTTATGACAACCTTTGTATCATGACTAGGCCTATATAAACTATGTGAAGTTCCCAAGTAGAGCAACGTCGTTTTTTTCGTTTTTTTCCAGACTACGAAAGGGCAGACTGTAAGCTTTCAAATGATGTGTCATACATTGACATCTGAAACAAGTTGAAGAAGTTATGTATATTTGAATGTTGATATCCCCAAATCAACGAACCGAGAAATTCACCCTCAAAGTTTTCACCAACAATAGCTGGTTAACTCCACCCCCAACCACTCCCCCAGGACAACCACTCGCCCATTACACTATCTGTCATTACCTGTCATCTGTCAGTGGGGTTGTCAGTCAGCTAACCCTCAGGAAACAAACTTGCAGGGCTGACTTGTTCCAATTGCTAAATAATAATAATAATTCAAGATTCATGATTTTTTTATTGCCATGTGTGCCAAAAGTTTATTACATCCCATGAGACGTACAAGAGAGTAACATTCTTATTGCCTCAGTTTCAGTCGACATTGCAGCAGCAAGAGAAAACAAAATGACAATGGAAAAAATGGAAAAAATGGAAAAAGGAAACAATAATAATGTTGTGTCCGTGTGTATGCATTTATCATTATAGCCCACGTAGTTCCTTCCCATCCCATCTGGGCATCAACGCTGTAATAAAACTAGAAGACAGTACATTTAAAATGATTGCCCACTGTTACCAACACACAATTTTTACCAAAAAAACGAATATGTTCATAAAATAGAATTGCTAATACAATGACAATGACAAATACCTGAAGGGCTGGTGACTCACATCAAGGTGTCATCTCTCAGAACCTCTCACCTTTGTCATTCTGTAACACAGATTTCAGGTCAGAGGTGTGGACACTTCTATAGTGTAGGCTTGCATGCTTTCCATAGACTCCCATGAACATAGTGTACTGTACTTGTTGAAGTCATCCTACATACTGCACAGAAAAAAGTAGGCTAGTGAAATAATTTCAATCCACAGTATTATTCTACAGCAAATCTACAAATCAGCAACAATCTCCAGCATCAAGCAGGCTGTGAATTATTCATTATTTTTGATTCCACACAACATTACTGTTCATTACAAAAGCATTTTGTAGCGCCCACGGATGAAAACGTTGCGTTGCGCTAAAGTGCCCTTTTGAGTGGAGAAATTCGCGCTAAAGTGCCCTTTTGAGTGGAGAAATTGAGAGGACGTGCCCTATTGGCTGCCCTTCCAATGGTCTAAACTTGACCATGTGCCCCCATAGTTGAAAACGGCACGCTAAAGTGCCCTTTTGAGTGGAGAAATTGAGAGGACGTGCCCTATTGGCTGCCCTTCCAATGGTCTAAACTTGACCATGTGCCCCCATAGTTGAAAACGGCACGCTAAAGTGCCCTTTTGAGTGGAGAAATTGAGAGGACGTGCCCTATTGGCTGCCCTTAAACTTGACCATGTGCCCCCATAGTTGAAAACGTCGCGCTAAAGTGCCCTTTTGAGTGGAGAAATTGAGAGGACGTGCCCTATTGGCTGCCCTTCCAATGGTCTAAACTTGACCATGTGCCCCCATAGTTGAAAACGGCGAGCTAAAGTGCCCTTTTGAGTGGAGAAATTGAGAGGACGTGCCCTATTGGCTGCCCTTCCAATGGTCTAAACTTGACCATGTGCCCCCATAGTTGAAAACGGCACGCTAAAGTGCCCTTTTGAGTGGAGAAATTGAGAGGACGTGCCCGCCCTATTGGCTGCCCTTCCAATGGTCTAAACTTGACCATGTGCCCCCATAGTTGAAAACGGCACGCTAAAGTGCCCTTTTGAGTGGAGAAATTGAGAGGACGTGCTCTATTGGCTGCCCTTCCAATGGGAAAACATAGCAAGAAAATTAATAATAATTAATGCTTTTAATGCAGTCTGCTCTAACCTGGAAAAAGGACACCCTTTGTAATCCCCACTGCTACCTATTAACTAACACTACTTCACATTGTTAGCAGGCTCACAAAACAAGCTGTGGGTTGACTAGCGATGTGTCATTGATTTTCAACGTTTAGCTCGCGCTTTTATTTAGAAGTTGCGAAAACGAAAACAGAAGACTATAATGTCATAATGTGCCTCTTGTTGTCTTTCAGAGAACAGAAATGCTAAACTGCCGACATGTTTGCTGTAATTATATGACTTGGCAGTAGGCAGTCATCACTCAACGATCGTCTCATTCACAAAACAGCATGGGTTGCAATGATACAACCCATTGTCAAACACGTCTGGACAGTGTTTCCTCCAGGATTTTTCACATTAGTGGCGGAGCGGGGGTTTTTTGCGCGATTTTGTTTTGCGTGATGGGGTCCCATGTCGTGCAGTAGGTGCCCTTTTTTTCTTTTCGCCCCTGCCCTTCAAACAGCCTGAGTCCGCCACTGACCTTACATGACCATGACAACCTTTCATGACCATATGACAACCTTTCATGACCATATGACAACCTTTCATGACCATATGTGACATGGTTTGATTAATTGGTCCCCATCTCGGCAATTGTGAAACCTCACAATCGAGCCAAACAAGTCTTGTTGTGAAAAAATTTGTTTTCCGGTTTTTGGCATAGGATGACAAACGAAGCGATGAAGAACCCACTCGATATCATATCCAACAGTTTTACATTCACTAAATACCTACATTTAGTTAGCAAAGTCGGGTGGGGGGTATTAGTCGTATTAGTGTGGCATAGGACGACAAACGAAGCGATGAAGAACCCACTCGATATCATATCCAACAGTTTTACATTCACTAAATACCTACATTTAGTTAGCAAAGTCGGGTGGGGGGTATTATTCGTATTAGTGTGGCAGTGTGTGTAGCCACGCCCACCCCAGCTGTATGTAAGGAGCCACGTGTGTGCGTCTGGACCTGTTGACAAATTTACAAGATGGAGGCTGAACCTCTCGCTAACGCTATCAACAGAATTTCAAAAGCAGGCAGAAATATCGACAGTGGGCAATTAATGAACTCCTTCATACTGGACTACACATAACGGGAACTCCGAACTCCGAATCTGACGATGACAGATGACAACGGAATTTCAGACATTGATCTCCACATCAGTTCACTATTCTTGGGACAGTCGTCTGCAGACAGAACTTCTGCTGTGTTCTTGCGTAAGTTTTAGTGAGTTACATGTGTTGTTTACTAGGATGTTGTGTTGTTTACTTAGGATAGCCAAACAGTTATTTGTTGTTTTGTGAGTAAGGTAGATAGCCCTGTTGCTAGCATCAGTTATCAGACCACTGAAACTGCTCACCACAATTATGCCACCCCTCTACAAAACGAATAGGAGATGGTGGGAGGTAGAAATAGGTTGTCAAAGATAAAACATAATGAATAAATACATTTGTTGGAGACCTACTAAACATGCAACATACTGTACAGTATGTTTCATGCACCATTTTAGTGTGTTTGTGTGTACCAGCTAGCCAAACAAGTGTTAGCTTGTTAGCTAGCTAGCTAGCTTTGTTAGAGATGTAATAGATTATAGAAAAAGTTAATGCTTTTGTAATGAACGATAATGTTGTGTGGAATCAAAAATAATGATTAATTCATTGATATGTAGATTTGCTGTAGAATAATACTGTGAATTTAAATTATTTCACTAGCCTACTTCAGTACAAGTACAGTACACTGAGTCTATGGAAAACCTACACTAGAGAAGTGTCCACACCTCTGACCTGAAATTTGTGTTACAGAATGACGAGGTGAGAGGTTCTGAGAGATGACACCTTGATGAGAGTCACCAGCACTTCAGGTATTTGTCATTGTCATTGTATAAGCAATTCTATTTTATGAAGATAGTAGGCTATGTCGTTAAAAGTGGTGCTGGTAACAGTGGGCAATCATTTTAAATGTAATGTCTTCTTTTTTTATTACAGATTTGATGCCCAGATGGGATGGGAAGGAACTACACCGAAGTCCCACTAGATGCTTTATGGACTATAATGATTAATGCATGTGCACACGGACACAACATTATTATTTTTTACCATTCTATTATTGTATTGCTCAATTGTATCTTGCCTAATTTTTTCCATTGCCATGAATTTTACTCTCTTGTACTTGTAATGGGATGTAATAAACTTGTGATACACATGGCAATAAGAAATCATGAATCTTAAATTATTATTATTATTATTATTATTATTATTATTGTTTAGCTATTTAAACGTGTCAGCCCTGCAACAACCCCACTGACAGATGACAGGTAGGTAATGACAGGTAGTGTAATGGGGGAGTGGTTGTCTTGAGGGTGTGGTTGTCTTGAGGGAGTGATTAGGGTGGAGTTAACCAGCTATTGTTCCCACCCATTACCTCTGTGAAAAATGTCTCTGAAATGTCTCTGAAGACTTATCTCAGTACGGTGGTTCAGTGGGTATCAACATTCAAATATCCATGACTTCTTCAACTTGTTTCAGATTTCAATGTATGACACATCATTTTAAAGCTTACAATCTAAAACAGAAAAATGATTTTGCCCTAGTCACATATGACAACCTTTCTAAGATTACCATATAACATGACCATATGTGACAGGGCATGGTTAAAAAGTCCGCAAGTAGGGAAAAATCATTTTTCTGTTTTTTCCAGATTATGAAAGGGTATATTGTAAGCTTTAATGATGTGTCATACATTGAAATCTGAAACAAGTTGAAGAAGTCATGGATATTTGAATGGTGATACCCTCCAAATGACAATTTTGAGAAAACCAGGATCAAAGTCTTCAGAGTTTTTTCCACAGAGGTAATGAGTGGGAACAATAGCTGGTTAACTCCACCCTAATCACTCCCTCAAGACAACCACACCCTCAAGACAACCACTCCCCCATTACACTACCTGTCATTATCTACAGTACCTGTCATCTGTCAGTGGGGTTGTCAGCTGACCCTCAGGTAACAAACTTGCAGGGTTGACATGTTTAAATTGCTAAATAATAATAATAATAATAATAATAGTAATAATTCAAGATTCATGATTTTTGTATTGCCATGTGTGCCAAAAGTTTATTACATCCCATTACAAGTACGAGAGTAAAATTCATGGCAATGGAAAAAATTAAGCAAGATACAATTGAGCAATACAATAATAGAATGGTAAAAAATTATAATGTTGTGTCCGTGTGTATGCATTTATCATTATAGTCCATAAAGCATCTAGTGGGACTTCGGTGTAGTTCCTTCCCATCCCATCTGGGTGTCAAAGCTGTAATTAAAAAAGAAGACAGTACATTTAAAATGATTGCCCACTGTTACCAACACCACTTTTACGAAATAGCCTACTACTATCTTCATAAAATAGAATTGCTTATACAATGACATTGACAAATACCTGAAGTGCTGGTGACTCACATCAAGGTGTCATCTCTCAGAACCTCTCACCTCGTCATTCTGTAAAACAAATTTCAGGTCAGAGGTGTGGACACTTCTCTAGTGTAGGTTTTCCATAGACTCTGTATTGTACTTACTGTAAGAAGACGGCTAGTGAAATCATTTCAATTCACAGTAATATTCTACAGCAAATCTACATATCAATGAATTAATCATTATTTTTCGACACAACATTACCGTTCATTACAAAAGCATTGACTTTTTCTATAATCTATTATATCTCTTATAAAGCTACCTAGCTAGCTAACAAGCTAACACTTGCTGTTTGGCTAGCTGGTACACACAAACACACTAAAATGGTGCATGAAACATATTACAGTATGTTGCATGTTTAGTAGGTCTGCAACAAATGTATTTATTCATTATGTTTTATCTTTGACAATGTATTTCTTCCTCCCACCCAAAAAAATCTTACATGACCATTATGACCAGAGTTGCCAAGTCTCACGCAATCGCCGTGAGACTCACGCATTTCAACCAGTTCTCACGCTCTCACGCCGCACCTCTATTTCTCACGGCGAGAAATAACAATTGTTTTACGGGACTTTTATTTTTGAAATTCCTTGAAAGAAAGCTACCGGACATGAGTTTCGTGGCATCTTTCTGCACGCGCGTTAACTTGAGTCTGCAATCGAAGCGGCAGGCAAGCGCTGATGGAAGAACCTGTGTTCACGCGAGCTGCAACAACATAGCAAGCAGTGTTGCCAGATTGGGGTACTTTTGGTCACACTGGACGGGTGGATTCGGCAGCTTTTAGACCGGTTGGGCTGGACATTGTCAATTCCGTCTGGCAACCGTAGTAGCAAAATATGTGCATACATTACAACATCGTATCTGGTAGCCAACTGGACTGGTTTGGCGTAAGTCATTACTAAATGCAGGCATTTAGTAGTTACTAAACCCCTAGTTGTTACTAGCTAGTTTCAAACTAGTTGTTTACTAATTTCGGTTGCACCACGCCAATTTTTTGCCAATCTTAGCTAGTAAATACTCAGTTTTGGTAACTGTTTTTTGTTTCTCTACTGTAACATAACCAGGTACATTAATAATAATAATAATAATAATAATTAATAATAATTACAATTTACAATACAAATACAACAATTGGGGGTCCCTCAAATAAAATGTGGGTGCGCTGCGCGCGCACAAGATCAACCACCAAGCCCTCATTCTGACCCAGGAAAAACCTTGGTATGTACTGTATAACATGATAGCCATCTATGAGCAATGCACTGTATATAAGATGATGACCAAGGGTCTTTCTGCTGCTGACCAAGGGGCTGAGTCATGTTGATGGGCCCAATTTTCTTTTAGAGTCTGTAGGCTACTGTATTTGTTTATTAAGATTTCATAAATATGATATATTGTCTGAATTTTTTTCTTGTTTTATAAAATGTAAATTATTTTCATTTCTTGTGCTGGTTTATTATGAACAACATGTCAAATTGCAGGAAACTAGCACAAATAATTGGGTGGGAGAGAGGGGCCGCCGCTGCCAAAACGCTCACAGTTTTGGGTCGCTCCACGCCAAAAAATCTCACTCCAAACTTTTGGTGAAACTTGGCAGCCCTGATTATGACAACCTCTCCCTAACATGACCATATGACCTGTCAGTTTCTTAGATGAACACCGGTCATAAAAGGAATTAGCCTTCAATGCTTCATTTGTACATTGCTATTGCAGACAACGTTTGCGAAACTATATTAGAACGCTACACGACTTTTAATCGGAGAGGAGCCTACAGACCTATAGGCCTATACTATTCTTCTAGTGGACTGTAGATAAGCATGTCTTTCCAACCTAACACTATTATGTCTTATTTCTTATTTATTTTATCTTATTTATTATTATTCATATTATTTATTTTGATTACTTTTATTTGCTTACTTATTCTCGTTTTTTATGCTCTATGTAAAACACTTTGAATTGCCTCTGTTGTATGAAATGTGCTATATAAATAAACTTGCCTTGCGTTATTGTGAACTTGCCTTGAGTGTGGCAGTGTGTCGCAACACGATGAAGAGTTCCAAATGGCAGTTTGGATGTCAGTAACCATGGACAGCTCTCCCCAGGAAACCTTGTCTCCTGCATTATGTCAATTCAAGCTACCGACCAAAGTTGCAGATTATACTCCATTTAATTTATACTCCAAACACTTTCGGTTCAGACAAAAATCTAAAAAATAATCATTTGGTGGTCTGAATATGTTGGAATATCAGCAGCATGTTATTGACTTGACTGCATTCAAACTGCTTCATGACTTGACTGCATTCAAACTGCTTCATGACTTGACGAGTTACATGTTCTGACTGTCGGTCATGGCCTGAATGGAAAATGTTCTCATTCGTTACAAATAGATTTTTTTAGAAGAATCAGATATTATATGACCGAGTGACCATTTATGGGCCTATAGTGGTGCCTATAGGGGACTAGACTTCTGCTTAGCCATATCAGATGACACATCCAACATGACACATACAGGCCTAGTAGTGTGGATCTCTCCCTCTCCCTCCCTCCCCCTCTCTCTCTCGCTCTCTCCCTCCCTCTCTCATCTACATGAGTGGCCTGAGAGGAGTGGGGGGTGGGTGACATGGCACACCGCTAGCATTGCTTGAGTTGGACGCCCTACTCGCTCTTCCTCGCCGGTTGAGCGATGCGTTCTGTCAGCTGGGGCCAACCGCTGCGGCAGATCCGTACCTCCGTCCCGACCGCCGAGCAGTGCTCCCGCAGTGTGTGTGTGTGTGTGTCTGCCTCCGCGGGCGGGCGTGGTCTGTGCGGGCCCTCGTTCCGGCGCAAAGAACCCAACCGCCGGCCATAAACCCATCTGATGCTAAACGCGTGGCGAGCGCCAGAGGAGACCATGTGTAGGAGCCAGAGGAGACCAGAGGAGACCATGTGTAGGAGCCAGAGGAGACCATGTGTAGGAGCCAGAGGAGACCAGAGGAGACCATGTGTAGGAGCCAGAGGAGACCATGTGTAGGAGCCAGAGGAGACCATGTGTAGGAGCCAGAGGAGACCAGAGGAGACCATGTGTAGGAGCCAGAGGAGACCATGTGTAGGAGCCAGAGGAGTCCTATCAGGAAATTGACCAATAACCATAGACCCTGAACAACAACTGGTTGATTTACATTGTAATGGGACACATTTTGCAACACAATACATCATAATATGTGTATAACGTGTGTGTGTGAGTGTGGTGTGTGTGTGTGTGTATGTGTGGTGTGTGTGGTGTGTGTGAGTGTGGTGTGTGTGTGTGTGTGGGTGTGTGTGTGTGGTGTGTGTGTGTGTGTGTGAGTGTGGTGTGTGTGTGTGCGTGTGTGTGTGCGTGTGGTGTGAGTATGTGCGTGTGAGTGTGGTGTGAGTGTGTATGTGAGTGTGGCTTGTGTGTGTGTGTGTGTGTGTGGTGTGTGTGTGTGTGTGTGTGTGTATGTGTGTGTGTGTGTGTGTGTGATGATCTGTGAAATTATCCCTCGCCCTTCAGAATCGGAGGCCTTGAGGAGGAGCAGAAGCCATCTGTCCCGACCACCTGACACACCATCATCATCATCATCATCATCATCATCATCACCACCATCATCATCATCATCATCACCACCATCATCATCATTATCATCATCATCATCATCATCATCACTATCACCATCATCATCATCATCATCATCATCACCATCATTACCATCATCATCATCATCACCATCATCATCATCATCATCATCATCATCACCATTATCATCATCACCATTATCACCATCATCACCATCATCATCATCATCACCATCACCATTATCATCATCATCACTATCATCATCATCATCATCATCACCATCAGCATCATCAACATCGTCATCACCATCACCACAATCATCACCATCATCATCACCATCATCATCATCATCATCATCATTGTTCTGAAGGCCCAGAGTAAGAATTCGAATTAGTTAAAATAGGAGTCAGTTATATTTATTATTAGTAGTAGTTCACCCCACTCCCACCCCTTCAGGTTCCCAAGTTTGTTATTTTCTATTAATGCCACTCGTTTGAATGCTGTGTGTGTTCTGTTGTGAGACGTTGCCGTTTTTGTGTTGCTGGATAATTGTGCGAGTTTTGGTGAACTAGAATGTTCACGCGAGAAAATGCACTTAGCCCTCAGTTACTCCAGGGGGAATGTCCCTGTAATTCGTAATTGTAAGTCGCTTTGGATAAAAGCGTCTGCTAAATGGCAAAATTATTATTAATTATTAGAAAATGTTTGGTGCTCCTAACGGTGCGAGTCAGTTGGTGGTTTCGTAACGGAGAAGAGGGTTGCCTTTCGGGACTCGTGAGTGGCTAGGATAGAGAAATGTATCACCTACATATAAGCAAAATCATAAACCTCTAGTAAACCGAAGTTAAAGGTTGCTGTCGTGTGGATAGTTGAAGTGAACAACGAACTAGGACCGTGGGATGCGGCTAGCGAACGACGCTAGCCATCTCCGCTCCAATTCATCGTGAGTCTGACGTGCCCGTCCAGTCCTGAGTCGGGATATTCAGAAGACGATCCATCTGTCTACTAGCTACCTCTACGGAGTTTCCACTGAACTTTCCACCTCTCCCTCCATCCATCACCATCACCACACGTGCTACAACCCGGGCTACTGGTACCATTAGATAGGCTAGATATATTTCAATGTTAAATGTCAATCCTTTCAATGTTATATGTATGTGCATTTGTGTATGTTATCTGTATATATTAAATGTTGTAATTGTTCCATCTTTGATACCTGTCCCCTCCCCCTCAGTTATTTAGTCAGTGTCCACCATTTAAATCCAATTTAGTCTATATAGAGTGTTAGTGTTAAATTAGTGCCACTAAGGTTATAATAGTCCACGGGTGTGTATCCCCCCGATACAATTGGTCCTTCGAGCCGGATAAACTAGTGCCAACATGGCAAGCGGTGGACACTCGCCAGATAATTCCCCCCACCTACAGCGCGCTAGGCACCAGCGCCAACCCCCTTCCTATCTAGAAGACTACGTTCTAGATTTACCTCCCAGCCTTGATATAGGGACTGATAGTCAAAGCCTACCCGACAATAATCAAGTGTTAGCCCTGCCCCCACCTATACACAGTAGTGTAGAGAACCTAGCTAGACTAGATACTACTAGCCCAGTGCACGTTAGGGGACTGACAGAGCCCTACTGGGCCGAACTGGTTGAAAGTCACAGCCCTGATGAGAGACTCGGAGTGCACCAGGAGATGGGGAGGTTGCCCAGTCCGGGCAGCCCTGCATCGATGACATCAACAACATCCTCGAGGGGATCTAACAGGGTGCTAGAGATACTAGCAACCTCGATAGCCTCTGCAGCCCAGAGAGAGGCGGGAGAGAGACTTGAAAGGATGGAAAGGGAGAAGGCCGAGCATCAAGATCGGATGGAGGGAGAACGCCTCCAAGCCGAAAGGGAGAAGGCCGAGCGTCAAGATCGGATGGAGGGAGAACGCCTCCAAGCCGAGAGGGAGAAGGCCGAGCGTCAAGAACGGATGGAGAGAGAACGCCTCCAGGCAAAAAGGGATTACCTGCAACTACAGGCGATGACCCAGGCTTTCCAGAACCTGACCCCCCGCTCCTCCACCCGGACCTCCCGGAGGTCATCATGCCGAGGGTCTAAGGCACCCTCTCCGGACCGAGGGGGCAGGACAGAAACCAGCCTCAAAGAAGAGCCTCTCAACGTTGCAGAACGGCTGGCCAACCGACTGCAGGGACTGACTGTAGATGAGGGAAGTCAGGAGACCCCCCGGCACTATCACGTCCCCATCGAGACGACCAAGGACAATTCCTATCCCACCTACGATGCGTTACACCGTGACCCCCCATCGTCACACAGCCGGGAGTTCAGGAGCGAGACGCCCCCTCCCCCGATGGTCAGTTGGCCTCCAGGCCTACCTGTTCAGGTCAGACACAAGACTACCTACCTGAACCCACCCCCCCCGGGACCAAGAAGTCAACCTTCGGTACCTCCCACCTATGCGCCCAAATCACTGTCATACATAGGGCCCTACCTAGGCAAGCCATCGTTCCCGGACTTCACGAGAGAAGACCGGGCCCAGTACACAGAGTTGCGCATGTGCTTTGAGACCCTGATGCTTGGAGTGAAGGATGAGAGGTACAAGTATGCCCTCCTCCTCAAACACCTGAAGGTGGCCCGAGCGCACTCCATCGCGCTAGCATATGCGCACTCTCCCACACCGTACTCTGATGCCCTTGCGGCTCTCGACCGTCGCTACGGCCGGACTTGGGATTACGTCATCCAGGAGATTCAAGTGATAGAACGCCTCCCCCCAGCCAGGGACGATCGGGCCCTAGACGACCTAGCAGTCAAGGTGCAATCCCTAGTTGGGATGCTCCAATCCCAGCAGGAGCAGGGGAGATACGAACTCTATGCAAACTCAAACGTGGAACGGATCCTGGATAAACTCCCCAAGTTCCGACAAGAACGATTCCGGCGGCAGCGGAGTCACCATGATACGTCCGCGCCTGAACAGACTCTGCTAGACCTGTCCGACTTCCTAGCCAGAGAGGTCAGCAGCTTGAAGATCGACGCCTTCTCACGGGGCGGTCCGACCCCCACGGACGGACTAACGAATGCCAGAGGTCAAAGGCAGCCTATTACGGTGATGCACCAGACAGAGGGGACGGATCATGACAAGGGTCAGCCGGCCCCCAAGAAGAAGAGCTTCGACCAGACTAAGGGTAAGGTGAAGCCCTTCTGCCCCCACTGTGACGGAGAACACTGGTTATCCCAATGCGAGCCATTCAAGAAGCTGACCCCTATCGACCTAGAGGAGTGGATCAGAGCCAACCGCCGCTGCTTCCGGTGTGCACGCCGCCATAAAGCAGCAGATTGCACTCTCAGGAAGAAGTGCCGTAAATGTGAAGGTCAGCATCTCGAGGTCCTCCACGACTACAACCGGAAGAACTCCACTCTGCGGACCGAGTCAAAGGCCGACGTTCTTTACATCGATCCAGCTAAGAGCGAGAGTTCCAGAGTACTGCTGAAGGTCGTCCGGGTACTCTTGCATTACAATGACCAAGTACTCGACACCCACGCAGTACTGGACGATGGATCAGAGAGGACGCTCCTACTCGCCTCAGCAGCAGCTCAGTTGAACCTGCGAGGACCCGAAGAGAAGATGACCCTCCGTACCATCCGTCGGGACCTGAAAACCATCACAGGAGAAAGAGTCTCATTCACGATTTCACCGGCTGACCGACCCGACCAGCGATATACTATCAATAAAGCTTTCACCAGCCACAATATTGGCTTGTCCCGTTACGATTACCCCATCCAACAGTTGAGGGAAAAGTACGAACATCTCCGCCATCTACCCATACCGCCCATCAATGGAGTCACCCCGACCCTCCTCATTGGATCCGACCACGCAGACCTCATAGTCCCTACACGTGCGGTCTACCTCGGACCCAGAGGATGCCCAGCTGCGATTAAGACCTGTCTGGGGTGGACCCTCCAGGGTCCCATCTCCGTGCCCCCTGGTCGATCTACATCAACCCGATGTATGTACACAAAGGTGGACCACATAGACTCCACCCTCCTGCAGCGGGAGAACAAAATACTAGACAAACTATATGCCAATGTGAAGGGAGCTTACACATCCACTGCCCTCCCGCCACTAGGGGCATCCGATCACAACATGGTCTGGATGGAACCAACATACACCCCTATCATAAAAAGGCTGCCTATCACCACCAGGACTGTCCAGCAATGGTCAGAAGACGTGGAGGAGGAGCTGAGGGCGTGTTTTGAAACAACCGACTGGGGGATGTTCCAGAGAGTCCACGGGGAGGACATAGATGGTCTGCTAGACTGTGTCACAGACTATATCAAGTTTTGCGAGGAGAGCATCGTCCCCATTAAAAAGGTACGGTGCTTTCCTAACAACAAGCCGTGGATAAATGGGAACATCAAGAACCTTCTGAAAAGGAAGAGGAGGCTGTTTAAGGCAGGGGACACTGAGGGAGCCAGGGCCGCTCAGAAGGAGGTGAAGAAGGAGCTGAGAGCAGCCAAAGAGGAATACAGGAGGAAATTGGAGGGCGGGCTAGTGGCCCACAGCTCCAAGGAGGTGTGGAAGGGTTTCAAGAAGATCACGGGCCACAAGCAGCCACATACTGTGGTGGAGGGGACCCGAGAGCAGGCGGATGACCTGAACTGCTTCTTTAACAGGTTTGACCAACCATCCCCCTGTCACCCCCCACAGCCCCCGACCCTCTCCTCCCCTCTCCAATGTACCGCACCCCTGGCAACAGTAGCCCCCACTCCCCCTGACCCCCTCACACCCCAGCAGCAATTGCCTCCCCTTACCAACACCAGGAGCCAGGGAGCATGCTTCACACCTGGAGACACCGGTACTCACAGCTTTATAACATCTGAGCAGGTGAGAAGGCAGCTCTCCAGGGTGAATGTGAACAAGTCCAGAGGTCCAGACAACATCAACCCCAGGGTTCTGAAGGTGTGTGCTGGAGAGCTGGCGGACACATTCCAACATCTCTTCAGTCTATCTCTAAGACTGAGGAGGGTGCCACAGCTCTGGAAGACCTCTTGCATCGTCCCAGTGCCAAAGAAGGGACGGCCCAGCACCCCAAACGACTACAGACCTGTCGCCCTGACACCACAGGTCATGAAGATCCTGGAGAGGCTAGTGCTGCAACACCTTAAGCCCCAGGTGGAGGACTTCCTGGACCCCCGGCAGTTTGCATACCAGGAGAGCATGGGGGTGGAGGATGCCATCATTTACATGCTGCACAGGGCCTACACACACCTGGAGAGGCCACAGAGCATGGTGAGGACCATGTTCTTCGACTTCTCCAGTGCATTTAACACTATCAAGCCATCACTGCTGGCTGACAAACTAGCAGTGATGTGTGTGGAGGACTCCCTGACGGCTTGGATCCACAACTACCTCACAGACAGGCGTCAGTATGTGAGACTGCAGGGCTGTCAGTCTGAGGTGGTGGTGTGCAACACCGGTGCCCCCCAGGGAACTGTTCTGTCACCCTTTCTCTTCACCCTCTATACCTCCGACTTCCAGTTTAGCTCCGACCAGTGCCACCTGCAGAAGTTTTCTGATGACTCCTCTATCGTCGGTTACATCACAGACGACAGGGATGAGGAGTACAGGGCCCTGGTGGAGAGCTTTGTGCAGTGGTGGATTTTAGGAGGAAGAGAAGGACCCCAGCCCCCATCACCATCAAGGGGGTGGAAGTCGAGAGGGTGGACTCCTACAGGTACCTGGGAGTACAAATTAATAACAAACTGGACTGGACTGACAACACCGAGGCTCTTCTCAGGAAAGGGCAGAGCAGACTGTTTTTCCTGAGAAGGCTGAGGTCTTTCGGTGTCTGCAACAAGCTGCTGCGAATGTTTTATCAGTCGGTGGTTGCCAGCGTTCTGTTCTTCGCCGTGGCCTGCTGGGGTGGAAACATCTGTGCCAGGGATGCTGCGAAGCTAAACAAACTGGTGAAGAAGGCCAGCTCTGTGGTGGGGACCGGGCTGGACAGCCTAGAGGTGGTGGCAGAACAGAGGATGGGGAAAAAACTGGCGGCCATGCTGGCCAATCCCTCCCACCCGATGTACTGCGAGCTGGCGGGGATGAGGAGCAAGTTCAGCCACAGATTTGTTCTCCCCCGTCAAAGTACAAAAAGATTTGGACAGTCCTTTGTTCCAGCTGCACTCCGACTCTACAACCAGGCCCTGCAGGGTGGGGGAGACCTGGAGCTGGAACTTTGGAACTTGGAACTTTTTACTTATTGAGCCTGCACTGTTTTATGTATTTTATTGAATGTTTTCTGTCTGCCCTAACTGAGCTGTTTGACAACAAAATTTCCCCATTGGGGACAATAAAGGTTTTCAATCAATCAATCAATCAGCACGTCGAACGGTTGTGGAAACTGGACGACCTCCCGTTTAAGAACGAGAGACAGATGGTCCGATCCAAGGAAGACAAGTTTACAGTAGCCCTCCTCGAGCAGAAGACCACGAGGCTCGAGGACAAAGGAGTGCTAAGATACGTGACTCCCCTCCTACGGCGAGAAGGCATGCCGACTCTACGTGTGCCCAAGGAAATCACGGGTAACTACCTGCGGAGCACAGAGCGGCGCCAAGCCAAGGATCCCAAACAAGCAGCAATCTACCGAGCTGAGATGGAAAAACTGATGGTGGCCGGTTACGTGAGGAAGATCGGTGACCAGGAAGCCGAACGGACCGAGGAGTCCTGGTACGTGCCGCACCACAAAGTTTCACACAACGGAAAGGACCGCTTAGTCTTTAACTGCAGCTTTCAGGTAGGGCAGCAGAACCTGAACAGCTTACTCCTTCCTGGTCCCACACTTGGACCCTCCCTCCTTGGAGTCCTGATCCGCTTTCGGCAGGAC